>NC_069727.1:10302288-10902288 GCF_027358585.1 Pangasianodon hypophthalmus
GAGATTTTTTCAGGAGTGTGCATCAATTTAACAAAACCATTTTTATTTTATTAATTCCATAAATCCAAATAGGGAAATAAAAGCATGACCTCTGCGGGTTTTTTTTTTAACAGCTTATAAACTTGATTTTATAAAATAGATCCAGCACATGCAAAAATAGGATGTGTTGAATCAAGAGCTAGCCATGTGCTTGCCATCTAGTCTTTATTTTTAAATTGTTTCTTGTGCTTTCAGTCATCGACTCTGAATACGGCCCTGTGAGCGCAAAAATAGTTTTGCCATGCCAACACAGAAGTAGAATTCACTAAGTTGGAGAAGCTCTTTTTCTTGAGGTATTTTAGCTAGAATCATGATAGTGATGCTAAGCAAAGCTTCATATTTATGTTTTGCTCAGGTACATGAATAACAACCGCATCTCTGTGTTGGAGCCGGACTGCTTTAAAAATCTGTCCGGCACCCTGCTGGTGTTGAGACTGAACAGGAACCGTCTGAACTCTATTCCTGCCAAGACCTTCCAGCTCGACAACCTTCAACACCTGTAAGTGGCCCCGTGCATATTACACACTTGAAAGATCCAGAGATTCTCGCTATCTGTGCCACCTTTGCTTAACATTTTACTGACTTTGATTGGCAGAGATTTGAGCAGGAACAGGCTGCGACGAATCAAGAGCTTGACCTTCAACGGCCTTCACTCTCTCCGCTCTTTAAACATGCAGAGGAACGGCATCATACGTTTGTTGGACGGAGCGTTTTGGGGCCTCAGCAAAGTGGAAATCCTGTGAGTGCACTGATGCTGTGATAGCAGTATTCAGAAAGCTAATTATATTATAGATATATTATGCTTAACGATGACATAACACATGCTTTAATCATTTATAGAGTAATTATTTTTATAAACATTTATAAAGCTGTGTGGAATTAATCTCACATAATCTCTACAAAGATCATAAGTGCATGGTTGTGATATGGAGAATAATAATATATGTTTGTGTGAGCAGGCAGATGGAGTACAATAATTTGACCGAAGTGAGTAAGGGTTGGCTGTACGGGCTGTCATCTCTGCAGCAGCTACATCTGGCTCACAACGCCATCAGTCGCATCAAAGCTGACCCCTGGGAGCCCTGTCAGAAACTCGCTGAGCTGTATGTCTCATTTCTCTCTATCTCTCTCGTCTTGATTTTTTTTTCTCAACTCTAAAAAGGGCAAGGCCTTAAGAGCAAGAGAGTGGAATAGAAATAGGGGAAATTAGGAGGCTTTAGGAGGCAGGTCAGTGGCAGTTGGTGGTAGTGTTGTTTATAGCTGTGATCTGATATGTTTGGTCATCCGTTTACTGAGAGTCAGCAGAATGGATTTTGTTTTGAGTGGAATTATCCCCTACCCGCTTAATTTAGTCTTAATTTAGTCTTAATTTTTGGTGAAAATACATTTGGTTTGGTTTGGTTGTTCTTTTTAGACTAGATTTAGTTTCCACACAGCAATTTCATTCAACTCAAAACGGAAGAGTTATAGTTACTAAAAAAATTTTTTTTTTAAATGACTTTGGACATTGTCATCTAGTTCAATCTAGCAGGTATTATTTTAGCCTGACAACACGCTACGAAAACAATTTTTCCTAGGGGATAAAACCTTTCATCACAGAATATTAGTGATTTTATCAAACGTGACATTTTTCTTCAACCACAAAGCTTTAAAATTAGCATGCATTCACAGATTAGCCAGCCTCTTCTTTCTCTGTTAATTCCTTTGTGTAACTGCCTTTGCAAACTGAACGTGCTAATGGGGGAAAATTTCACATCATCTAACTGGGTCTGATATTTTAGTCTCATATTTATTCATTTCATTTTCATTGGAAAAACGTTGTCGACAAATATCTTTTATCTTAGTTTTTTAATGTCTATGGTTGACAAATTTTCTTTATCTTAGATTTCATCTTATATTGTTGACAAACATCTTCTACCTTAGTTTTCATCAACAAAATTAACACTGGTGTCAGAGCAGCTGAACGACATAAGTGCTTCAGGTGTTAATCAGTATAAACAGAGTAGTGCTAAGGGGCAACGATTTCTCTTTGTCTTCATCGTCCTAATTGCGAATCAGTAAGTGTTGATGTAAAAAAAATGTTTTACAAAAATGCATGGATATAAAAATATTTGTATTTTAAAATATTCCAAAAGTATATTAGTGTTGTAAAAATTACTGTTTAGAAATGAGCTTTAGTCAGAGCTTTTTTTTTTTAAGATTACATTCTATGCTTTACAATGAATTTCTCTTACAGAAAACTTGCTCCTATAAAACTACTCTTGCAAAACATACAATACTTTATAATGCAACATTGTACTATAGATTACATACTTCTTTAAATCCTGTTTAGATTTTTATGAACACCTATATTCAATGAAAACTCCTATAAGTAACTTATAATCAAGTCATTTGTGTATGACATATTTCTAATATTAATACATACCCTGGAACACGTAACACGCCCAAAACTACATTGTCTTGGTAGATGTAAGATGTCTGATTTGTTTTGTATCTTTGTATTTTAGCGACCTCAGCTCTAATCAGCTGGTGCGCCTGGAGGAGGGCAGCTTCATGCGACTGACTGAGCTCAAGCAGCTCACTGTTGGCTACAACCAGGTCAGCTTCATCGCTGACGGAGCCTTCAGAGACCTCACCCGTCTGCACACACTGTGAGTACAACAGATTAGAAACAGAGCCGGCTCTTTGTACCTGTCATGACACTGAGTTGTGATTCAGTAGTGTCTTTTAACTAAAAATACAGTAAAATGGAATAAAGTTCTTGGAAACTCCCTCTGAACGTATTAGCTTAAATATTTAACTCTCAAGTGTGAACAGATGAAGGTACAATGGATATAAAAAGTCTACACACCAATATTTTCTCACTCTTACTTGCAAAAACTTTTTAGATCCATCAGATTGAAAGGGCATTTCCTGTGCACAGCCCGCTTCAGGTCATCCCACAGATTTTTAGTTGGATTCAAGTCTGTGCTCTGGCTAGATCATTCAAAAACATCTTCTTTTGGTTAAGCCATTCCTTTGTTGATTTGGTTGTATGCTTTTGGGTCATTGTTGTGCTGAAAGGTTCACCTTCAGCTTGCTAGCAGACACCTGAATGTTTTGCACTAAAATCGACTGGTATTTGTAGCTATTCATGATTCCCTCCACCTTCATAAAACCTGTAGTTCTGGCTGAAGAAAAGAGCCCAAAAGCATGATGCTGCCACCACCATGCTTCAACATGGGTGTTCTTTTGTTGATGTGCTTTTTTTTTTTTTTTTTTTTTGCACCAAACATAACTTTTGCAATTATTATACCTTTTGAAATTGTCTCATCAG
Source organism: Pangasianodon hypophthalmus (assembly GCF_027358585.1). NCBI lineage: Eukaryota > Metazoa > Chordata > Actinopteri > Siluriformes > Pangasiidae > Pangasianodon > Pangasianodon hypophthalmus. The sequence continues at coordinate 10,305,644 of NC_069727.1, forward strand.
ACCATAACACATTTTGCCACATGGTTTGGGGTGATTTAGTCGAGCTTGGATGGTTTTTGTGAGAAAGGGCTTCCATCTAGCCACCCTACCCCATAGCCCAAACGTGAAGAATACGAGAGATTGTTGTCACATGCAGAAAGTAATCAGTACTTTTCAGATATTCCTGCAGCTCCTTTAATGTTGCCGTTGTTCTCCTGGTAGCCTCCCTGGTAAGTTTTTGTCTTGTCCGTCTGTAAATTTTGGAAGGGTGGTCCTGTTCATGATGTCGATGTGGTGCTACATTTTCTCGAGTTGTCGATGATGGCCTTCACGGTGTTCCATGGACCATGGAAAGTTTTTTGTACCCCTCTACTTATTCCTTTCGACAGTGAGACCCTGTATAGGCTTTGTCATCTCTTTGCTGGCCATAGCTTCAGCAGTCAGATGAAACCAAGAAGATGTCAAGAAAATCCTACAGATGCTCTTTATTTGGGGTTAATCAGAGTGATTAAAATGTTTTTCCCTAAAATGATTGTTTTCACTTAATTTTTACACATTGCAATTTCACATTGAGGGTGGGAAAAGTTCTGACATGATTTATCTTGGTTTAATTTTTTTCATCACAGAAACCTGCCATTTTAACAGGAGTGTGTAGACATTTTATATCCACTGTATCAGATGGAATTGAAAGGTTTATATTAATTCAGTTAATAGTGAAAGCCTTTTTGAACTTGAATATTGTTATCAAACCTCAAAAGTAAATCAACATATAAATGTAGCAGCAGTTGACCATCTCAGTTGCACCTCTTGTGTCTTTCTTTCTTTTCTGATGCTTTCAGGGCGGAAATATCTAGCCAACTATGCAATATATCTCATGGGTTTGCTACTTAGGTAAATTTCTGTGGTGTTCATTCAACTTTAGAAACTCAATACCTCCCCTCCCCCCACTTTCCTCTCCTCCCTTCTCTGGGCTTTTTTAAACAGAACCAAATGGCAACTGAGCATGAAGGGTGTGTGCGTGTGTATGCATGTGTGCGCACACACATGCGCACGTGTGTTCACTCAGTCCCCTCCCTAACCCACTCATTTGTAACCAGGCTTGCAGGGGAGGAAACTAGCTATTTGAATCTAGTTAAACATGGTGATAGGGAGGGCTGTGGGACAAAACAGGAGTCCCTCCTTCTGTGGTGGGTAAATACAAAGCACCAGAGGATAATGGAAGTGGAATTTTGCTTATTGCCTTAATTCTTTTAATGTGAGGACTAAGATTAACTGAGATTGTGGTTTAAATATAACAACATTCTTCTGTTTCATTAACTGAAATTTAATGTGGTTTAGCCAAATGTTTTGTCTAAGTAATGTGAAAATTGTGATTTTATTACTATATAATTCTTAAATACATAAATGTTTAAAGTCTCCAAAGCTAGCCAAAGATTCCCATGTGTTTTGGCATGAGATTTTTTTTTTATTTCTTTTTTTTTTATTTCTTTTTTTTGTGCAATCTGTCCTCACAAATACAGTGTCTTGATGAGCACTGACCAACAAGTTGTGTGAGGTTGTGAATAAGGTGCGATATTTAACATCATGGTTTTGTTTTAATTTGCTCTTTTTTTTCTGCGGAAAGGGATCTGAAATATAATGAGATTTCCTGGACCATTGAGGACATGAATGGACCCTTTTCTGCACTGAACAGTCTTCGAAATTTGTGAGTTCCTCTTGCTCATATTGTGCTCATTTTGGGCATTATAATAAAATGCCAAGTCCATGATTGTTTAGAAGCAATGAAGTAGATATTTTCTAATTAACTGACTTGCTGGGCTTTTAGATTTCTTCAGGGGAATCAGATTCGATCAGTTACCAAGAAGTCTTTTACAGGACTGGACTTGCTGGAGCGCCTGTGAGTACTTGTAGCCATGAAAATGACTCACTTCTGTCCCAAGCCTCTTTTAAACAGATCTGTTCTACTTTGTGTTTTTCTAACACTTTGTTGTTGTTTTTTTTTTCCTTCTTTTAACTCAGTGACCTCAGCAACAATGCCATCATGTCAATTCAAGGAAATTCTTTCTCCCAGATGAAAAAACTAGAAGAACTGTAAGTGATGAATGTATTTTTATTGATTTTTATTTATTTTTATATGAATAATTTCACTGGGATTCAGAAGATGTGTTTTTTGAAAATCAGAAAAACTCTTGACTGAAAGCAGTAAAACCCTCAACACATCTTTGTGGTTATTTGATTCACCATAGGAAAATGGCTGTCATGCATTTCAGTATTCCCCATTCTCTAAAATGGGAGGGCGGATGCCAGTGCTGACTTTTTGACTTTTGTCTGGTTAATGAAACTGGCTTCAGTGTAATAGTTTGTTGGTCCGAATTTGTCTAAATATTGATTGATTTTTATCATTCACACTGAGGATTTAAGTGGTATTCAGTCCCTCCACGGTGGCTATTTAATTTATTTGACTTTTTTTCCCTCTAAATTGGCAAGGATGATTCCAGTGCAATGATTCAACTGTCAACAGACAGGCGATTTGCATGTCTGACTTTAACCAAATTCTTTTCTACCCTGTTCTGTATTTTTGCGCTGAGCGTGTGCTTACGCTTTCTTTTTCCATTTTGTGCTCTGTCAGGCACCTGAATACGTCAAGTCTGCTCTGTGACTGCCAGCTGAAGTGGTTCCCGCTGTGGGTGGCAGAGAACGCCTTCCTCTCCTTGGGCAACGCCAGCTGTGCCCATCCACAGCCACTGAAGGCCAAGAGTGTCTTTGCGGTCAGCCAGGATGAATTTGTGTGTGGTGAGTAGGTGCCTGGTGCACATTTTCCAAGCGTGTTATACCTGACCGAGCATGAGGTCTTCTTTCTCATGGTGGAAAATTCATAATGGAAGAAATTTCGTAATGGATTACTCCGAACAACTTATTTAACTAAAGAAAAACACTGACATCTCTAGTTTTGAATAGTGCTTGCTATGAAGCACCAAGATATAAGCTCACATTTGTTCAACTTTGATCTTCTTTATTTCACTAAAAACAATTTCACTGTTTCTTCTGTGAACAGCTGATTTCCCCAAACCTCAAATCACGGTGCAGCCTGAGACGCAGTCAGCTATCAAAGGCACCAACGTGACCTTTGTATGCTCGGCAGCCAGCTCCAGTGACTCGCCCATGACCTTTGCCTGGAAGAAGGACAACGAGGTGCTAAACAATGCAGAGATTCACAACCAGGCTCATCTTAGAGCTCAAGCGGGTGATGGGAACCAGGTTACTGAGTACACGACCACACTGCAGCTGCGCCATGTGGAATCTTCCAGCGAGGGCAAATACCAGTGCGTCATCTCCAACCACTTCGGCTCCACCTATTCCACCAAGGCCAAACTTACTGTCCACAGTAAGTGATATGATACCGCAGAAGTTTCTGTGCACTTGCGCAATGCTAGTACATGTAGTTATAAGATAAAAACAAATTATTTCATTATGGAATGTATGCTGTCTACTTAAAACAAACTGAATTATTGTGTTTGCAGTAAGAAATACAGTAAAAGCTTTAGCAAGGTTTCTTTTTTTCTACCATTGACTAATATCATAATATCACCATCTTCATCAGTGCTGCCATCCTTTACCAAAATTCCTATGGATCTGACGGTCCGTGTTGGAGCCACAGCCCGATTAGAGTGTGCCGCTACCGGGCATCCAACTCCTCAGATAGCCTGGCAGAAAGACGGAGGCACGGACTTTCCAGCTGCAAGAGAACGGCGGATGCATGTTATGCCCAGCGATGCCGTCTTCTTCATTGTGAAAGTGAAAACGGAAGATATTGGCGTGTACAGCTGTACTGCGCAGAATACAGCTGGAGCTATATCTGCTAATGCCACATTAACTGTACTAGGTAAGAACTGTAGAAGCAGGTAATAAGAGCCAATGGACATCTGACATTTGCTGGCCCTCTACAATTCTAGTTTTTTTTCCCTCCTTGCCGCTGAGAACGAATGTTAGTCTCTTTCATTTTTAAGCTCCTATTACATGTCTCTGGTTCAATGCTGGCTTCATGTATATGATGGGAGCCTGCCTTTCTTTCATACCAAATGTTGTGCCAAAACATGTGCCAAAGCTGACCTCACAGCTCTGAATTTGAATTAATATTTTAGGCTTTCCAGAGTGACCTGATATAGCACAAGAATTTTTTTATACTGAGTCAATTATAGTACGTTTTTTAATATCCAATAATTGTGCATAATGTGTTTGATTCACTAATTATTACAGCATTTTAAATATTTGCTAGTCAGGCAGGATAGCTTAATTCTTGACTGATTTTGTGTTTTCAAATAGCTTTAATATCACCTCGAATGTCAAAAAATTGGAAAGGTAAATTTCATATTTTTTTCCAGACATGGTGAACAGCTTAGACTGACATCCAGGATTGATTTTTTTTTTTTCCCCAGAAATGCCTTCTTTCCTGCGGCCGCTGACGGACCGCACTGTAGCTAGGGGCGAGACGGCCGTGCTGCAGTGCATCGCAGGTGGAAGTCCTCCACCACGACTAAATTGGACCAAGGATGACGGGCCATTAGCATTGACCGAGCGCCACTTTTTTGCTGCTGGAAACCAGCTCCTGATCATTGTGGACGCAGCGGAGGCTGATGCCGGCACTTACACCTGTGAAATGTCTAACCCGCTGGGCACAGAGAGGGGAAATGTGCGCCTGGCTGTCTTGCCAAACCCTAATTGTGAGTCAAACCAGGCAGGCACGGGAGCACTGGGCCCAGTCGGCAGTGGATCAGAGGAGGACGGCTGGACCACAGTGGGCATCGTCATAATTGCTGTAGTGTGCTGTGTCGTGGGCACGTCACTAGTGTGGGTGGTCATCATCTACCACACACGCCGACGCAACGAGGACTGCAGTGTCACTAACACTGGTTAGTACTGAGTGATGCATGGAGCTTCAATGCTAATGAATAATCCTTTGTGTAGAATTAAGTTGTTACGTTGTTGAATGATTGGTATTTTATAAAGTATATAAAAACACTACTATAAGGATGTCTTACTTTCTGCTAAAGTTCGTGTCTGTGGATGCCTTAGAGATCTGTTTTTGTTGCCCTCTATAGATGAGACCAATCTGCCGTCGGACATTCCTAGCTATCTGTCCTCTCAGGGAACGCTGGCAGAACGGCAGGACGGCTACGTGCCCTCTGAGAGCGGTAGCAATTACCAGTACGTGAGCTCTTCCATGGGAGGATTCTACCTGCAGCCTAAGGACATGAAAGGTAAAACACCTGACTATTTTGTGCCATGAATAAACAAAAGGTCCTTTAAATGAATGGTTTGGGGAACCAGTAAACACTTACTCAGTTGTACTCGATCCGTGATGACATGTTTGGTGTCCTATTTATGCTTCATTAGTTTAGCACAGGCACCATGTGAGAACCTTTACACCAAAGTATTGATTAAAAGTATTGAGGGCCAGAATATATAAAAATAGTTCATCCATACAAAAATGGTTCAGTTACTACAGAAATAAAGCTTTTAACAAGGCCATACCAGTCCCCTGATCTATGCCCCATTGCAAACCTGTGGGGTAAGAAGATGAGGAGAGTGCTCAAGAGAGGACCTAGGATCCTGGATGACGTGGAGAGATTGTATACTGAGGAATGTCTCAGATTCCTGTGTGTTCTCCAGTCTCATCCAGCATTATAAGAGAAGCCTCAGTCATGTTACGTTGGCAAGGATTGCTCTAAATTGACAGTGCCAATAATTGAGAAGTGGTTTTGTAACATTGGCTTTTATCATACCTATAGGTGTTTGTCAGCTAGACACAGGAAGTGAAGCAGACATGGAGGTGGCCATTGACCCTCTGCTTTGCCATTTCCAAGGACCTATCAGCACACTGCTGAGGAGAGGCAACCTGTATGGCCCAGAGCCCACAGACACATATACAGGTGAGACATATGAGTATAGAACTCTGTACTTATTTGTTATTTGTTTTTCTTGGTTTGGGTAGTTCCTTGGTTGATGGGAAAACCGATCAGATTAAAATTTTAGGTAAACAGGGTGCAGCGCAATTATCTGAGGTTATTGGTTATTTGTCATTTTTGTCCTGTTTCAGCTTTCTCATTGTAGGGCACTTGGCAGAAGTGGAAATTGGTTAAAGAGTAGAAAAAGAGTAATGTGAACAAATTTTTCTATAGAATGATATAGAATCTGAATATGAGCTCCAGTCTGTTCATTTCTGTGTTTGACTGGTGTATACAGTGTGGTAATGTTGTCATGTTTCACCCTTTACCCTTCAGGCTGTACTGCAGATCAGAGGCTTATGTGCAGAGATTCTTACAGCCCATCACTCCCCAGCTTAAAAAAGAGAGAATATTACACATACACTCCCTCACTGTCCTCGGACCCTTTTGACCACATGAGCCCTGGGATGCTGGTACAGCGTGAGGGTGGAGAATGTGTCCAGTCACAGCTGCCTTCTGCCTCCTACATGGGTGAGTTAAAAAAAAAAATCTATGATCATATTGTTGACAGTTGCATGAGAAAGTGCAGTCCTTTCCATGTCTAGATCACTTACAGGATGTTAATTTATACTGTAGATCATTTCAGCAAGCAGGAACCATGATCCAGGTAGTCTGTTAGATAAAAGTATCTTTTTCTGTTATTTTAATGTACGTGAAAGGTCCTAGCAACTCTGATATTAGTCTATCAGGTGCAACAGATTTGCTGTGGTTTTTAACCGTTGTGTATTCATACTGCCCACTTTTTAAGACAAATGAATATCTTGTAAGCAGTAATCTTTTCTGCTGATAGATGGGTTGGAGGAGTGTTAATTGTGTATAGCATCAGATAGACTACCCTCAGATAAAATACGGTACAAGAGTATATATTTGTGTAAGGGCTGTTACGGGCTACATGCACTCAGGGTTTTGACGTATTTCTGTTTCATAGCGAGAGTCTCACATCTCCGGTAGCACTGTTTACTTTCGGCCATGCAGGGAAACAGCAATGTCTAACGTTTGTTGTTTTTTTCAGTCTAGCTAACATTAGCTTGGGTGTTGTATTGGACAAGCCGGAAGCAAAAGTGCTGTTTTTGGTTATAATGAAGAAGTGTTTGTGCAAGTAGCCCATTTGTCGAATGTTATTGTCTAGATAAATTCCTATGTTCTTTCTTCATTTTGTGGAATAATTTATTTTTTTTCTGATTCTGAACATTAAGTCTATTCACAGCTCTGATGACCGAGTGTGCTTCCATTTATCTCATCAGGTACATTTGGTAAAGCACCATGGAGGCCTCAGCAGGAGCTTTACCCCAGCCTCTGCACGTCACTCTCTCACAAAGGAGCGACTCTTCATGAAAACCTCTACACACCCCTCGATTATGACTCCGAGCATGAGGAGGACCTCTCTGCTCATTCGCTTTCCCAGAATCTGAAGGTGGACCCAGATAGCAGTGTGTACGAGCTGCCATTCGACAGCAACAGGACAGTGGAGAGTTTTCTGAGCTCTCAACCCTGTTCATAGCACCACAGGCAGAGAATCAGAAAGAGACTGCACACTCCATTTATTTAAAGAGGAGGACCAAATAAAGAATTCTACCTCAGCCTGGACGCTTCTTGTGCACGCTGGTTTTGAATGTAAAAGGTAAAAATGAGGAATCTTTCCAAAAGATTGAAACTGTTTAAAAAAAAAAATAAAAAATAAGTATATCCGTTGTTACTTTTGTACAAAAACAGATATCAAAAGTATATATATATATACATTTTATAAAGTTAATTTTATTTTGTAAATTAACATTGTAAATAGGATCCATTATTTTGCATACTTTTTTTTTATTGGAAGAGTGTTGTCATGAACAGACATGAGTCAAATAATCAAAACAAACAGAAGGGAATAGTAATGGCTGGTCCACCTTTTCTACACAAAGACTCATTTGTGTTTCTGTGCAATGTATGCAAATGACAGCACGTCTCGTGGGTACTTTTTTCTATTAATAACATGGCTAGTGGCATTTTAGGACTTTTTGATTTGCTTTCAGCTAACTGTTCCATCTGAGACTTTGTTTAAAAAACGGATGTATTCCAGTAAACTAATACAATGTTTGACCCATTTCTGTTTGCGAGTCTATTTAGTTATCCATGCATATGCTTTTTTAGCACCCTTTTGCACATATCACTCTTTGATAATAAAACATGTGCTGCTACACAGTCAACAAATTGTTCTGATTTCATTTGTAACCTTGTCATTAAACCTAGAATAAATGTCCCTGTTGCTTCTGTTAAATTCATACCAAGGCAGTCACATGGGAAGGTGGTGATTTAAAGAGCAAGTATATTCTTCAAAGCATCTCTGGAAAAGTCTGCTCTAGTGGACTATTCCCAAAATGTACTTGGTCCCTGGAGCACCATGTCATGTTTTGATGTTGTTAAGGACAGCATGACATCTCTCAGCTGTTTTTCCTCACCTTTGTTTGGTCTTGGTGTTGAAACGGTGGTTGTGAGGTTTATTAGCATATCCAAGTTCCACCACAGACCACTAAACATAGCCATAAGTTTCCCTATTCAGCCCCCCACCTGGTAGCCCAAACACAGCTTTAAAGGTTTTAATCTTTAAACAGTGTGCACAAGTAAACGTGTGTATGTGGGGTTTAACACACCTGCTGCTGTGTCAGTGCTGAAGTGGGGTTTTTGAGTCATTCTGTTTTGAAATGTGTGGCTTAATAATCATTTCCTCTGTGGTGGTTCTGTATCAGACCTTGATTTAGGTCCCGGTAGCATTTTCATTTCAGTCAGGCCTCTGATATTTTCTTTTCTATCTCCAGTGCAAAATAAGCAGATAAATTATATATTTTATACAACATTGCCTTCTATTTTTAAAAAGCTGTTTCCATATACTGCCTTATAATGATGAGTATTCCCCTCATATACCCACTTATTTTTTTACGTTTTGAGTTACATTACCAGCCCAGGGACATTGCTTCCAGTTTGGAGATATGGAACACAGTTTGATCGCCCAATTTCATATAATGCATACTGATGAGTTTTGATTGGTTCATGTAGGTAGCTAGTCTTAGGAATTGAGCTACTGAGGTATGAACTGCATTTGGGATTGATCCTCCATTTTGCATGTGCTCTGTATTAATATTTACACTGAGCTGATGATGCAAGTGCACTTGTTCCTGCGTGTGTACATATAGCCATGATCATAAAATAGCAGATTGTGAGTATTTTTTTAAATGAATTTTTCATCCCAGACTTATCCCACACATTCAAATTAAGTCGACTCTGTTTAAAAAAAAAAAAAAAAAAAAAAAAAAAAAAAAAAAAAAAGGTAAAGTATTGAATACAGTACTGTGTATACAGGATAAATGCAGTACTACATAGATGCAATATTGGAGACGTGTGTGTGTGTGTGTGTGTGCACGTGCTCTCTTAGAGGTGATGTCATTATAGTAAGGGCAGCAGAGCAAAAAAAAAAAAGACAAAAATGCTATAGTTAGCTATTAGACTGAAAAAAGACGCTGGTGCTGTTTAAGAAAAACAGCGTGGCGTGAGAATGTAAGTGAGAAAAAGTGCAGAGCAGTGGTGGCATTTTAAATCAATTGTAATAGTGGTTTTAGGGATGTTGATTTTTTTGGGTCCATGCTTGGGGTGCCATTTGTGTCCTACTGAGAATACATTTACAAATAAGATGGCGGACTCAAAAATGTGGAAAAAAAATAGTGTTATGACACTTACAGCATTTCTCCTTTATTCCGCTTTGAAGTACTCTGCTTGTGATGCGATACACTTGTCCCAGCATTTCTCCCATTCCTGCAAACATTTCCTGTAGTCATCTTTCGTCATCATGTCTAGAGCTTCCTGCGTTTTTTTTTTTTCTGGATTTCTTCCACAGTGGACAATCTTTTCCCCTACAGTCTCATTTTTAATACTGGGAACAAAAAGAAGTCTCAAGGAGCGAGATCTGGTGAATACGGTGGATGTCAAGCAATAACCAAATTGTTTCTGGTTAAAAAATCTTTTTTTTGAAAACTCAGTGTGTGCAGGTGCATTGTCATGGTGCAAGATCCAATTCTGGGTGCACCACTTCACTTCTCACAGGAAAAAGAAATTTAAGTACGTATTTATTTATTTATTTTACTTGTTGTCAATGATATTGTAATTGTGGATGATGTGGTCACTTTGACCTGTTACCCAAATTATAGATTGAAATAATTTCCACTTAATTATAGTTTGATTATATGATATATATTATATGATATACATATATATTATTAATTTTAAAAAATGATGCCTGATGACCCCTGACAATCTGTGTATGTACAGTACAGCTGTACTGCTCTTTCCTAGCCCAGTTCTCTTAATTGAGCAATAAACACTCAGAGGACTAGACATGTTTGAATCTTCAGCAGCATTTCAAACAGCCAATTCAAACAGGAAGAATGCATTGCAGGGAAACCACACACAAAGCCCAACACCTGGAGCACAGCTGGTGAGGAGTGCTGACATAGTGATGAACAACAGAGATGAACAAATAAAGAATGATCAAAGACCCAACTCATCCATGAAGATCAACAAATTCTTAAAAGTCAAAATGTACAGATACTTTTGGCTAGATTGGCAGCCAAACCAATCTATCCAGATTTTCTCTCAGAAGAAAAAAGTGATCACCAAGAAAGCAAGGTCTAGAAAAGACCCTTCTGGCATTTGTTTTTCTTTGTATTTTCATTCCAAAAATGAGAATAATTTCCACCAAAGCCAAAAGAAACTTTCATTGAAAACTGTTACCTCTCAAATATATATATATTTTTTTCAGGTCACTATAAGAGACAAGTTATGGTCAAAATGCTCAAAAACAGTCTGTGTGCTGATCAAATAGAAGCCAGCTGAGAAGCAAACAAAACAGCATCCACAAAGGAAAAAGGAAAATAACCTAAATTCCAAAATAATCCTGCTCTTTGATTTCTGTCTCCAGTGAAACTAGACAGGAAATTGGCCATTCCTTGAACCATCAGTGTCTGGTGCAAAGTTGCTCCAGGATCAGCCATCATCTTACAGTCAGAATCACTGTTTACACCAAGCAGACTCTGGTATAGGAGGGCACTAGTGCAGCACAGTTTAATTCTATACTAACACCTATCACTTAACACCTCATTCAACTCATTAGCTAATTACCAAGACCTTAATGAGCTGAATGAGATTTGTTAGGAAAGGGGTAACAAATCTCTGTATGTCTGTGGCTCTTTAGGACTGGACTCGGGTTCCTCCTGAGAGTTATCCCAAATCTCTAATTGATTCCACTATGATTCCTATATCCTACTACATCCTTCAGCACGTGCTTCTCATTTCTTTTACTGCATCTTCTCGTTTCCTATCTTTGCTTTCCTAGGTCACGGGTGAAGGACATATGATTGAGGAATCAAGGAGGTATCAATCAGAGTTTTGGGCTGCACTGCTGGAAATTGATTGAAGTCCACCATATTTAAGTACCAATTCTTAAAACACTCAGAGTAAAGAAGAAATAAGGAGATAGATAAGGCGTCTAGATCAAGCATACGCTGGTGCTTCCTATAAGGCAGTCTTTTTAATTTGGCTTGTGACATATATAAGGCTACAGTATATGCACCTCTACCAAAAATTCAATTACAATAAATAATACAATAATAAGAACCATACGTACAAAATTATATAAGCAAGGCATGGACATCCTTGTATGAAAGTCAATTGAAATATACCTGGCTTAAAACCAGCCCTATGAGAAGTCAAGTGTTAGGCTGAAACATAAACGTTTAAGTGTATTACTGTACATGTGAATAATGTTTTGTTAAAGTTTAATTCAGAGTGTAAATACTGTTCTGTATTTGAAGATCAGTTATAACAGTTAATACAGCTGGGCAACTTGTCATCAAAAGGTAAAGTCACCTTAAAGTGAAGCATCTGTGAGCAAGGATGCCTCATTTGGTAAATACATTTGTTCTTGATTCCTCCTGTCTTTGTTTTCCTTTCTTGCCCCTTTTCGTCACTTCCTCAGAGGGAGGACCTAAGAGGCGAGGAAGGGAAGCAAGGAAATGAGCAGGCCTTCCACAGAAAGAAACAAGAAGCAGCCCTGGTTTTATGCAGACAGAGTCCACAAGCTCTGACCTGAAACCTGTCTAGCAGAATGACGCTTTGATCCGCCACTGTGACTAAGCAGAGGAAATGAATTTAGCATGCCTCAGCCTTATCTTACAGTTAGACACTTGGAATTTCATAGCTAATTTGCACTCATCGTTGCCAGATGTGGAGACACAGACACAAAATGTTTGCAGTAATAGATGGCTATAGGCAGCCTGACGGATTTCTCTGTCCTTTTGTTCAGGAAAAAAAACATTTCTATGCAATACCTTATATCAGGAACACACTATTATTATTATTATTATTATTATTATTATTATTATTATTATTATTATTATTACTCTAATTTTTTTTCTTAAATACTGAATACTGGAGCTTCATGTTGTAGTCACATGTCTCTATGGTAAACGTTGTCTAATACTACATCACTTTCACCTTTTTTCCCCTCCTTCTCAATCTCAGTACTTTCATGCTTTGCTTTGTCTCTGCTAGAGCGATGGTGGGCCTTGCATAATTAAAAGCAGTCCTTTTTCCGTCGTGCAGATGTTGCAATAAATCATGTACTGGCCCTGCCTAAACAACTGGCTGTCTGACAATAACATTTTCCCCACCTTCCCTGTCTCTTATATTTAAGTATGTAGGGAAGTAAAGAAAACTGGCAGACAAGGACTCTTCTTATTTCATTAACTGACATTCCTTTTTTCTTCTCCCTGTGTCCCTTCTTCACATCTAAGGATGCAGGAAAATATATTTTCCAAGTGAGATGTCCTTTCTCACTAAAGCGTCACTTCACAGAAATGTAACTCATAGGCGATTTTACATTTTCCAGACACGGGGTAGACGATGCATGGGGAGGGAGATTTACTTTGGCTATGTAAATGCGCTTTTTATGTCTTTATATGACAGCATATCATACCACACACAGTGTTAATATATCATTCAAGAAACATCATTCTAAAAAATATTGCTAACTATGGACTAATTAAGAACAATGTAAAGCAAGAAATGCCTGTGACCGACGGTTCTTGTAAGTAAAACTGATTGAAAATGCCTGGTTTTACTTCAGAACAGTATCTTACATACTGATTAAAGCCATGTTCACATGTCGTCATCAGAACACAGATACTTTCATTAACCTATACGTTCTATTTGTTAGTGAACGAATGTCTCGAGTTTCTTTCTTTTCTCAGAAAGATCACATCTCTCACGGTTTCAAACTACCTTGTCTCACAGCTGTCTTTACCAAGATACGTTCCCTCAAAGTTTCATTCTTCTCTCCTTTTTCCAAAGCTTCTGGGTGTCTTAATGCTATATCCTGACTTTAGATTCATTGCAGGAGTTGAGGAGATCCTCCTGAGAATCATCCCAAAACTCTAATTGATTAGAGTTTATACCACAAGGTGGTATTCATTGCAGGAGTTGAGATTTATGTAGGCAAAGGTAAAATGGCAGGTTATGCTGATATGCTGGTAGGCTGCACCTCTTAAGTGACTTTATGAATGTTTTTTCATTTCATGGGTACAGAATTGTTATTAAAGGTCCTTGGGTGAGATGCATTTTGTGAAAGAAACCTCTGGGATTATATAGCAAATCAAACAAGGCATGTACTGAGATGGGATGGGATGATGATCCTGCTCATAAAGAACTAGATCAACTTTTTTCCTTACCGGTCATACACTATCAGTCACTATTGTGATCCATAATAGCATATTGCTTAGGATGACAAAACTCTAGCCAAGAATTAATCCCAATAAAGCTGTTGAGTTAAGTGCGTAAAGTTGGCTGTGTTCAGGTTTTCATGAATTGATAGGTCTAGACATATCCAAAGCTGTGAAATGAATGCCATCATGGAACAGGAAAGGAAAGAAAAGTGAAGGCAGCAGGAATGCAGTGGGAAGAGACATTGTCCTGCTTGTTTGTTTTAAATCCAGGTGGTTTTCTTTCCCTCTGTCAGAGTTCACAGGTACTGTGATTTTGAACATTCTTTCACTGTATGCAAAGAGAGAAAGAGGGATAGACAGACAGATAGATAGACAGATAGATAGATAGATAGATAGATAGATAGATAGATAGATGGGAAAGACAATGTAGTTTTGAAAGACAATTCACTAGCTTAGCCAGTCACTTTAGATAGAACCCTTTCCAGAAAGTTCCACAGGGCGTCCGGTTGAGACCAGTTATGAACTTGAGTGATGTAGCTGAGGAACTGTAGAAGATTAAGAGCTTAAGTTATGTTCTGAAAATTTCTATTCGTTGTTATATTTTATGAATGAAAAATGACTCTGTTTTCAGTGTTTCCAGGGGCATAGTGATACGATTCACATTTACTTTAGTCCACACCCGCCCACTTCCTGTTCAAATCCGAATACAGATATACGATACAGATATCTGATACAGATTCGGGTAGTGGACTTGAGTTACACCTCAAGTCTATCTATAGATAGATAGATAGATAGATAGATGTACATACATACCAACAGGAAGGGCTGTTACTTAGCTGATTAGTTGAATCAGGTGTGTTGGTAGCAGGAAAACACAAAAAAGTGCAGGAAAGCGAGTGCTCCAGGACCAGGGCTGGGAAACCGTGCTCTAGGGGAACTGTTAATGGTTCTTAGGACCCTACTACAAAGTGTTTTTCTATGAAAGAAAGAACCCCTAACCGTATCTAAGATAAGGTTCCTTTGAGGAACCTTACACATTTCTCTGAATGTGTACTACGAGCAGTCCTGCATCTCCACCAGAATGATTTATTTTCCTATTTCTATCCTTCCCTCATGTGTGAATGAATCCATGATGGTACCTGATAAAAACAACAGGATGTTCATACACCTATCAAGAGCTGCATAACATGGCATGCATAGTGGGAATGTTAAACTTTTAGGATGTCCTTAGGAACAAATTTGACTAAAACCATTTAATAAGAACCTTGAATGTATTTAAATCGTCACCATTTTGGACTTCTCAGAACTACCTATATTGTTCTTGTGTGTGTTTCCTCCTTAACTGAAGCTTGTGGGGTGTGTGTATGTATTTGAGATTAGTGTGTTGTATAGTGGGCTGTACAGGCTTTAGCTTGCTGATAGTAAACATGTATCCATTGCCCCTGCACACTCATGCTCCAGCTCAGGGTGCTATAGCAGCGCAAAACAAGACAAACATCTGATAATACATGCTGGCTTGCTTTTACAACTCTACAGAGATGTCTGGAGCCTCTAAACGCCCCAATTCAATTATGAGAGTGTGGGAAATCCCCACGTCTCTCTTTGTGGAGACAGAATTTCAGGATGACACTCCTAAAAGGATTTAGATAGCCAGCCCCAGCTGGATTTGTATCTTTTGTCCTGGTGCCGATTGATGAATGTAAACTGATTTCTATTAAGCTGCATCTGACAGTTTCTCTAAGCCAAAGGCACACTGAGCCCTGGAGACATAATTTGAAGTGTAGCCAGCCCACCCAGAAGAGAATTACAGCTCATGTTTAATAAGAATCACACTGAAATACTTCTCTCTGTACATGTTGAAGATGTAAGCTAAACCATATCATATATAGCAGTTTCTGTGTACCTCCTGACCCTGCATATTGGCCCTCTTCTCCGTTCTGGATCCAAATTATTCCCAAGCATGTAGAAATACGGCTTACTAGTTCAACAGACAGTCTCTGTGTGCTGTTCATCTAGGTTGCCATTGCACTCGTTTTCATAACATAGAGTTTCTAATGCTTTCCAGATGCTTTGGAAAGGGAGAGGGAGTTATAGAGGCTCCATTTCTGTGTTAGATAATGTCTTGGCACAGTGAAGAGGATTTCAGAAAAAATAAATAGTATTTAAAAAAAAAAAAAAAAGAAAGTTTCAGAGAATGGCTCCGTAGCGCCTCCATGATCAGAAAGCACAACTACAGATGACAGAAAGTTTCTCTCCAACTGTGGGAATTTGCAGGACCACACGAAATTCAAGAGGCAGAGAGAGACATCTGTATGTGTGTGTGTGTGTGTGTGTGTAAAGCTGGTGACTATTTACCAGGTGTGCTACTAATTTCAAGTAGATATGCTCGGAATAGTTGTAATGAGTAATGTGCTGGCAGGCAAAAGTTTCCACAGAACTGAACTAGTTACACATGCTGTGTGTGTGTGTGTGTGTGTGTGTGAGAGAGAGAGAGAGAGAGAGAGAGAGAGACATCAATCTTGTACTGAATGACTCTCATTATTCTAATGGATTTGGGGGCCAATAATTGTTACCAAACCTGGTGTTCAAAGCACAAGTGGACAGAAAAAAAGCAGAGACATTGCTGGCCTGTCAGAAATTCTGGAGTTTCTTCATTTATTTGGTCTGACCAGACTCGGAATGTGATTTAACTGTTCCAAAATTCACTTTTGGAACAAAATAGGATTCTTTTTTTTTCCTTTTCTTTTTTTTTAGAAGACTATATGCATTCATCCTGTATAAGTCTCAATCTAAGTATCAATCTAAGACAGCTCCTTAGTCACATACATCGAGTGCTCAATAAAAACATGATTAGACTGTAAACAAACAAACAAACAAAAAGACACTTATGCATATGAACAATCGTGATTTACTATACTAGAGTGAATGAATTAGTAAATTAGCTGTTCAGATCACCAGTTCGACTTAAATATACCGAGGAAGCAAAAATCACAGCCATGAACAGTAATTGTGTAGCCTATCATCATCACTGTCTGTTTTATTTCCAAAATCAATCTTTTCAGTACATTAACATAATATGGAGATATACAGATTGAAACATTATCATAAAAAGAAAACAGTTTAAAAATATGTTAGTAAAGCACATAATAAAGGACATGTTCTAAAATGTTTTCTACATATAAAATTTCCTTGATCTCATTTTCTGTATAGAAATGAATATCCCAAACGACCCAGATTTTATAAACCATGATGCAAGTGGTGATAAAATTGTATATATTACATAGCCATATTTTTTAATTGATGATGTTGGATCAATTATGGCTTCTTTGGGGTTTTTTTTTGATGAAAAGCATACATCTGATGGGGTTTGGGTTCAACCAGATGCTGGATGTGTTGCACAAGGATGTTGTACAGTGTATTGATGATTTAGTGTATTTCACAGTTTCAGTTTCTGCAACAAAGGTGGCTGCGCATGTTTCAAAAAATCCTTTCCACCATGTCCTAAAGATGGGTGCATAGTGCATCCAGGAAGCATAGTGCAGTCCACTGAAACTCACATTCATGTAACCAAAACCATTCAGTGACCATACAGTAGTGCTTTGTGACACTATGCATTATTATGCTGCAAATATTCATCTGGGTGTAGAGAACAACTTGTCCAGGAACTGTGCCATGCAAACTAGGAAATTATCCTCACACCATAAACAAGGATGTCTCCATGGTCTCATTCTGCTTGCACCAAATGTTGATCCTTTCATTAGCATAATGCAAAATGAACCTGGATTCATCTGATCAGACAACCTTTTCTACTCATCAGTGTGTCCACTCGAGTGCATGTACTTGTTCTGCACTGACATCAGCATTGGTTATAATCAGTAGCGATTGTAACCCACTTAAGATGAGGCAAGACGAAGTGGAGCTTTCTGAGAAGACATTCTGCACATCAGTGTCGTATTTGGATGCAAGTTCTCTGGTTGTACAGTGTCTGTTTGCCTGCACAATTTTCATCATAGTTTTATGAGTCCTCTGTGATCCACAAGCCTTATTTTATCAACACGATGCTGGCAGTTTTTTGTTTTTCATACTATTCTTAAATACTTAAAAGATGGAGTTAAATAAAATACATGTTTATAAAAATTAAATCTTGGCCTACTTAAATTAGGTAGGGTTAAATGCCTAAATGACTCATTGTTTCTCTACCTACATTTTTTTTTCTTCTGACATAATTAGATAAGATTTTAGGAATTTTGTTATACCTGAAATATTGGTTTATTGACAGAAAATGCTGATGAAAAATAGTCAAATTAGCTTGCAAAAAGACCCCAGTTAACTGAATTCATTCTATCCATAAAGAGTTATGCATTTTGGCTTGAAAAATGTTCATGGAGTAGTAAACTCTGTATCATACCTCAACTCCTAGATATTATGGGCTTCACTTTTTACATTATAAGTGTTCCTTACAACCAATGACCAAGTGGGACCTTTTATGTAAAATGTCTAAATTGAAGAAAACATGAAGAATTAAGAAAACATAAGGACCAGACAATTTAGTCTGGATTGAAGTTTTTAATGAAGCATCATCATCCATTTAGTAATTGGCACAAACCATTTCTCTTTCACCTCTATGCTACAGCTACAGTAACCGTTTTAGAAGGTGTGTGTGTGTGTGTGTGTTTGTGTGTGTGTGTGTGTGTGTGCAGCTCAAACAGTGACCCCATTAAACCTTCATGCCCCATAAACTCCAAATGAACACGAAGTCTTGTAACTTTCATTACACACCAACTGTACAGAGGCCGCACCAACACACAACAGTACACAGCTCTACACTACAACACACCATACTGCTCCCAGGGAAAAAGATTTTTATGTAAATGTCAAGACGTTATATCCTAAGATTATCCTAAATTTGTCACATTTTGACATGTTTTCTCTTTCAAGACACTGTCTCTGCGAGTTTCTCTTGTGCTATTTTTGCCTTTGGTTCCAGATGAATCTTCAAAGTGGACTCAGAGAGCCACACTTCAAAAGGACAGATTCCGTGGCTTTCAAAGTGTTGTAATTATCGGGGCGCGAACACACATGCTCGCCATATTGCAGCAGTCAAACACCCATTTTTAATCATCGCACCACAGTTGGATTGTTCTAACACCCACAAAGACTGGCAATGTAGCTTTAAATGAACGGTATAGGAAAAAAAACACATTTAGGCATTCTAGCTTAGCTTGGATGTTTAGGCATTCTAGCTTGGTAAAATGGTTCTACTTTGTTGTGGGGTTCTACATGAAGGATGTATAGGACTCCCTTAGAGGCACAAACTGCGAAACGCTTTATGGTGCTAGATGCTACCATCATGTAGTGAAAAATATCATAAAAAGACATGAAAATTTAGGTAAATGGTAAATAGGGGAACTACTGAGACAAATAATCATTCAGGGCCCCATCTAAGATTTATACAGACAAGTGACAAATTAAAGGAAAAAAATGGTGGCTCTGTTATGCTGTGGGGGCATTTTGCTGGCATGGCTTGGATCTACTGAACCTCTTAGAGGGAAAGTAAGTCAACACATGTTAGGTGATGTTTCTTTAATATGCATTGACTAATGTTTATTCGATACATGACTAAAAAATGAAATCCACATAAAGGAGCAAAAAATGAATTATAGCATGTTCCTAAATGTTGCTAACTCTGGTCTCCAGGTGTAAATACTGGAACTAGTGAGTGATTGACTGAGTCATTGAGCGAAAGCTAGCATTAAGAAATTATACACCCAAATTGAATGATTGCGTCTTTTTCTTTTTCTTCACTCTCTTTCTCTTGACCTCTCTTTTCAGCTTTTGCTCTTTTTAAGCCTTCGTGCCTTTCACTTTCCAACTGTTCTCTTGACAAGCATTCCTTCTAAACCAATTCCATACGCTTACAAAGCAAACTTGCAAACATCTGCATTTTCCATCAGAAGTGGTTTTTAAAGAGGCTGCGAGTTTAAAGAGCAGGGGTGGGGGTGACTCGATAAATGCTTGCCGAGGCAAAGACAGCTACTCGGTGAATCAGAGAAGTGCTCATTTATGTGGATTTAAACATCCTGAATGATTCCAAAAACAGTAAGGAGAGAAAAGGGCAAGGCAACCCCTGACCATAGGCTATGACTCAAAACAGTGGTTTATTAAAGCATTCACTACACAGGTTTTTAATCTGAAGTAAGATTTGTGCATGATATCGATTAATAAATATTAAATATTCAAGATTTAACTGATTTAAAAGTGAGTGATTTATTACTACTTTAACTATATTTGCAGAAAATAAAACTATGTTCTATTTTTTTATTTTAAAACTGTTTTATTTTAGTTAAATAAAACTTATTTTTAGTCATGTATAGCTGTTATTAAAATAATTTTTTTTTATTAATTTTATTAGTTTTATTTGAACTGTTTGCATGATATTCCTGATTAAGAATTAGGATTTTAAAATTGATAAGACAGTAGTGGTCAGTGGTCTCAGTATGTTACTATAACTTTACTGTAATGTACAGTATTTGATGATTCAGCTCAATTCTTTAGTATATTTGTATGTTTTCTACAGACAAAACAGGTAAAATCATTCTTCTCTGTCTAATTGTGTACATGGTGATTCTATGAAATGCTAAAATGTGGGTGTAAATTCTGTTTATCCATTTCTTTCTTTTATTTAAATGCCAGAAGCTAACTCTCTCCACAAAAAAAGTGTTCAGCATGCTAGTAATCTAATCACAGTGGTAATTAGTGAATGTTTAGAAAGTCAAACTGACTCACCTCTCCATTGTAAATGAGCTATGATGACCTTTCCTTTCCTTTTTCTCTCATAATTCCAAACAAACTAGTGCACTTGTTGCTAAGAGCACAGCTTGGCTTTCTTTAGAAAGATGTGTGCGTTAAACTAGATTAGGCAGGAACACTGTGTTCCACTACTGAGCATATTTTTTAAAACCTTGACACCGAAACATTTGTTCAGGCAAGAAACATATTGGAGTGAAACAGTTCGAAAATATATAGACGTAATAAACATGAAATTCTATAACATGATGTTCAGTATATCACAGTACAAGGCCCTTAACTCACTGTACAGTAGGGGTTGTACGACTATTAATTTTCACAAGTTAACCACTAATTCAAAAAGTAGTCAACTAGTCGTCTTTTCCATGCTTAAAGAAACATGTGTATCAGGACATTGCGATTTTTTTTTGGGCATCAAAGAACATCTCAGGCAGTTCTTCAATTAACAGCCATGCACAGGCTATAAATTAAATTTCCCACTTTAATGCATTTTAGGCTCTACTGGTTACAGTGAAAGTTAATAAATCAGTGCAATAAATGTGCAAAATAATAAATATGTGTATGATGTTAGACTATTTAAGGATGTACCTATTCTTGAAATGCACTCATATGGATGAGCTGGCTGCTCAGCTCAAATAATTGGTTCTGAAACTGAGAGTGCCCAGACCAGAACAGAAGCTCCTTATAGCGTAATGATGGATGGTGGGTATGATGTTGGCATCAGCATCTGGAAGCTTTTTCCTCCATGTTCAGCTCCAGCCTCAGTATGTGTGCTGATCCGACTCCAAACTAGCTGAGTGAGATTGGACAGTGATGTGCAACCCGTGGCTCTGAAAGCGCTCTTTCACACAACACTGGTCACGATGGAATTCACAGTGAGAGTGATAGGATTTTATTTAAATTTTATTTAGCTTTAAAGGACAACAAAAATAACTGAGGGACAAATGTCTTCAGGAGTGGTCTTTTAACACAATAGAAAAATTTTAAAGAAAGACTTTCTCTAGTGTATTCTTATGCAGTTGACTGTAGAATTGGCGTCATCTTGTCTGATATAATTTGAGACTAATAAAGTATATTTAACCTGCTTTCTTTACCATCTGCCTCGCTGTTTTTTTTTCTACCACCCCAGCTAGTCAAAAACGAATCAACAACTATATCAACTAAGTAGCCCCTATACAGAACAGACTTGCTCTCATGGGAAGAATGTTCTTTCCAAGTTACTGTGTATAAACAGTATGGAATGACACAAGAATAAAAACACTCCTGTAAAAGTCTGAGCGACGCTGCAGTACTTCGCCTTTATTTTAGCGCTAGCAGCTTCCTGAGCTTAATGAGCTACTGCATGTTAGATGTTCAGCTTAGGTGTTCATTAGGAAAAATCTAAGGGAATTTGCTTGAAGTATGTGTAATTACAGAGTGAATTACAAATGTAATTACAGAAAATAAAAGTAACATAACCCTAAACAAGCTTCAATAGATGGTGTTGCTTGTATCCGTGTCTTGCCACATTTATTCAGATTCAGCTTTTAATGTTAAATGAATTGAAAATGTACAGTTATTAGACGCCTCATTTGGTATTGTTATGTTTTCCCAATTAATTATATTTCAGTTTGTTCTTCTTGGCAATCTCTGTATCCTCAGGGCTTGGGTATTTGCAATAACATCTGGTGCTCAGTAAGTGTGTTCTTCTCTATTGAAGAAAAAAAAAACTTTGGAATTGGATGATAACATCAAACAAATATATAAAAACGCATGGAAAAAAACATCACTTTAAACAGGACAGAGTGTGAAAGTTGTAATGGACATAAACCTTTTACTTGCTGCCATAAAGAGAAACCACAGGCCTCCTAATAAACACTTTTCATGGACAACTAGTTATACCAATGGATAGTTTATGGATAAATACTATTTAAAACAATTGTCCTTAGGGATTCTACTGTCAAAATTAGAACAAATTAGAAGAAGTAGAGACCTCTAGGAGTTTCAAAATTTAGATGTTCCTCATGATTAGTATTTTGGTGTCTTTATGTGTGTATACACCTATACTCTGTTTCTCTAACAAGATTGCAAAATATTGTGTGTTATATTGTCTCATTCCTTGTCTTTTCATTGATTTCCAGTATTCTTATTTTCACTCAGAGTTTCATTGTTTAAAGATCCTAGCTCTAGTTTCCTCGTATACTTGTTTCCAGTCTATAGTCCTGATTTGTTTCTGACCTTGTTCTACCAGGTTGGCATTATGAGTGTGCATACTCAATAGTATGAATTTCCCAATATTTACTATGTCTGCATGTGTTTTAGCCTATGCGTTTACACAGGTATGAGACACAGGTATGAGACACCTGTGTAATCTTGGCAGAAAAACTTCTCTGTGTATTGTTCTTTGTGTATTTTCTTTTTGGTCATGTATGTAACATTCTGGTGGTGTTTAATTGGTTATGTCTTGCAAGGGCATTTGAGTTAAAATAGTTTATATAACTAAATGGAAACAATGTCTCTTTAGTGTCCTCTGGTGGCAGAAAAGTTCAACAAATAGTTTACATATATACTGTATATATTTATTACATATACAGTACAGTGTGTGAGTGAGTGAGTGAGTGAGTGAGTGAATGAGTGAGTGACAATTTGTGAGTGCATTAGTGAGTGTTAGTGCATTGGTGAGTGAGTGAAAAATTAGTGACTGAATAAATATAGGAGTGAGTGAATGAAAAATTAGTGACTGAATAAATATAGGAGTGAGTGAATATAGGAGAGCTACAAATACTCAAAGAGCAGTCTAGTCACACCATAATAGAAGTAATAAGTCAATGTATCATCTTAGCAGGAAAAAAAATTATTAATTACTTTCTTTGGAGAGCATTCTCTCTCTCTCTCTCTCTCTCTCTCTCTCACACACACACACACACACACACAGAATGTGCTCAAAAGAATGTGATTTAATTACATCAATTATTACATAAGCATAGAAGCAAACATAAAACATGCTACTAATTGAAAAAGAATTTAAACATAGATTTAAAAAAATTAAACAGAATAGTCATAATGAATAGACTACAGTGAGCAGGCAACAGATAGAGTGGCTTTTTTCTCCACCGCAATATAAATCATTAGTGTTTTCTTTATATATATTTTACTGGTAACTTTTAATTGCTGAAAGCCCTTGGCACAAAACACTTTGATACAAAGGCTGATTAGGAATAAGAGCTATGCCTTGTGCACTGGTGCCTCGCAGTCGCTGGTCCCTTACATCTCCGCAGATAATGAGACTGAGAGGTCAAAAAGTTGGTTTGTGGGAGGCAAAAGAAGGTCACCATCCCCACTAATGAACCCCCTGTGGATTTCAGTCGTGTTACGGTTAATGACCATGCAAATCACTGATCCAGAGTGTCAATGAGATCGGCAAAGAATAACATACGAGCTGATGGTGGCATGTTTTCCTGATCAAAAGCCAGGTTGGAAACTAAAGGCAGTCCGTGTGAAAGAGTTCACATGCCTTAAAATCAAACTGTGCCAAAGGCCATAGTGCTATATTTGCAGTTATATCTTCCATATCCACTGATGTTTCTTTTATTCCTCCTTTAGGGCAGTGGTGGCTTGGTGGTTAAGGTATTGGACTACTGATCAGAAGGGTGTAAGTTCAAATCCCTGCACTTTCAAGCTGTCCTTGGCCCTCAACTGCTCAGCTGTATAAATGAGATAAATGTCATATCCTTTCATTTCTGTAAGTTGCTCTGGATAAGGGTGTCTGCCAAATGCTATACATGAAGAGAGAAAGAACTCACAAAGATTGATTAATACTATTGATTAGCTGTTATTAGACTGTTTAATACCAGCTCTGACACTCCTTAGTCTACTTTTTCTGTGCTGTCCTTGCTAAAAAGTTCAAGTCATTCAGGTTCATGTCCCTAGATCTGCCCGAGGCCAGCAAGCGCAATGCGTGACAGAGCAGCCAGAGGTGCACAGGGTCGCCTTATACGGCTCAGAAGGGACAATTATTCTCTCTTTGTTCCTGGTACCTGTGGCCATTTGGACCACTGGGAGATGCTATATATATTGAAAATAACCTTTTAAGATCAGCAAGTACTGATCTTAACTCTGTCCTTGAAGTAAGTAGCCTATTTAAAGGAGTAAGTTACAGCTTACCACAGATGTAGTTTGCACATCAAGACATGTCCAAAATGTCCTTTTTAACGTTGCATAGGAGCTATAGGCTTGCTAAAAATGAACAAAAGTTCAATGCAAAACTGAATACTGTATTATTGTTTGCTGACTGCATATATATATATATATATATATATATATATATATATATATATATATATATATATATTTTATTATTATTTTTTTTTTTACTCTGTAACATATGTAGTTTTGTATTTTGTCTTTTCTTTCTGCAGACTGAATATAGTTCTGAGGAAGACATTTGGCTAATTATATTGTAAGTGAAATGAATTATTAATTTTATGAACTATATAAAACTTGTTTGAGGATATCTGACAGGGGAATTCATTAACTATCATTCAGCTAACAAAGTGAGAAAAACAGATTCTCTCCCTCTGGAGCAGTCCGGTGTTTGCTATGCTAATCATTTAATTAAAATAACATATCATTAGCAGGAGTATTCACATAATGGCTAAAAAAAAAATTAATAAAGAATTGTACTGTGTGATGGCTTGAAGTGTAGTAATTGTGAAGTAATGGCTATGCAATGAACAAGAATAAGCTATATGTGTAATAAAATTCCTTATATTTATTATTCTTAAACATAACCTAAGTTTCTCACCAACATTGGGAATTTGCAGGACCTCATGAAATGCATGGGGCAGAGAGAGACGTCTGTGTGTGTGTGTGTGTGTGTGTGTGTGTGCAGATTATTGCAGATATTTTCCCCCATCATAATGTGGAACATTCTTAAATTGTAGATAATAGTGAATAGGAAACAAGTTAAACACAACTTAATTACAATCCAACTTGCAGGACCACATGAAATGCAAGGGGCAGAGAGAGACGTGTGTGTGTGTGTGTGTGTGTGTGTGTGTGAGGATGGTGTTCCCAGTAAGCCAGAATAATCAGAGCATTAGTATATGAGAAATCTGAAGGTCAATAATGTACATGAAACAAAATTGAAAAAAAAAGAGGAAAATTAATGTGGCTCCAATTATGCCTTACTACTACTACTATGAAGAAGAAGATTATTGCAGATATTTACCCCATCATATTAATATGCAACATTCTCAGATATAGATAATAGTGAATATGAAACAACATTAAATGAATATTAAACACAACTGTATTGCAATCCAAATTTTGAAATTTAAGAGTCTCTTTTGCAAGTAACTGCTGCCTCCTAGTGGCTCATCAACAAATTGTTACTTATACCAATCAAGAATGATATCTGTAACTTCCAGACAAAGGCTAATTAAAATTTCATAGACAGAATCATAGGCAGTATCATTAGTGTGTATTACCATTGTAAGTACATTTTAAATTTGACATAATTACAGAAAAAACGCCTGTAGTTTATCTACTCTATTGACATCTCTCCCATTGGAGTTGACATTGAATTTTCATATAATTTTCATAAATTTACAAACAATTCTTAATCAAAAGCTTGATATTAGATTTTTTTTTTACCTTTTATTTTGGGTCTTCCTATTTAAAATATATTTAGAAAAGCAGTACAAAATATGTTGATATAAAATTCATAATTTGTTTAATATAACGTTAAAAAAACACAGAATGTATTAAATAGGTATGTCTGGATTTTGTAAATAAAAAACATGCTGCATCACTTATGCCAAATAATAATAATAATAATAATAATAATAATAATAATAATAATAATAATAATAAATAACTTTATTTTATATATTGCCTTTAAAAAGGCCTCTCAAGGTGCAACTCAATCATGAATAACAATAATAGTAATAATAATAATTAAATAACAAAAAAAAAAAGTGATCAAGTAAAAGCAATCCTAAAGAGATAAATTTTAAGAGATGATTTCTTCTTCTTCTTTCGGCTTTTCCCTTCAGGGGTCGCCACAGCGAATCATCACTCTCCACCTATCCCTATCTTCTGCCTCCTCAACACTTGCACCAACTAGCTTCATATCCTCATTTATTACCTCCATATACCTGCTCTTTGGCCTTCCTCTTTGCCTCCTGCCTGGCAGCTCCATGTCCAACATTCTCCTACCAATTATACTCACTCTCCCTCCTCTGAACATGTCCAAACCATCTTAATCTGGCCTCCCTAACTTTGTCCCCCAAACGTCCAACATGAGCTGTCCCTCTCATGTACTCGTTCCTAATCCTGTCCAACCTTGTCACTCCCAAAGAGAACCTCAACATCTTCAGCTCTGCTACCTCTAGCTCTGACTCCTGTCTCTGCCTCAGTGACACTGTCTCTAAACCATACAGCATGGCCGGTCTCACCACTGTCTTGTACACCTTCCCCTTGAGTCTCGCTGATATTTTTCTATCACACAGAACTCCCGACACCTTTCTCCACCCATTCCAACCTGCCTGCACTCGCTTCTTTACCTCTCTCCCACACTATCCATTACTCTGGACTGTTGGCCCCAAGTACCTAAACTCCTGAACCTTCTTCACCTCTTCACCCTGTAATCTTACTGTTCCACTTCCCTCCCTTTCATTCACACACATGTACTCAGTCTTACTACGACTGACTTTCATTTTTAAGAGATGATTTAAATATACTAAAAGACTGAGCTTCTCTAAGATCAGATGGTTCCACGGTTTCACTTTATTCTTACTTATTCATACCAAATATTCATACAGGGGTGGGTCTTGGTAACTCTAATCTGAGCAGGGTATATTTAGTCTTGTCCTCTTGTCCTTGAACTCTTCCCTCAAGTCTGTTTACTAAAAGTGGCCCTACTGGGACCATCAAGCTTTTGGTCACAGAAGCCCCTTCAACACGACAATGTCTCGATCCACGACATGAAGTAACACAGAAATGTCTGGAAATAAGATTAACATCTTAAGATTAATTGCTTAAGATTAACTGGTTATTTCTAATGACTCTGCACCTGCAGGGCAGTAGGGTAAAGTGGAGGTGCTGGTGGTGGCCGGTGTGTCACGGCTGTGTGAAGAGGCTGGGTGTTAGAGAGGATGTTAAGTCAGTCTCACAGCTGTGTAGGCTCTTTGCAGGGATCATTACTGATATCTAGTGGCTAGCCAGTGTTGTCAATGAAGCTAATGATGTCTCATCGTTGTCAGTGATTACTGCTCACTAAATCTGATAGAGGAAACGAGAGAAAAGTGTTGGAATGCTGTTTATTTATCCGATCAGCAGTGACTACTGACTGGACGCAGCTGTGTGTCTCCTGAGCTTGTTCACAGTTACAGAGAGATATTACAGATGGTGGGAAACTAAACAAAGTCAACATGATGTGACAACCCTTCGCTTTTTAACATGTGGCGTCTTAGGTACAATTTGTGCAGTTTTATAAGGATATTAGCTGGATATCAGCATCTTGGAGAATCTCTCACAGTTCTTCTGGAGACTTTAACTGTCTCACTTGCTTTTTTTTCCCACAAAACCCAGCAGCAAAGAAAAACAAAACAAACAAACAAACAAACAAAAAAAAAACCAGCATGTTTTTTTTGTCTGAAAAGGTGATCTGTTGTAGAATGTGCTGTTTTCTTTTTTCACAAAAAAAAAAAAAATTCCAAATAATTTTGGATAGGTTTACATAAAATCAACATGACTGGATTCAAGTAATTTATTTTGTAATAAATTTCAAAATTTTTATTAAGTAAAATTAAATAAAAATATTATCTATCTATCTATCTATCCAGTACTGTACAAAATTCATAGGTACCCTATTTTTTAAAACAGATTTTATTATACATGTTTATTTTATGACTTCTGCATTGTTGTCAAAACATGCTGTTTTTTTTGTCTGAAAAGGTGGTCTGTTATATAATGTGCTGTTTTCTTTTCTCACATACAATGTTCTGTAATATTAATTTTTTTTGTTGGAAAAGTAATATTTGGAAATATAATTTTTTTTGTATTGATAATGCAGAAGTCATAAAATAAACATGTATAATAAAATCTGTATTAAAAAATAGGGTACCTATGAATTTTGTACAGTGCTGGATAGATAGATAGATAGATAGATAGATAGATAGATAGATAGATAGATAGATAATATTTTTATTTAATTTTACTTAATAAAAATTTTGAAATTTATTACAAAATAAATTACTTGAATCCAGTCATGCTGAATTTATGTAAACTTATCCAAAATTATTTGGATGTTTATATAATATAATATAATATAATATAATATAATATAATATAATATAATATAATATAATATAATATAATATAATAATAAAACTACTACAAATAAATTTAGATTTCTTTGATTGTCAAATGAACAGGACGCTTTCACTTCCGCCTTCATGTTACGTCACATCCCCCGCCTGCAATATCAAAAATGGCGGACGCTTGAAGCTCTGTCGCTTTGCACGGAAGCTCCTTTGGCGTCACCCTTTTCAGACCTTTGACTGCTGATAACCACGTGACTAACAGCCAGAACATGACCTCGACTCCTAGGCGGTAGGATAAAATATTTTCTCTGTAGGTGCGTGAACGCGTCAAGGAGATCAATGGATCAGACTAAAGAGCAAAATGACGATTATGGCTACAACTTGTTTCCGGAAAGAAAGAAGAGCAAATACCAGAAAGGCTCCATTGGGGAAAGCTTGTTCACCTTCAGCCACAAATGTCAGATTATGCTGCATGTCGCAGTGGAGACAAGTAAGCCAGCTCCTAGCCATGACCATTAGTGTTGATTGTGTATGTAAATAAACACTGATTAAGTCTGGAACATAAATCAGTGCAAGATTATAGAGCAAAGAACGCCAATATGTCCAAGTGATCAGCTCACCTAAAGAGTGGTGTGTTATCCTGTTATCCCTTGCTCATGCTTCTGAAATCTAGAGCATTTTTACAAAGATACCTTGATGCCCTGTGTATTCAGTTTATCAAAACACACCATGGAAAACTGGGATTATAAAATTCATTGCAGCTTTTCAGCATTAAAAAAACCCACTAACCCAGTTAATAATCTCAGCACTAATCCTACTATTCAAATATTAAACACATTAGGCAAAAGCTTTTTATATACACTACAGAACCCAAAACAGTTAGTGTTTAAAATGTAGTTTAGAAACATTTTGCATTACTGTTTTTAGTTTTAATAAATTGGAGTAGATTCAAGTTGACCTTGTTCTTAAGATTTAAATTCAGAAAGTCTGCAAAACTTTCTATAAGAGACAGTAGTGTTTCAGGTGAAATCTTCATTTAATTCAAGTGACCAGTCAATTAAGCTGAGAGCTGTAGTAAATTAATAATCACATCTCTTATAATACTTTATCTCCCATCATGTTATTTAAAAAATAAAAAATTAAACCCTGGACCTCTTGGCTGTATATCTTGGACTCTACTTTGAGAACCATGGCTCTAAAACATGTATCGTACATTTGGGCTATTCAGTCACGTGTCTGTTCATTTTGAAAAATTAAGTGTGTTGGAGATCACTGGCATTTGCTCGGTGACAACATTACAGAAGGAAATATCTGGGCTTAAAAACAAGATTCGGTAACCGATGGCTAAACTTTATTTTGTATGTTCGTGATATACACTCACTGATCACTTTATTAGGGACACCTGTGCATCTCCTCATTCATGCAATTCTCTAATCAGCCAATCGTGTGGCAGCAGAGCAATGCAAAAAATCATGCAGATACAGACTAGCAGCTTTGGGTAACATTCACATCACCCATCAGAATGGGGGTAAAATGTGTGATTTTGACCGTGGGATGACTGTTGGTGCCAGACGGACTGGTTTGAGTATTTCTATAACTGCTGATCAACTGGGATTTTCAAGCACGACAATCTCTAGAGTTTACTCAGAATGGTGCAATAAAGAAAAACATCCAGTGAGCGGCAGTTTTGCAGATGGAAACGTGTTGTTGATGAGAGAGATCAACATAGAATGGCCAGACTGGTTCGAGCTGACAGAAAGGATACAGTAACTCAGATAACCACTCTGTACAATTGTGGTGAGCAGAAAAGCATTTTAGAGTTTACTCAGAATGGTGCAATAAAGAAAAAACATAGACTGAGTGGCAGACCTGTGAACGGAAAAGCCTTGTTGAAGAGAGAGGTCAATGGAGAATGGCCAGACTGGTTCAGGTTAACAGAAAGGCTACAGTAACTCAGATAACCACTCTGTACAATTGTGGTGAGCAGAAAAGCATCTCAGAATGCACAATACATTGAACCTTGAGGTGGATGGGCTACAACAGCAGAAGACCACATCGGGATCCACTTCTGTCAGCCAAGAACAGAAAACTGAGGCAGCAGTGGGCACAGACTCACCAAAACTGGACAGCTGAAGCCTGGAAAAACGTAGCCTGGTCTGATGAATCTCAATTTCTGCTGAGCCTCACAGATGGTAGGGTCAGAATTTGGCACCAACAGCATGAATCCATGGACCCAACCTGCCTTGTGTCAACAGTCCAGGCTAGTGGAAGTGGTGTAATGGTGCAGGGAATGTTTTCTTGGCACACTTTGAGCCTGTTAAGACCAATCAGTCATCACTTGAATGCCACAGCCTATTTTGAGTATTGTTGCTGAGCATGTGCATCCCTTCATGGCCACAATTTACCCATCTTCTAATGATACCATGTCACGAAGCAAAAGTCATCTCAAACTGGTTTCATGAACATGACAATGAGTTCAGTGTTCTTCAGTGGCCTTCGCAGTCACCAAATCTAAATCCAATAGAACACCTTTGGGATGTGGTAGAATGGGAGATTTGCAGTATGAAAGTGCACCTGAAAAATCTGCAGGAATTGCATAATGCAATCATATCAACATCTTGTGGAATCCATGCCATTTTTTGAGAGCAAAGGGACACCCTAGCCAGTATTAGTATAGTGTTGTGAATAAAGTGCTTGGTGAGTGTATTTGTTTTGGTTCCCCATAAGAAAGTGTTTTACTGATGAATCAATACAGTCAAGGCTACAGGTTTATATAGACTAAGGTTAAATGTATCCAATGTCTGTTTTTCACAACTCCACACATTTCATGTTACCATAAATTCCTTTTGGGAAGTCAATTTGGGCATCTACATCATTTACTTCGGAGGTCACTTTACAAATAACAAAGTAGAGACAGATTTATTTCAGCTTTAATTCACTAGATCAGAATTCCACTGGGTCAAGGGTTTACAAAGGCAGTCAATGTGGTGTATGTAAACAGTCTGGAGGTGGGGGTGGCAGCATCATGCTGTGGAGGTGTTTTGCTGGAAAAGGGACTGGTGCACTTCATAAAATAGATGGGATCATCAGGAAGAAGGATTATCTAGAAATACTAAAGTAACACCCTAAGACATCAGCCAGGAAGTTAAAACTTGATTGCAACTAGGTCTTCCAGCAGGACAATGATCCTAAGCACAACTCCAAAATGGCTTAAAGACAAACTGAGTGAAAGTATTGGCATTGCCATCACAAAGGCCTGATCTGAATCCTGTAGAAAATTTGAGGAAGGAACTGAAAGTGTGTCTGAACAAGGAGGCCTGCAAACCTGACTGAGGAATAAATCTGTCCCATAGCTATTATTTTGAAATTACATTTAATGGAAATAAAGTAGATACCCTCATTGACTTAATACACAATATGCATTGTAACACAAAATGTGTGGAGTTGTGAAAAATTGAATTTAAATGTTTTAGGTGTATTTGACCTTTGAACCTTTTACCTTGTTAACTTTTGGTATTGATTGGCATTTATTATCTGATTGTTAACACTGCAGCATTGGCTAGTATATTCTTAAAAATGGTTCCTCAAGGTTTGTTGGGTGGTCAGTGTTCCTTTGAACTGTTTTATGAAAGAGAAAGCCTCTGTTGTGGGAACAAACTGAAACTTTACTAAAAAAGGCATGGGAAAAAATCTTACCATATTGAATGGAATGTTTTGCTCAAAGAGTGCATCGTCTATTTTAAGATCATGGAAATGTGTGTAAAATACAGTATGGATGTAGCTGTTGGGCCCATACACCTGTCTGAATTTCTGTATAAATGGGTTGCAGGTTATGTATGGAAATTGCATCATTTTTTTTCCCTTAAATGCCAATGGTAGCAGCATGCACACTTCTCATCTCTCTGGTTTAGATATTGTCCATGCCTTTCTAAAGCATCTGCTTAGAAGACCCATCATGCATTCTAGAAGTCACTCATGTTACAGATAAAGTAGGCAATCAGTCAATAAATCAGTTAATCAACTAAGATTTGTGATGTCTGTATCTTTATTCACTGGTGAGCAAATCTTGGTGAATGTCTTTTTAATTTTTTTTATTTGGCAGATGCCTTCATCCATAGTGAATTACAGTTGAGGCAGAATAAAATAAATGCTAATCAGTTGTTAAAGGTCTTGTTTACTGGCCCACAGTGGCTTTGTGGCAGTCCTGGGATTTAAACTCTGAGTCTTTCAGTAGTTGCTCATATACACTGTGTGCTCTATTATTAGGCAAGTTGTATTTTTGAGGATAAATTTTGTTATTGTACAACTACAGTGCTCCTGGTCAATCCAAAATGTTAACAAACCCTCAAACCTGAACATGCAAGTAGTAAAAGTGAAGTTTTGGCTTTCTTAAGAGAATATCTACATGTACGCCAGTATTAGGCAACTATTAGTGTGCAGAATTATTATGCAACTAAATGACAAACAAAGATTTACCCATCTCACTTGTTTATTTTCACCTGTCAAAGTGAGAATAATAAACAAACTCAAAATTTACAAATAAACATTTCTGAAATTTCAAAAAGAAAACCTCAGTGACCAATATAGCCACCCTTCTTTTCAATAACAGTCACAAGCCTTCCATTCACAGAGTCAGTCAGTTTCTTGATCTGCTCAGAATCAACTTTTTGTGCAGCCGCAACCACAGCCTCCCAGGCACTGTTCAGAGAGGTGTACTGTTTACTTTCACTATAAATTTCCTGCTTAAGAAGGGCCCAAAAGTTCTCAATAGGGTTTAAGTCACGTGAAGAAGGGGGCCATGTCATTAGTTTTTCATCTTTAAGGCCTTTACTGGCCAGCCACGCAGTGGAGTACTTTGATGCATGTGATGGA
Source organism: Pangasianodon hypophthalmus (assembly GCF_027358585.1). NCBI lineage: Eukaryota > Metazoa > Chordata > Actinopteri > Siluriformes > Pangasiidae > Pangasianodon > Pangasianodon hypophthalmus. The sequence goes on from NC_069727.1 coordinate 10,339,364, forward strand.
GCGTTGTCTTGCATAAAAATCAAAGTCTTCTTGAAAGATGCAGACTTTTTCCTGTACCACTGCTTGAAGAAAGTGTTTTCTAAAAATTGGCAGTAGATCTGAGAGTTGATTTTGAGTCCATTTTCAACCCGAAAAGGTCCAACTAGTTCATCTTTAATAATACCTGCCCATACCAGTAAACCACCTCCACCTTGCTGGCGTCTGAGTCGAAGCGGAGCTCTGTGTCCGTTACTGATCCAACCACGGGCCCATCCATCTGGTCCGTCAAGAGTCACTCTCATCTCTTCAGTCCACAAAACCTTCAAAAAATCTGTCTTCAGATATTTCTTGGCCCATTCTTGACGTTTCAACTTATGTGTCTTGTTCAGAGGTGGTCGGGTTTCAGCTTTTCTTACCTTGGCCATGTCTCTGAGAACTGAACACCTCATACTTCAGGTAGGTTGCAGTTGTGGAATATGGCAGGAATGGGTTCCTGGTAGCTTCATGTTTGATTCTTCTCAAATCTTTGGTGGTTAACTTGCGTCTTTTCTTCTCGACACATTTCTTGTGACCCTGTTGACTATTTGCTACAAAACGTTTGATGGTTCTGTGATCATGCCCCAATATCTTAGATATTTCAAGAGTGCTGCATCCCTGTGAAAGACTTTTTACAATTTTTGACTTTTCAGAGTCAGTTAAATCTCTTTTTTGGCCCATTTTTCCTGAGGAGAAGAATCTGCCTAATCATTATGCACACCTTGATATAGGGTGTTGATCTCCTTAGGCCACACCCTACACCCTACGAACAAATACTATCACCTGATATGCATTAATTCCAATAAGCATTCAAGTTTATACAGCTTGGAGTTGGAAATTATGGATAAAATGATGATATGGTCAAAATACTCACTTGCCTAATAATTGTGCACACAGTGTAGACTTGCTGTTAGTTTAATGTCCAGGCAAATGCACATTACGTGTTTTAAACATATACCTAAAACCAGTTCCTTCTTTCTCCTTCAGATCCATATGCAAAAGTTCTCCTCGGCGCCCTGAAGAACTCGGGCTGGTATGTACTATCATCGCAGCAACTTAGTGCTTCAGTGGCCATGTTTTATACATCTGACTTAAAATTGTCTTCTCAGTGCAGTGTACAAAGACAGACATTTCTCCTGTGAGGACTGTGACGGAACCGTTAGCGGTGGCTTCGATGCCACAACATCTCAGGTGAGAGGAACTAATGCTGCTTCAGAATGGTCATGTGTGATATGTTAAATCATTGGTCTGAATATTTCTATAAATAAAGTTAAAACACACTTTCTGAGATTTGTAGCAAGTACTTTTTGAAGGTTTTGAAAAAAATGAATGAAGTAAAAAAAAAAAAGTTGAATATTTGGTATTGTTTAAACGGCAATAATATAATTGTACAAATATTTTCTGACAGTGCTAATAATAATATTATTACAGCATGTATATAATTAGTAAGTATATCGTCACTTACTATATTATTAGAGCTATATATACCCGAGTACTGTGCAAAATATAATTATTATATAGATTTTGTATAAATACAAACATTAACATAATGTCCAATTTAACATCACTAAGTAAAACAGTTGTTGTCTTTTGCAGATTGTGTTGTGTCAAAACAACATTCACCAACAGGCTCATATGAACAGAGTGGTCACACATGAGCTCATTCATGCGTTTGATCACTGTCGTGCACATGTTGACTGGTTCAAAAACTTCAAGCATTTAGCTTGCTCAGAGGTGAGATGGGATTGTAGTAGAAATGCTGTTATCAGTCACTTTCTTTTCTTTAAAGAGTAATCTCATCCCCACTAAGCTTATGTCCTTTTTTTCTTAGATTCGGGCAGCCAGTCTCAGTGGAGACTGCTCATTCAGCAATGAACTCGCTAGGTTTAATTTTGGCCTCAAAAAGCACCATCAGGTAAGGTGGCTATCCCATATATTCTGTAAAATAATTAAGCTAAATTTAAATCAGTGACAAAAACAAAAAGTGACAAAACATTGGGCCTCATTTATCAAGCTGGATACGAATGGATTTATGCATGAATCATTTGTACAAGCGTTTACACAAGCATTTTCGTAATCCTGTAAATGGGGGAAAAAATCCTTAGTATTCTACTTGTACTCCTGAGATTTGGCACCCCCAGCCAGGTCACTGATCAGTGTTCAGGTCAGTGTTCCTTGTTGTGATCCCTTGTCTAAGCAGAGACAGGCCCACTGGGTGGTGGTAGTCATCATCACCATGGCCTACAGACTACCTACCATGATTATGCCAGTCTACAAGGAACATCTCCTCCTCATACTCATTTACTTAGCAGCACCATTCCCTTTAAGCTGTGTGCATTTCTGCTGATGCTTCCATGCAGAAAAAATAAAATCTGTGCAGAACACTGACACACAAATGTTTATAAAAATGTCAGTTGGAGTAACTGACAGATTATTGCAGGGCAGTTCGGGTAAGCTGTGGATACACTTGACTCTCATAAGAGCATTGTGTTTTTCTTATGTTATGAAAGCCCAAAGAGGAGCTCGCATCAAAAAAAGAAACAATCCCACTGCCACCCAAATTCAGTCTCAACCACAAATAATGCTAGCTAGCTACATTATCTGTGAGTTTTGCTAGCCATGTTAATTGTTGAACACCTCTGACGATCACACTTTAAATCTTGCTAGCATAGAAGTGCTGTCTAGAGTTGTCTTCCCAGGTTAGCTGGCTAATGCTAACGTAGCCGGGGAAGAAAAGCTTGTGCAGCTCAACACAGTGCACCACTAACTCCATCTCTCCTCCCCTGATTTAGAAATGTGTGCGGGACCGTGCAACACGCTCTATCCTCGCTGTGCGGAAGATAAGCAAAGAAGAGGCGGTGAAAACAGTTGACGAAGTATTTGACAGCTGCTACAATGATCACGAACCCTTCGGCCGCATACCACACAGCAAAAAAGACGCCAGGTTCGCCTACAGAGATTTTGAGAACAGAGACCGATACTATGCAAACCTATAAGTGGCGGCAGAGTCGCACACCAGTGTGAATAAAGGGAAATATTTGACCTAATCCATGCACCGTGCTATTTTATTATAAAATCCAGTTGCATATTTAATTCATTATGTGATTTATGTTACACTAAATAAATTGTGAATTTTGTAACATACTATGTAATGCTTTCCTAAATATATATTAAATATAAAGACACACAATAAAAATGGTGCCAAAAGACATCATTTTAGATCATTTTAGTTGCGTTATTTGGAATAAAGGCAACTCGTAATTTTGCTGACTAATAAGTTATTATTAGTTTTAATTAGTTGTTTTTATTAATATATTATAAGGTATTTTCATGGTCCTTTTTTTAATTAAGAAATGTGAGTAAACTTATACTTAAGATCTTCAGAACACAGCTATGACTGAAATATATAAAAGTAAGATATGGTACAGTTGTGTTAAATAAAAAATATATATACACAATGATTATTACATACACTTAATATATACACTAATGATTACTGCTCTGTCCATGCATTTTAATTGACTTGTCTATTAAAGTTGCAGTTATTGTGCTTGAATGGTATGAGGAACAATTGTAATCTGTTAGTGAGCCACTAGGAGGCAGCAGTTACTTGCAAAAGAGCCTGTTAAGACACTGTTGTTATCCCAAAAGAGAGAACTTTGGTGAGGAAGTTTGGTGAGGATTGTGATCAAATTCACTGTTAACTTCACTGGATAATCAGGAGAACGATGCTGTATTATATTTATATGATGGGGTCAATTATAATCTGCATTCTGTACATTGTTTGGATACTCCCTATTGTACCATCACCATAAACTGTCACAAATGTTTGTCTTTTTTTCCCATGTCGGTCTCCTTAATGGCTATGTTTTATTTTTCTCTCTCTTTGAAACAATTGCTTAGGGCATTACATTGTTTCATTGTTTCAAAACTAGATAATGGTAGTTCAGATGTTTTCTATTTAGCTGCTTAGTTCTGTGTAATAGAATGCTCTTCCATTACCACCTTCTTCTTCTTCTTCTTCTTCTTATTATTATTATATAAAGCTAAATGGTAAAGGTTTTATTTGCATGACTAACCTAAAGGTTTTCGTGCACACTAACAATCTGATTACTCTGGCTTACTGGGAACAACACAAAAATAAGGGGAAGATTGCATAATAAATAAAAATTTATATTACATGTGGCTTATTTGTCAGCAATTATGCTAACACTTCAATCACAGCACAATTCTATAGTAATTTGTATTTTCAGCCATTATGTGAACACTTCTGCTGCTAATAAATGATTTGCATAGCAAACACAGAACTGTTCCTAGGGTAGAGAATCTGTTTTTCTCTTTTTATTAGTTGAATGTCAGTTAATTAATACCCTATTATATGTCTTTAAACAAAACCAGGATCATCTTCCACTACTTGGGTGGCGTCTTTCCAGGGGCTTATAGGCTTATTAGCACTTATGAACGGGGCAAGGCACCTCCACATTTCTCTAGGAGTCCAAGTTCCAGAGCTGTGCTTGCAATGATAACCACAATAGACTATGCAAGCACAGCCATGTCCAGTTTGTGCAAATGGGAATTGGAGTGCAAGAGTGTGAGAGTCCGTAGTGAGCAGTGCTAATGGTGTACAGATTGTCTTGTAACAGGAGACATGATTCTGGAGGTGTGTATAATACAGTAAGAAATAAGAGACATTATGAGATATATGAGACATACAGTATATTATGTGTAATTAAGTAATTTTTATAAGCTAAGCATTTTGAAATAAATAAAATTAATTTCTAATATGTAATCAATCTTTTTTTTTTCAATATTCCTAAGGAAAAACAGAAATTAAAGTAATAAAATCTACAAATGATATAAATGTTCAATAGTTATTGTGTAGACATACACAATAATTCAATAAGTCATTGTTCTGACTCTTTCATAATCAATTTAACATTTCGTATTTGCTTATTATTTAATATAAAACATTGTTATTTAATATAAAACATTGACACTATTATATAATAGGGATTTCCCACATTTGAGGTGTTTTCGAAGCACTGGAAGGCACAGGTTTGGTTTTTGGGAACCCCAAAGCCCACTGCAGCTTGCACTAGGATGCAGTAGATTACTAAGTGCAGTTCATCCTTTTGACCACCAGATGCCACTAGCGTAATCGACTCTTTTTCGAAACAGGAGGAAGATTTTGACCATGGTTTATTTATTGCTGGTTCCATTTCACCAACCAACAGCTCTCGGTTTGAACATCTCAGAAACGTATGTTTTTCTTTCTCCGAGCCGATTTTAACTCAGTTTTAGCCTGAATACTCCCATGAAAGTGAAAGTGCATCGGTTGATCAACAGAACACAAGGAATCACGAATCAGTGTCGACTCATTTGAATCAGTCCGGTAATATGAAACAAAACTATTAAAATATTTTGCATTACATTTGACACGGGTTTCTTCTGGGCCTTACACCGACGTTAAACGTCAAGTGACAAGCCACTGAGACTTTTTAAACGCTTCATATGCACCTCGAAGCAGTGTTTTGAATCAGCAGTATCGCAGATGTTTCGAGAACGGTTCAAGCGCAAAGCATGCTGGTACTTGGCTGTCATGGCGCTGTACACAAACAGAAAAAAAAATCAAGTGAGCACTGAGTTCTTCTAACTTGGATGGGAGTTGTGTTTTTGTTCTATTTTTGAGATTTGAGAGGTATGTTAATATTATTTTAACGTTATCTTTTTTTCTATACTCTTATTGTTTTGTTGTCACGTTTAAAACTCGTACTATATGTGAAAATATTAAAAGAGCTAGCTCGCGAGGCAACCGTCACGCGTTTCCGGTTAGCCACACGGTTAGTCACAGAGCTGCGCGTGCTTAATTAATAATAAAAGCTGCGGCTATGATATGTGTTTAGTATATGATACTGTCATTATTATCAGTATTTATTTGCTTTTGGCAAGCTCTCCTTCTGGTGTTGGGAAACGGTTGTTTTAAAACCTGTTCTGAGTAAATTGTTGATTTAGTGTACTGGAGAATAGCGTATATAGTGTGTGTATGTGTGTATAGTGTATATTGATGCACCATGTCTTCATGGAGCTCGCTTTGTGCACAGGGGCATTGTCATGCTGGAACAGGTTTGGGTCTCTTAGTTCCAGTGAAGGGAAATTGTAATTTTACAGCATACAAAGACATTCTAGACAAGTGTGTGCTTCCAACTTTGTGGCAACAGTTTGGCGAAGATATGCTCTACATATGGGTGTGATGGTCAGGTGTCTACATACATTTGGCTATATAATGTACCCTTATGTCAATATTGTTATTAAGTCATATTTTGGCAATAATAATCATAAATGCAGAATAGGATGAAATTAATAGATTGTATCATTAGAAGAATGGGAGATCAATTACATATCGTAGAACAGTCAGAAATTAGTTAATGGAACATGTCAACTTGGACTATCCCATATGATTTTACTACTAACACTGTAATATGAAATAGTCCAATGCAAGTCATTCAAAGATTCTACTTTAAATGCGGTAAAAATCCAATGCCACAAATAAAATACACTGCGTCAGCAATTTATCCGGAACCCATTTTTAAATGAATTTTCCCTTTTGCTAGTTGTAGCCTAAAAGCATTCACACAGATGACAGGAGGATTCCAGCATCTGCCCAGGTTTCCAGTAAAAATGCCTCATTTGTAAACGGGCGACTGTTTTGGGTGAGCTTTTTAAAGCTGAGTCTTGTGTAGCCAAGGCATCAGATGTATTCAAGCTCAGTTCAACCTCATTTTGACAGTCGATGAGAGTAACCAGTTGCAGTCAGAGCAGGGACGGGGACAGAAAAGACAAGTTTTATTTCCCCCTCTTTTCTTTTTTTTTTAACCCTGTCATAGTGTGCTTCTACAGGCTGCAGCCATGAGCCATGACAGATATTGTGGAAAAAATTATACAAATGAGACTCAAAAAATGCCAGACCAAAAAAAAAAAAAAAATCAAACCAGCATGCATTATACCACTGCTTGTGTTGATGATGTATGTGTAGTAATGTATTGAAAAATTCCATCTGTATCCATTCATATTGCTGTTTCTCTGGTTGCTATAACCTGCCTGGAATTTAGCAAAACCCATTGAAATCCTCATGGAAATCAGAACAGAGCTCATTTTTAGAAAAATAATTGGTAATGTGTTAACAGGTGCCTGCTACGAAAGTGTATTTGTGCCTTTCTTCTTTGTTCTGTTTCAGACTGACAGAAAAACGCCATCATGTCTGCTGGCAACAAAGCCATGGAGCTGCAAATGCAGATGCGTCAAAATGCAGAGGATCTTCATAACTTTATGAAAGAGCTTGATAGCTGGGAAGATGACATAAAGAAAAAAGATGAACAGCTTTGTGCAGGAAACCTAGCAGATCCTCAGGTGTGCGATTTCAACTTTACTTCCTTGACATTAGTTCTATGCTTACATCTAAAAGGAAACTTAACCTCAGTAACAAAAAGGACACCTTTTGGCTCCTTTTTTTTTTTTTTTTAAATGAGCTGTTTTTGTAATTAAAAAAAAAAAAAAGGCAGCAACATTTTCCCGTAAGATATTCCTACGCCCACATAAACACACTAAGTGCTGCTTGCTACTACTCTTCTATTTCTGCTACCTACCTGACATGGCTTTCTGAATGTTTTCTTAACACCACAGAAAACTCTCCCACCTGTAAGAAACAAGGATTACAAGAAGAAGCGCAAGGTCAGAAGTAAACCCCCTGCAGAGAATGATCAAGGGGAGGAGAAGCCAGTACAAAGAATAAAATCATATGACTACAAAGCTTGGGACAAATTCAACGTGGTAATACATTTCTGTTCTATGCCACTCTTTTGGCTTCTAATTAAAGACATGGAATTTTTGGTACTGTTGATTTTTATAAATCGTACTTGTGTATTACAGGACAAGGCCCTAGAGGCACTGGACAAAGAAGTCAGCCCGGCTGAATCTAATGACTCAGACTCTGAGGAAGCGCAAGTGGACAGAGACCTAGCTGAGAAAGAGAAAGAGAAGGTAAAGGTGCTGTGTGAAGGTTGGATAGTTATTAAGTTTATTTCAAAGCCACAGTCACAGAATGTAGGTTTTGGATGATAAAAAGACAAGCACCCGAGTATTTTCCGATTTACACAGATTTTTACGTAGATCTCAGCATAACCAGTCAATGACACATGAAATGCTGCATGTTTGTATTATTTAAAAAGAATACATATAGATAGTTGTTAATAGATAAATAGATAGATGTTCTTACAGACTTACTTGCTAAGAAGTCAAGACGTTTTGACGGAATCTTATAATTCAGACTGACTAACAGTCACTTAAAATGGTGTTTTACATACAGAATAAATCACTATTTACAAGGAATCTTTTCCCTATATTCCTGTTTTCTCAGGGTAACAAGTTTTTCAAAGATGGAAAGTATGATGATGCCATTGAGTGCTATACCAAGGGCATGAGCGCAGACCCATACAGCCCTGTTCTGCCCACAAACCGAGCAGCCTGCTTCTTCAGACTTAAAAAGTAAGAATGTTGTGCTTTATACAGTTTATATTCTACACCAGTGGCTCTCAACTCCAGACCCTGTACAGTTTTCCCTGCTCTCAACACATCTGATCTAGCTCATGATGGTTTTGGGTTTGGTAATTTGCTCCTCAGGTGTCTCAATGTTAGAAAAACTTCAAACTGTGCCTTTTTTACTGTGTCCTTGATACTGGATTCAATAACCCCTGTTCTGTGTCATTGTACTTTATTAACTTGACGTGGAGGACAATGGAAAAAGTAAATGCAGCATTTTCTGGAATGAGAATACTAGTAATCGTATTGTATAGTTTCACAGGTTGTTCCTCTGATTAGCAATGCAGACTGCGTTCCTACAAAAAGGGGCATTTTTACCTAATAATGTCTGGATACATCAGTGCCTCTAAACCCATTTAGTTGTTTTTTCTGCGTTTGAGTGAAGGGCAAGGGCTATTGCCATATGTCAGCGTATCAGACGCAGGAGTAACAGTCCCATTGGGTTCTAACTGGCTCACTAAGAGGGTAGATAGCTGTTTGAGATGCTGGTGACCATCATATGACCATAAGACTGGTTCACGTAAATGTTTAGATCAGCGATAGATATTTAGAAGGACATACTCAGCTGAGCAAACACAACACTACCAAGGAATTGTCAGATATTCTCAGTGACATAATCATAAAAGGAGCTCTTTACTAGCTCTTTCTCTATTTTTTTAGCCAGTGGCTAGAAAATTGGCCAGGCCCTTCTGCAGGCACACAAGGAGATCTCACATGTCATGGCTTTATGCACCAAAATTCAAACAAGCCACAAAAGTTATTATTTGGTTGCAAGGCTGCAGTTGCTAATGCTTTATTATTGTTTATACAGTTTTGATTTTGTCAGAATGTTTTATTTGTCTCAGTCTATTCATTTGAAGGTTTTGAATGTTGCATGTTGTAGGTATGCCGTTGCAGAGTCGGACTGTAACCTGGCCATAGCACTGGACAGCAAATACATTAAAGCTTATAGCCGAAGAGGAGCTGCTCGTTTTGCTCTTAAAAACCATCAAGGTGCTCTAGAAGGTGAGGGTGTATAACTAAAATCATCTGTTTAAAGAGGTTTTCTTGTTATGTCTCCTGAATGTTACTCCTGCATATTATGTTGCTGTGTTTGTGTTATGTGAAGTTGCATGTTGTAAATAAGTAATGATGATTGTAACTTTTATTTATAAGATTATGAAATGGTTCTGAAGTTGGATCCAGAGAACCTTGATGCTCAGAATGAGATAAAGAAACTGAACCAGGTTGGTTCCTGTCTTAGTACTTCCTGTATTTTTGGTGTTAAAGGTTGAGCCTTGAAATTCGATTCTTTACTATGTTCCATCTCCCAGGTTCTAGGATCCCAAAAGCAGGAAGGGAAGACGGAGAATACAGTGGCTGATGTGCCACGTACCGAGGCTGTAAAACCGACGCAACTGGAGGTGGAACAGCAGAGAAGACAAGAGGCAGTTGTGCAAAAAGATAGGGTGAGCACATCATCTGTTTTTTTTTTGTTTTGTTTTGTTTTTACTTGTTTTTTTTTTTTGTTTTTTTAACTTATTTTTATTTCAACACCACTACAAGTCCATGCTTGCAAAATTGTGTACACTTAATTAGCAAACTCGGAGTGTGTCTTCGTTAAAAGTGAATTTGCTCTCTGATGTTCTTATAGGGCAATGCTTACTTTAAAGAGGGAAAATACGAGGCAGCTGTGGAGTGCTACACTAAAGGCATGGAGGCTGATGCCTCAAACGTTCTGCTTGCTGCTAACAGGGCTATGGCATACCTCAAACTTGAGAGGTGCATTTTCATTTCTTTGTGGATTTAAAAAAAAAAAAAAACGCAAATAGCACAAATATATTAAAACAGTATGCTTATACTTTTTTTTTTACTTTTACAGTCATTACATGAGCAATCTAATTTGACCATAAATGTACAAAGGAAAGACTCAAGGAAAGCATATAGCCTCATGTGTGTGTTTTGTTTATGCTGTGCAGGTATGCCGAGGCAGAAGAAGACTGCACCAAAGCAATTGCTCTGGACAACACCTACTCAAAAGCCTTTGCTCGACGCGGCACAGCCAGAGTGGCCCTGGGAAGGCTTATTGAAGCCAAAGCAGGTTAAAATTTATTCCGTCTATGTAATTTTCAGTACTACTGGATATCAGGCCCTGAGTATCATCAAGCATATCTTTTGTTAGTATAAACCCTTGTTAACTTATTTTGATAATTAGCTGCTTACTGTTAGTAATAGAATCTAGTAATAGAATATGGTTTTTTCTGTCATTTTCTTTTGGGCAGGACTGTATTTGGTATATTTGATTTCATTCCTATTCATACAATTGCTTTGTGCCTAAATGACTTGTCTAACTGTCTACTTAGAATTTTTAGCAGATTATATACAATACTTTAGCGTAGTAGTTTGTGTGTGGTAATGATGGGTAATTCTGCCTCACTATTTGTGGTGGAGTGTACTTGAGTCCTGACCTCAACCCCACTGAACATCTACAATCAGTAATTGTACACATATACTATATGACCAAACGTTTGTGGACAACAGGCTATCACAGCCGTACGTGGGCCTCAACATGAACTGTTGCCACAAAGCTGGAAGCATTACAATTTCCCTTCACTGGAAATAAAACAATGCACAAAATGAGCTCCATGAAGACATGGTGTGTTAAGGTTGGAGTGGAAGAACTCGAGTGTCCTGCACAGAGCCCTAATCTCAACCCCACTGAACACCTTTGGGATGAACTGGAACACCGACTGCACCCCAGACCTTCTCACCCAGCATCAGTGCCTGATCTCACTAATGCTCTTGTAGCTGACTGATCACAAATCCCCACAGTCACACTCCAAAATCTAGTGGAAAGCCTTCCCAGAAGAGTGGAGGTTATTGGGATGGGTTTAACAAGCCAATATGGGTCTGATGGTCAGGTGTCCACAAACTTGGCCATATGTTAACCGATACTGAGATGCTTATCGAGTTCACGGCATGTATATCATAATATGGTTTTATTATATTAATGGTGTTGTCATTAATTTTTCTGTATAGATTTTGAGCAGCTTCTGAAGCTCGAACCAGGAAACAAGCAAGCAATGAACGAGCTCAAAAAACTCAACATGGTAACCATGATACAAATAAGAACACTAATTATTATTTAACAGTATTTGAACTGCATTGTAATTAACAATAATACTGTGATGCCAGAATATTGACAGTACTGTAGTAGCACTCACAAGAATTGTGTGATTCATTTTATTCTTCAGTTGCAGTCATTACCATGAAAAGCACTTTATAACCCGAAAAACTGAAATGCTTCCTTTTGTTAATAAGAACATTAAAGCCATTACTTAGGGCTTTTTTTCAAGCCTCATTAGAGACTTATTTCTACCAGCCAGGGTCTTGATAAATGTGTAATAAATTGTTTGTATATTATTCAGGAGATGATGCCTACTGGGCTGCAACAAGCAGATGGCACACAAAGAAGAACAGTTCAGCCAATCGACAAACCAGAACACCTCAGATCAACAGTAAATCTCCAATAACCTCAAATTTGTTGTTGTTTAGCAGCTTTTGTAGAAATAAAGAAAAAAGAAATAAAACGCTACAGGTTTTATTCAGTAAAAACTTGCAGCCAACATTGTTTATTTAAAGCTTTATTTATTTAACTGCACTGACTGAATCAGTTTCATGTTAAACGTAAAGAGTTTTTGGAGGAGAAAGCCTACAGCAGCATGATCTGAATGTCTGGAAATCTGTATTTGCTCTTGTGCTACAGAAACCATTGAAAAGAATAGAGATCGAGGAAGTTGGTGGAAAGCTCACCTCTGTAGCTGACCCTCAGAGAGTCACAGCCAAGGCAAGCTCTTCAAGGTCTGGGATATTATCCACTGCATCAGCATCTTCATCAGAGAAAGAGATGAAATGTGAGGCCTCTCCATGCTCTTCTGTTCCTTTTGCTAAGATCCAGAAGATAGAGGAGATATCACAGCCTCCATCAGAACCACCAGCCACGTAAGTCCGTATCACACAGCTAGTTTCCAAAGACAAGTTTTTATCAAGGTGAAAACACAATAGACTTTGTAAAGTCAAGATCAATACCTTCAGAGTCTGAGTACTTAAATTTTTTTCTGTTGAGTGTTCAAAATGCTGTTAAAATGCCTACGATATAAGTACTCTGGAGGAAAGTATGTTTCTAGACGCAACCCACTGGTGATCACATCATGTTGTCCAGCAGCTGAAACAGATGTTCAGTGGTTTTGGAGAGTTCATCTTCATGCACCTGTCTGGCTTCTGTTTAACTGATGGGAATTACAGACGTTCATTGCATTGTTACAGATGGGTGACATAATAAAGCAAAGACCAATATAAAGTGTCTTATTAAGGAGTTTGGCCACCATGATCTGCCAGAACAGCTTCAGTGTGCCAAGGCACAGTTTCTGAAAGTCTCTGGGACTGCCTTAGAGGAATAAACACCATTCTACCAAAACATATTTCCTCAGCTGGTGTTTTGATGATGGTGGTGGAGATCGCTGTCTAACGTGATGGTCCAAAATCTCCCATAAACGTTCAGTTGGGTGACTGTGATTGCCATAGCATATGACTTGCATCATTTTTATACTCCTGAAACTATTACATGAGCCCTCGGGCCCAGTGGATGGTAGCATTGTCATCCTGGAAGAGACCACTCCCACTCTCAAGGTGATCAGTCAGAAGAACTTTGTATTGATTTGCAGTGACCCTTCCCTCTAAAGGGACAAGTGGAGCCAAATCATACCAGCAAAATGTCTCCAACAGTGTAACAACCAACATTTTTTTTTCCTTTGTCACCCATCACACTGTACATTTAGATGTTTAACTTATGTTGAACAACCATTGAACTGGATTATTAATTGTTATATTTCAGAGGCCCAGATGGAGATTCCTTTGGAAAACAAAATGTATTGCACAAAGAGGAAAAAGTTCCTGGTAAAACAGACCAACCATTATCATTGTCTTCCTCCTCAGTCCAGCATGAAGTTATTCCTCCAGCCCCCACTAACAGCTTCCAGCTAGAAGCAGATCTAAGGAAGATCGGTAATCATCCTGAACTTACCTACCAGTATTTAAAGGTAGGTGCTGCTTTTTATTGTTTAAAACTAATATAATTTTATGTACATACAGTACAATTCTGTTGCATTGTGTCCGTTATGATGGTCTTGTTTTATTCCAGCAAATTCAGCCTGATGCTTTTCAAACTATTTTCCAAAACTCTCTGGAGCCTGATATTCTTAATAAGATTTTGAAAGTACTTCAGAGTTTTTACACTAAGTAAGTCGAATTCAAATGGTCCAAACACATACAGCAACATATTTTAATCCTTCAGATGTCTGTATAATGTATGTTCTTGATGTGCATGCTATTTTCTTTTAGTGTTGTGTTATATATGGTTGTCCCTCCTTTATAAAACTTTCCCATTAATAATTTTCTAATAAATGCACTCCTCTAAGACTTTCTTGTTCCTAATTTACTAATGTATTCTTCTTCAGAAATGATGACCCATCAGTCATATTGACCATCCTGAAAAGCTTGTCAAGTGTGAGAAGATTTGACATGGCTGTTATGTTTATGTCATCCACTGAAAAGCAAGGTGTGTTCTCTTTATAGATTCATCAGCGTTTTGTTTTTTTCACCTTAGCTTTGGATTGTGTCTATTAGTAGTACATGATCGTTTACTCAGGGAATTCATGAATTGTTCATCACACTACCAGTCTTACCTTACATTCTTACATGGTTTGAATGGATGGTTTGGATGGTTGAAGGGTTTACAAATTCTTGAATACAAAATTTAGAATTTGAAGGTTTGAAATGATCTTTGAAAATTGGAGACCAGACCTACAAGGACCATGCCCGTCCCCTGATAAATCAGTCTCATGGGGGATCATCTGCATTTGCATTTGCATGTGGAATGCTGACAGACTCAAAGTGCTGCAGTTCTGTATATTTGGTGTGCCCATTAAGTCTAAATGCACTTTCTTAGTGGGTTTTAATGCAGTGTTGGCAGGTAGCTTCTTTCATCTAATCTTAGCCATGAAGGTAAAGCGTTTTGACCAAGTGCCAAGAGTCCAATTTCCACTTGGGTTTTTATGTCTGTAGTCAACCTACATGCTGAGTGATTATCCTAGGACAACAGTAGTGACACTGACATGGTTCTGTGTCTGTGTGTGGCACTGGCACATGTGTATCTGGCATGGCATAAATTTAAACACTGTGTATTCATAATGGTCACTCTATTAGACACACCTACCTTGTTGCTGCACTTTATCATACCAGCACCACACACAGTACCATGTCGTTGTCGGTGCTGTGCTGAGAATTGTCCACTGCCAAATATCTTGACCATTGGTGATCATATGGTCGTTCTGATGTATGGTGCAGACAAATTTTATTTAGCAAGTGATGGACTACAATCAGTAATTGTACACATATACTATATGACCAAACGTTTGTGGACTCAACATGAACTGCCCCAAAGTTGGAAGCATTACGATTTCCCTTCACTGGAAATAAGACAATGCACAAAGTGAGCTCCATGAAGACATGGTGTGCCAAGGTTGGAGTGGAAGAACTCGAGTGTCCTGCACAGAGCCCTGACCTCAACCCCACTGAACACTTTTGGGATGAACTGGAACACCGACTGCACCCCAGACCTCCTCACTCAGCATCAGTGCCTGATTTCACTAATGCTCTTGTGGCTGAGTGACCACAAATCCCCACAACCACGCTCAAAAATCTAGTGGAAACCCTTTGCAGAAGAGTGACGGTTATTATAACAGCAAAGAGGGGATTAGATTTGGAATGGGGTGTTCCGCAACACATGAGTGTTATGGTCAGGTGTCCATAAACCTTTTTTTTTGGAGGTGTATCTAATAATTGATGTTAGCATATCAGTTTCTGGACATTTACATTCACACAGCACAGTAATCCATGCAGTCAGTTCACTGCCATATTGAACAGCTTGATATTACATTTGTGCAATACAAAAAAATCTTGGGCATATTAACTCTCTATATTAATGACTGATACAGGTGCAAAATCCATATTACATAATCACAACACATGTACACAAGCAGAATGTATGCATTCTTATGTTAAATGTTAACATTTTATATGCTGTTATGTCCCAGTGAATGCAGAAAATAATTTTTTTTCTTCATTTCCCCCAGTATTACAGGAGCTGTTTCAATGCATTGCACATGCTGGACTGGAGGACCATTCAGTCCAAACCCTGAAGAAGAAATATGGAGTATAACTTCTGTGTTGTGGAGGGACAGAGGAGAAGAACTGGACTCTGTATTAGTGGCAGTTTTTGAAAAAGCATAGGCTTGTACTCCAAACAAGTCTGTTACTGTTAAGTCATCAATGTTTGAGTGATCTAACATCTTATACCTCAAATCTAGAGTTAAATTAACTAAACATGTTTGACAATGATTTTTTATTTAGTTTGGCTTCCATGAGACTGTTTATTAATTTTTTATTTTTTTTTAATAATATAAACAGCCCAGTTTGTTCATCAGAATTCAGTTATTTTATGTCCACATTGACGATACTGAGGGAGTAAACCGCTGCGTCATTAGTTATGAAACACAACTCTCTTTTCTTAAGTAATGATATACTCGACTCGGTCATAATGTAAACATTATACCAAACTGTATAACACTTGCAAACACCAGTGTTGGCAGCAACTCCACTCTTTCAGCTGTGGACCGATAGCTTTCTGCAAAATAAAATTGCAACATTAACAAGATCATAAATCGTAATTTTCTGTACCTGATAAAAATATAATAAAATAACTTACAAAATTGAATATCAAAGGATTTTGAGGAAGAAATAAAAAATCAGTATTTAAAAATGTTTGGTCTTGATGATGACAAATTTCTCTAAGAATCACTTGAATCTCTGAATACAGTTGAGGGCTTGATGAATCTCTGAATACAGTGTTTACATACACCTAAAGATATTCAGTCTCAGTTTTTCACATTTCCTGTTACCATAAACTTCTATTGGCAAGTCAATTAGGGCATCTACTTTGTTCACATCAGAGGTCATTTTAAAACAATTTATTAGCTCTAATTCTCTGTATCAGAATTCCAGTGGGAGTGCCAGTCCAAAGTTTGCATACAGACGCTAAACAGTCTGGAAGATTCCAGAAATTGCTGTAATAAATGTTAGAAAATTCTGATTGAGCAATGGCATAAGTAAGAGCTATAATTAAGACTTGTATTAGAGCCATTGCCTTTTTGCCCTTGATACCATGGAAAAATTAAGTCAACTCAGCCAAGATCTTAGAAAAAAAATCGTGGATTGTACAATCACCACTGGCTTGAAAGGCTGTTGCACACGGAAGAAGCCCCTAATAGAACACTGGCATAAAAAAGCCAGAATGAAGTTTACAGTTGATCACTAGGATGAATACCTTTTTTTTTTTTTTTTTTTTTTCTTTTTTTTTTAAACCATTTTATTATTCATTTTATTTGAATTAAAAGGGTGAGGCTTTTAATTCAAATAAAATGAATAATAAAATGGTTTAAAAACAACAAAATGGAAGTACTGGAGTGGCCATCACAAAGACCTGATCTGAAACTGAAAATTGGACTGAACTGAAAAGGTGTGTTTGATCAAAGAGACCCACAAAACTGACTGAGTTACACCAGTTCTGACAGGAGGAAATAGCAAAGCTTCCAGCAAAGTATTGTGAGGAGCTATCAAAGTGTGTGTAAACCTTTGATCCACTGAAGACATGATGTAGTAAATGAAAGCTGAAAATATGTCTCTTGGCTATTACATTGAAAATATTACAGAAATAAAGTAGATACCGTAATTGACTTAACACAGGAAATGTTTGGTAATATGAAATGTGTGGAGTTATTGTTTGGAGTTTGGATATTGTTAGCCTAGGTGTATGTAAACTTTTGGCCTCAGCTATTCCTATCAGTAAATTGGAGACAGGCAGGATGCTTGCTTTGAGTTTAAATGACCAAGCAGTGAAACTTGTCATGTACCTACTGGAAATATGGCGTTACTTACTTGTAGCATTTAGCTTTTGGATCGCTGTTACAAACAGTCCTGAAACAGTGTTCGTGGCCTTGCAGATGATGGTTCCTGAGGTGGCCTCCAAAGGTGCTGTGATTGCTACCTCATCCCCAGACCCAGGAACTGAATCTCCATCAACAACCCAGGTGTAAGTGCAGGAGGGTTTACAGGTCGCACTGCACAGAAAACGCTGAGTTTTACCTGGTGTTAGAGTCTGTGGTCCACTGATTAAAACGTCCACTGGCCCCTCTGGAAAGGAAAATCAGTGCACAGTGTGAGTTGCTTTCGAAAACTGAAAGTTGGTACTGCTCATAATGAGAAGTGAGTGACTCTGTTAAGCTGTTTGCTCTGATCAACATTATGACAACATACCCAAAATGCGCAGGGTTTTCCTGGCTGTGGAGGAGTTTCCGGTGACAGGATTTTTTGCAGTGCAGGTCACTATTTTGGACTTCACCCACTGGCTTAGGGTAAAATCTACTTCATTGCCCTCTCCAGTCTGGTCATCAATACCAATTGTGTAATTGCATGTAGGTGAGCAATCAGCAATGCATATATAGCTACATGGGACTCCTACAGTCACTGCACCTGGACCAAGAATGGTCAGACTCTGTGGCCCATCTGAAATAAATTGACAGAGGTCTTTATTTACCATCCTTTATTTCTGTATTCATCAAATTCCTATTTGCTGAAACTGTTCATCTCTCTTGATGTACATTTAATGACAGAACAATCTGACCCTGTGGGTACTTTTAATTTATTATACATTCACTGAGCACTTTATTAGGAACACTATACTAATACTGGGTATGGCCTCGTTTTGCTCTCAGAACAGCCTCAATTCTT
Source organism: Pangasianodon hypophthalmus (assembly GCF_027358585.1). Taxonomy (NCBI): domain Eukaryota; kingdom Metazoa; phylum Chordata; class Actinopteri; order Siluriformes; family Pangasiidae; genus Pangasianodon; species Pangasianodon hypophthalmus. Next base: position 10,357,859 of record NC_069727.1, read on the forward strand.
TGTGGCATAGATTCCATGTCGACATGATTACATTACGCAATTCCTGCAGACTTTTCAGGTGCACTTTCTCCCATTCTACCACATCCTAAAAGGTGTTCTAATAGCTTTCACTTTGGCTTTGTGACATGGTGCATTATCATGCTGAAAGCAGCCATTAGAAGATGGGTAAATTGTGGCCATGAAGGGATGCACATGCTCAGCAACAATACTCAAATAGGCTGTGGCATTCAAGTGATGATTGATTGGTCTTAACAGGCCCAATGTGTGCCAAGAAAACATTCCCCAAACCATTACTCCACCTCCACTAGCCTCGACTGTTGACACAAGGCAGGTCGGGTCCATGGATTCATGCTGTTGGCACCAAATTCTGACCCTACCATTTGTGAGGCTCAGCAGAAATTGAGATTCATCAGACCAGGCTATGTTTTTTTTGTTTTGTTTTTTGTTTTTTTTTCCAGTCTTCACCTGTCTAGTTTTGGTGAGCCTGTGCCCACTGCAGCCTCAGCTTTCTGTTCTTGGCTGACAAAAGTGGAACCCGATGTGGTCTTCTGCTCTTGTAGCCCATCCGCTTCAAGGCTCGACGTGTTGTGCATTCTGAGATGCTTTTCTGCTCACCATAATTGTACAGAATGGTTATCTGAGTTACTATAATTAACACTTTCTGTCAGCTCGAACCAGTCTGGCCATTGTCCATTGACCAACAAGGCGTTTCCGTTTGCAGAACTGCCTCTCGCTGGGTGTTTTTTCTTTATTGCACCATTCTGTGTAAACTCTACAGACTGTTGTGTGTGAAAATCCCAGGAGATCAGCAGTTATAGAAATACTCAAACCAGCCCATCTGTCACCAACAATCATGCCACAGCCAAAATAACTGAGATCATATTTTTTTCCCATTCTGTTGATTGATGTGAACATTACCCAAAGCTGCTGGAACATATCTGCATGATTTTATGCGTTGCACTGCTGCCACACGATTGGCAGATTAGATAACTGCATTGCATTTGAAAGAGTAGGCGTACAGGCCTTCCTAATAAAAGGTCCAGTTAGTGTACATTAACAAATAACACTTAATTAACTCTTAAATTGTTACAAAAGGCTCCCCAGACCATGTTACATCTTTCTATAAATGATGATGCATTATACTGTTTGTCAAAGTAATTTCTTTTTAAAAACATTTTTTAAAGATCTTTTTAAAAGGATAAAGCTATGGTATTTGATTATCGTAGTTTAGTGGTATGTATACTGTATATGCCCTATTTCCAGTATTTTTAGTTGTAAACTATATTAGCATTTAATCATTTAATTACTACAATCATTTTTTACTACATAGTAAGAAAATTACATTTTCTAGAACGTTTCCAAGAAGCTACTGAATTATCTCTAACAAAAATTAAACTAGAAGTAATATTTCAATATTAAATTAAAACAAATTAAATGTTTTAAAAATTAAACATTTTCTAGTTAAAATTCAAATTTCTAATTAAAATGAATATTGACCCTATAGGAGAAATATAATTGTCTTAACATCAATGTAAATTAATGGTTGCATAATTAAATGCTCTAACTACATTTTTTTTCTATTTGGTCTACTTACTCATCATCTGAGCTGCTTTTGTCCTTATGGGCTTCAGTAAATGCAGTCAGTTTATTTTCTACATCTATAGTATCGACTCTTGTTTTTGTGTTAACATTTATGTAAAACAAATTTTATGTTCAGGTTAACTTCAGTCAAATTTCCATCATAGAATCTTTAGCCATGTAGTATGCTAGCCTTTTTGGTAATGTGTGCTCCAATGTTACAAAAAAAATCAGTGATAGATATTATGTTGTTACTCATTTATGTTACAGCAGCACATGTATCCACATCTAAAGCAACAATATATGAGAAGTCTAAGTTGTTAAAATTAGCAGGTAACCTTTGTCTGATTGCCTGATTCATGTAATTGTGGATTGTGGAGTTTATTAAAATGCACACTGTAGGTATAAAACCACCTTGGTTTGGTGACAACAGCATATGAGCCTGTCGATATGACTATTATATTATTATTACGTTATTATTACTATACTATACTATACTATACTATACTATATGCTAACTAATGAGTAAATTTTGTATAATCAGTATTTTAGACCATGTTATCCCTTAGGTCTAGAACAGTGGCTATTGAAAAATTACAATTTCCTGTGTAACTTATTACAAGTATAGGCTTTGTCCTCTTATCAGGAAACACATGAACCCTGGCAACAATTATATACTCATGATTGAGTACTGCTTCAATCAAATCTCCTCTATTTTGAAATATAAGCTTATTTATTTCTTAAGAGTATTAATGCAGTTAACACAATTTGAAAGTTGAAATCTAACTTGTATATTTGCAGTTACTCACAGGGTTCGTTGGCATTAAGCTGGGGAGTTGAAGAGTCCTTTTCTGCCATGTCCACTCCATGAGCTTGTTAAGAAACAAGCCAACAAAACATTATATGCATTATATTCATATGGTTTATGCAATAGTTTTATCTAATTATTACATTATTGTTACATATATGCTATCGTATTTCCATATTGCTTGAACGGTATATTATATACTAAGGATATGATTATACCACTGATTAAAAAATGCATTTTAAAATTTCCTACCTGTAAAATGGAGCAAATGTAGAAGCAGACAAAGTGAAATATGTATGCACGCCATGGTTGGACAAGTATGAAATGTGAAATGTAGAGGATTTTGAGATAGGTGAGGCTGCGTACACACTGCGTATGAGTAAGAAAGCAAACACATTAATCAGGAAATTAGCCAACCAGCAATGCGTTCCCTTCCTTTGTACTGCTCTTTCTGTATCTTTATCTCTCATGCAGTCTCTGTAGCTTAGGATCTACATGCTTATATATCACTGCTGGTAGGGTAAATGTACAATAAAAAGTATCACTCACATCAGTAATTATTATATCAATTATTATATCAATATTATATCAAGTAATTATTATATCAATAATTCTGGCTCCCACAGACTGGTTATGTGCTCATGTGGTACACAGATTAGTCCTGTCAATTTAAGAAAGTGCTCCTAACGACAACTCGTAATGTGTATAAAAGACACCTGTCCACAGAACCTCTGTCTTCCATTCAAACCTCACCACCACCATGGGCAAGACCAAAGAGCTGTCAAAGGATGTCAGGGACAAGATTGTAGACCTTCACAAGGCTGAAATGGGCTACAAGACCATCAGCAAGAAGCTTGGTGAGAAGGAGACAACTGTTGGAGCAATTATTCGCAAATGGAAGAAATACAAAATAACCACCAATCGCCCTCGGTCTGGAGCTCCGTGCAAGATTTCGCCTCATGGGGTAAGGATGATCATGAGAAAAGTGAGAGATCAGCCCAGAACTACACGGGAGGAGCTTGTGAATGATCTCAAGGCAGTTGGGACCACAGTCACCATTGGTAACACAATACGCCACCATGGATTGAAATGCAGCGCCCGCAAGGTCCCCCTCCTCAAAAAGGCACATGTACAGGCCCGTTTGAAGTTTGCCAATGAACATCTAAATGATTCAGAGAAGGATTTGGAGAAAGTGCTGTGGTCAGATGAGACCAAAATTGAGCTCTTTGGCATCAACTCGACTCTCCGTGTTTGGAGGAAGAAACATCTTACCTCTGTGCTTGCCAACAAAGGTTTCTCCACCAAGTACTAATTCATGTTTTGCTTGGGGATCAAATACTTATTTTACTCACTGAAATGTAACACAATTTATAACATTTGTATCATGTGTTTTTTCTGGGTTTTTGGTGGATATTCTGTCTCTATCTGTTAAAATGTTAAAACAAACTTACCACAACAATTATAGACCCTTAATTTCTTTGTGAGTGAGCAAACCTACAAAATCAGCAAGGGATCAAATATTTATTTTCCCCACTGTATGTATATATTATATATATATATATATATATATATATATATATATATATATATACATACATACACTCACTGTCCTGTACACCTGCACATTCATGCAGTTTTCTAATCATTCAATCATGTGTAAAATTATTGTAGATACAGATCAAGAGCTTTAGTTGAAGCTCTTGAAGACAAAGTGTGATCTCCTGGGATTTTCACACACAACAGTCTCTAGAGATTACACAGAATGGTGCGATAACAAAAAACATTGAGTGAGCGACAGTTCTGTGGGTGGAAATGCCTTGTTGATAAGAGAGGTCAGAGGAAAATGGCCAGATTGGTTCGAGCTGCCAGGAAGGATATAGTAACTCATATAATCACTCTTTACAACTGTGGTGAGCAGAAAGGCATCTCAGCATGCACAAAACACCAAACCTTGACCACTCCTGTCAGCCAAGAACAGGAATCTGAGGCTATCATGAGCAGGTTATATATAAGGTTTAAGGTTTTTATATATAAGGTTTAAAAGCATTCCATGTGAAGTTCTTTTCTACCATTTGTAAGTTATGCAAATGTTGACTTTTCTCACTACTTTCAAATAAGAAAGTAATTTATTATCTAATGAGTCATTAAAGGAATTAATATGTCCACAATACAGTTTCAAACAGATCAATGTACATTGATTTGCATCAGTGTACATTGAACAGATTGAAAATCAATGTAATTGTAATTCCGTTTGCATTGTTTAATTCTAATTTTTTAATTTCATGAAAATAAATTACTGACAATGAACTTTACTGTTTTATCGTTAGACAGTAAGACCTTTGGTAATAATAAAACTTAAATCTGAAATAGTTTTGCACAGAACCCCCTGCACTCCCATTTAGAGATTGATGAAGTTACAGTATAGCACTGTTCACTTGCTTTGGTTGTCACAGGCCAGTGTTGGCTGGAAAGCATATTTATTTTATTAAGTTACATGAAGGAACTGAACTACAGGAACAAAAAAATGTTTACATTAAATATGGGCTGACTTACTGATCCTGTACATTTTATTCAGAAATTGTTTCATTTCTTTCTAAATTGCTTAATAAAAATATACAAGCTACAGGAAGTACACAAACAATCTGTACACGAAATATCATTTTCAAGAAATTCTTCTATGTTTTCTAGCACGCACATAGTTTGAATGGCAGTTTTTCATTGGCAGACACTGCTATGTGTGTGTATCCACTCAGAGAGAAGTGTCTTTGGAGTCTCTGAGCTCAATGAGCGGTGGTTGAAAGGACAGGATCTCTGTAAAAGTGTGACCTGTAGAGAAGACATGGATAAGATGATAAATTCTGAGAAATACTCTGGTTAGATATATTGTTCTTCTCTTATTGACTTCTCTTCTGGCTAACTTCTTCTCACATTTTTGTTAATTAGACATTTCACCATTTTCCACATCCATCTTCCTTCCCCTATTGTTATATGTTATTTTTTCTTTCTTTATTCTCAACCTCCCTCCCTGCACTTACGTTTCCACTGCTCGAGAGGCAGGTCAGCGTTGTCCATGGAGTGGTCGTAGGGCAAAGCCTCTGTCTCTTCTTCAGGCTCTCGAAAGTCTGCAAACATGGGAAGCTCAAGAGCCATCGAGGCACTCACACGCTTGTCAGGATCCAACACAAGCATCTTGTCCATGGAACTCACCACTTAAAGACATACACAGATATCACATACATGCACCTTAACTGGAGCTTTTAGTGGAATTGATAGATATGTTAATTTCGTATATGTACTGTTTTACATACCATCTGAGCTGGATTTAAAGAAAATAGAGTGCAAGTCTTTCTTTGGCACTTTAGGCAAACTTCTAATGTAGTTTTTGGCCTGAAAAAGTGACACATGGATATAAAGATGAAATGCCAATAATGGTATCATTGTGCATTATATTTACTTGGCCGTGTTTGTTTTCACACCACTCACATCCTGACTCTGGAGTTTCAGGATAAAGTCCTGTGCTGGTGTCCCTGTGATTTTCATAATCTCTCTCAATTGGTCCAAATCTATAGCTCAGGGTCAAGGATTAAATCACAAGGAAATAAACGTTTCATAGGTCGAGTTAGGAAGTCGGTCAATTTGGATCTAAATGCTGCCAACTGAAATCACTTTGTCACTGCTGCCATGTGCAGTGTAAACATATCATGTGAAACTGGGTTTCATTGGTTGGTGTCTCAGGAAGTAAGAAAGAAAGGATACGATCATTTCCTTTGAAGAGTGGCCTTCCAAGAAGCATCTCTGCCATGATACAACCAACTGACCAGATGTCAACTGCAAGCCACAAGAAACAGCAACAACAGGAAACTAGTTTAAGTTTAACTGATTTAAGATTAAGTAAAACATTTTTTCATCTCTACAAAGCATCATATGTAGTTAAATATGGTTCTGATTATATTGTCAAGGAATATCAAAGGTAGTTGTAGGGTCGATCAGAGGGCAAAACCATAGTAAATACTCTTTACACTTTTTCAGGCAATGGGTCAAGTTTTTGAAAAATGCAAGCTATTTCCTTACTATTTCTTCTTTTTTACATCCTCTGACGTTTACTGCACTGAAAATTCAATGCAGTAAGAGAACTAGGAAACTTCACAGACCAACAGTCACAGGTCAGTGATACAAGCCCCTCCATATACAACTGCAACAATAAGTTTAACTGTGTGCATGTTACCTGTCTGTGAGTAGTGCATCCAGTTCAGGATGACTTCAGGCGCTCTGTACCACCTGGTCACCACATAACCTGTCATCTCTGAGTCTGCCTGCCTCGCCAGCCCAAAATCCAGTATCTGCAACAAGTACAGGAACAATGAAACTCATAATAATGCAGTGTTCACAGTCTCCTGGTTAAGGAGAGTATTTTACTATTTATTATCAACGGACAAGCAATTATATGACATTAATTAATTATGAATCATCATGGTATATCATATGCCATGTATCTCCATATATGAATAACAGGTGACACCAAGCACTTTCACAACATAATAACATTTCATATATACATTTTTGGCAGAGAATGACATAAAGGCATACATTTTCAACACAGTTTAATAAATGTAAAGCTACTCTTTGATTTAGGAGATATACTTTTTTAAATTTTCTGTTTACATTTTTTGAAGAATGATTACCTTCAGCTCACAGTTCTGATTCACAGCCAAGTTCCCCGGTTTTAGATCCTGGTGAAGATCAACCAAAGAACACACATAACCTTGTGGTATTCACACATACGCACACAACTGTTAGCATATGGTCAAAATACTAATTATTTCTGATCATCTTAGGGATATTTGGTATTCACAAAAGCTAAACCTGTATTCATATATAGAAAAACACTGTTTTTAAAAATAAACAGAAAAAGCATCTTTAAAGTTACTCAAAACTTGTTTTAAGACCATGTTTTTCCCAAAGTTGAATGATAAATTACTGCTTGACATGGCAGTTCCACAAAAAATGCCAACACAAAGACAACACACAAATGACACAGAAATGCCTACTCCTTTACCATAATCAAAAAATACAGATTTCATGAGTATGCTGATTGGAAAAGGTGTTACAAGAGCTGCATTCACATACTGGAACCTGATTGGCTCTCATGGTTTATGAAAAAAATAACACTTGCAGGTCATTTTAATGTTTAATGCTATGATTTTCCAGTGAGATATTTATCACTCTTATTCTCATAAATGATGCAGCAAAATCACTGGAGTAACAATTTTTCTACACTGACCAGTCTGCACACTCAAATTATTTCACCCAAAAGTCACATTTATTAAGTTTTGTGTGACTTCAAGATCCATTCAGTGGGAAAAAAAGACAGAAGAGCTATAGACAGAGAATGAATGTGGGTGTTGAACGGAGTGGCCATCCTACCACCCAGCCCCCACGCATATCATTAACATGTCAGAGGTCACATACTCGGTGAATGATTCCAGCAGAATGAATATACTGTGGAGAAAGAGAGGCAGCAAGTCAGTATCTACAAAACACAAAGGGAAATAGCCACACATTCTTCAAGTCTGTAGAAGCTGAACAAAATGCATGCAATTTTAAGTGTGCATGAGTATCTCTAACCTTCAGCCCCCTGAGCATTTGATACACAAGAAACTGCACTCTGTCTTCAGACAACCTTTCCATCTTCATAAGCTTCCCAAGGTCAGTGCCCATGAATGGCATCACCAAATAACTACCAGAACCAGAACGAGAGAAGTATTTGTGATACTCAAACTTCAAGACTAGAAATGTGTATTCTCTACAATGAATGTTAAATGAAAATGATAAACTCACAAGTCATGGAATCTGTCCAGGGATAGTTCAGCCGTGAAGACATCCAACAGTCCGATCACCTGTTTCAGCCGATAAAAATTTGACACTGATATTTATCATGCAGGACTTCAGTGAGAGATTAGAAAAACATGGCAGTGGTTATAATTAATGACCATTTTCCAGTGCTATTAACTTACATTCTCATGCTTCATGTGTTTGACTAGTCGCAGTTCTCTGTAAGCTCGCTTGGCAAAGAGTCGAGACTGGAAAGGACGATGGAGTTTCTTGATAGCAACGCGTATACCAGTCTTCCTGTCAATGGCAGAGCTGTGAAAGGACAGAGGATGATATTTAGGCCACATTTTAGCCTTCAAACAGTTAACAAACCTGTTTCTAAACACTAATGCTCCTACAGTAAATCATTGTGAATAAATGATTATTAGTCTTCTGCAGTAGTTCTTTGGAGAGATGAGCATTCTTCCTTTCCTACTGAGGTTCTACATGGACTCATGTCTCACAGGGAACTCCTCTGTTACAATGTTCTACACAGAACCACTTTTTTTCTAAGAAAGTCGGCCATGACAGCTAACCTGCATGTCAGTTTTATGCAATCATGATTGCATATGGAAAGTATTCAGACATCTAAGCTATCATTAGGTTTAACTTGAAATGCAACTATTTCATTGCTTGTTGCATTGCATACAAAAATAACAGCATTACTAAGTTTCCTGGCATATAACTTTATAAGATATAACTATGTTTTTGTTATTCCAATGATTCTATCAAGCAACACAACTTTTTCTGTTCTTTTCTTTTCTTTTTTTCTTGTTTGTTTGTTTGTTTGTTTGTTTGTTTTGTTTGTCTTGTTTCATGCGCCCTGGTGGAATAATGTAAAAACCTGCGCACTGCGCTTTGAAAAAGCCACAAAAATAAGAACTGGTCCTGTTTAAGAGAGCTGTTTAAGAGAACTATGATTACGCTGAGCTTTGTCTCTCAGCTCAGTGAGCCGCTGTGTGTTCAGATGACAATAGGCTGCATCGGCATCTTTGCGTAACAGCAGTGTACTCACCAAACCGTTCCGTACGCGCCGGTGCCCACTTGGATGAGATCTCGGTATCTTTCCGGTACATCCCAAACTGTTTTGTTGATCTCTTGGCGGTAAAATCCGGTCCTTATACACAGTGACATATTGTCGGAAAGTCAAAGTGTGTTTTTGTCTGCGTTCTCCCTCATGGATTCATGGCAACTGCTCCCAACCTCCCGCAGACACCCGAACCCGAGTGCGCACCAGCCTGCAGGGACACAGGGGGTGTTCAACATCCTCTGCACTTCACACGCCTCACAGTCTCGCATCTATACAGTAAAAATCTCTTTCTCATGAGAACAAAAGCAGTTTGCATAAAAAAGTAAACCTTTTAGTCTATTCAAATCCTATCTTTTACAGGCTTGTGAAAACCAAGTCCAATTAAATTAAGTGTATAACCTAATTATAGTGTATAACCTTGTATTTTATATATATATATATATATATATATATATATATATATATATATATATATATATATATATATATATATATATATATATAATCCTAGACATTCACTTTTTAAATATATTATTTAGCATTTATTTTAGCCTCAACATACTAAACCCATGCATAACCCCTGCCTTTTGTGAGGGGGAGGGTGGGATAGCTCACACTTGAATAGGGGGCAAGCAGGACTCCTAACAAAGGCCCAGTAATTCTTCTTGTCCTTAAAGAGCCCCTAAAGAGTAATTGTTTTACAAACATGCAAAGAGATTGTGAGGGAGAGCAACAGCACAACAAAGTTTCTGTCGCATTCCATTTGTCCCAGAATGCACTTTGGGAATCGAACTCATCAAACCAACATAAACAATAAGCCAGCTAGTACTGACCATTATTGTTTCCAGCTACGGATCATTTACATGATGTTTTAGTCATACATCCATTCACAGATGTTCCTAAACCGCAGTTGTGTTGTGCAAATCAGTAACAATTAAGCCTGATTATCAAAGTAGAATACAATAATAAAGAATTCCAGCATTCTTCCTATTCATGCTAGAAATAGTCATTTTAAATTCCACTTTATAATGAAATAAAATTGAAATGTAAAAACATTAAGAGAAAAACTAGTGCTATAATAACACAGCTAGATAGAAATCTATAGATGCTAAATCTAGTTTTAAAAAACTAATTCACTAATATTGAAAACTAAAATAATTCACAAATATCAACAACATTTGGTATACTTCAGATATCTTTAAAGTAAACATTGCTCAACAATTGCTAAACACTGACAACATATTAGGAGCTGGCCTGTAAAATTCTATTTTTAATAACGACGCTATCATTAAAAAACTGCATTTATTTTTCATTATTGCACCAATAGGTTGAAGAAAGCATTAAATCGATGTTTAATATTTTAATTAAGTGTTGATGATGAAGCAAATAATTTTGCTACAGTGGTGGACATCACAAGCCAACACTATCAAAGTTATAGTTATTAATCTTGTGTTTCTGTAGTTTTTAGCCTGTCTGACTGCTCACTTGAATTGAACACATAAATAACTTCAACTTCAATCTAACGACAATTTGATTTTAAAAAAGTGTCATGTGAATGGAAAGTTCAGGAATAAAAACCTCTATGGTTCCAGTAAATAGCCCAAATATTATTGTACATATTTAAATAACAAGCCTAATATTTGGATATTTGGATTATGCTCATGAAATAAATCTGTACTGAGGGCATTGGTAGAATTTATTCATTTATTTTACAAAAAGGTTTGAGGTCTAAAGAATTCATAACTGTAGGTTAAACCAGTGCAGTGCAAACCAACTGTAGTTATCCATTTCTCTAATAACTGGTGGTTCAGTCAGTGGAAGAACAGCTATTAAAAACAACATAAAACATCTCAACACAAAACATGTATCACTTTCAAGTCAGACATTTCATATTCACACACTCACAGAAGCAACTGAGGTATATAAGATGTCCATATTATAATCAATTGTTTTAAATGATATAAAGAAGATCTTGAATAGTGAGATATTACCACATTTAGACATGCTGTATGTTACAGTATATCACGTCCCCGTGTCACTCTTAAGTTCATTTATTTAAATCTGCCTCATTAATGTGTCTAAAGACTTCAACCACGTGTTTACTTTCAACAAGTCTTATGTGAGGCATGAGCATTTCAAACACACTTATTTGTAAGCTGTTTGCTGTAAGCAGCTGGGTCACTGGCATCAAGAAAAGAGCTTTTACAAGACCTAAAACAAAAGATTGACCTTTTACAGAAGTAACTATACTATACAAAGGGTAGATGATGAAATAAATAAAAAAAAAAAAACTCAGAGAGATTCAAAGTAAACAACAGGAGAACTGAAGAAGTCTTTAGAGATATATGGAATAGCATCCACATTTAGATCACATTCAGAAATAGAATTTTGTTAACTAGTAATATCTTAACATTAACTTTTTGACTGTTGGTTTCATTTCAAATTAAGGAAATGCAAACTTTTGCACTTAACTATATGTATGTGTATGCATACATACAATACATACTGTAAATGATAGACACATAAAATGCCAGAGGTTAACAAAAGAATGGAAACAGAGCTACAGGTATACAAGTGGAGGAAAAAAACTATTCTACAAGTGTCTGGTACTGTACTGGAGATGTTGAACATTGTTCCTCAAAAGATATTCCCATAGTTGGTGTTTTGGTAATGGTGGTTAAGAACGCTATCAAACACATTTGTCAAAATTCTCTCATAGGTTCAGATCTGGTTAAGGTTAAGGTCATAGCATATGATTCACGTCATTTTCACACTCATCAAATCATACAGTGAGCTCTCGCTCCCTGTGGATGGGAGCAACGCAATCCTGGAAGAGACCACCAACATCAGGATAGAAATATTTCATCATGTGATCTGTCAGAAGAGCTTTGTAATAATTTCCATTGACTCTTCCCTCCAAGGAGGCAAATGAACACAAACCATGCTAGCAAATTGCCTTCACAGCATAACAGTCAACAGTTTTTCTTTTAATTTGTCACCCATCTATATGTATACTTGTAAGTATTTTGGTTTCCTTTAGTCTTTGGCGCAACAAACCAATACTGTGAATAATGTAACACTAACTGTGCTGTTTTCGTATTTTGAACCACACTCATAACTTCATAATGCCAAAATTCATCCTTCATCCAAGTCTTTTATTACATAAGGTTAATATTAATGCCTTTCAGTCAATCCTTCACTGTAAACATGTAGATATCAGGCTGACCTTTTCCTCTTCACCTTGGTTTGATTGACATCCATATTTTGCTCCACATTTCTTGTATTGTCCTTGTAATAAAAAAGTACAATAAAAACACAACATGCTTCCTATAATAATATATTGGTTGTGCATGTAGGAGTCTATAATGTGTCCTAGAAAGCAGAGACATATTACTTTCTGGCATTCATAAGTATATAACACACACACACAAAGCCTTTAAGCCTATGGAATGCACTGTTCTCATTTTCCAGTTGCCTAACCGGCAGGTCCTCAGATCCTCAGTCTTGAGTCGAATGAGAGACAAATCAACAGTATTTGTCCTTCTTGGGTAGTTGGTTAGACTCAGGTTTGGAATGTTGAACAGTAACTGTTACTGCTCGGCCTGGAGGCTGTCTGTTTGGTTGACAGGGGCTTTAAAACTGTTAACTTCCTCAAACACCAGTTCTGTAGAAAGAATATGGAGGGAAGATAAAAGAATATCAATTATGCACTCAATTTTAAAATATATACACCTATTAGTTGGAGCAAGTTTACACAAAGTCAAAGTTATAGCATGATTCTGTCAAGCAGCATTATTCAATATGTAAAACAATATCTCTTTTTCTCTGACCCTTCCATTCCTCCAGTGTGCGGTCCTTGCTCTCGGGGGTTTGGTCATATAGTGGTGCCTCAGGCTCATCTTCAGGATCATGGTACTGAGAGAAATAAGGGTGGGACAGGGCTTCAGTGGCAGAGATCCGCCTGTCGCAGTCTAACACCAACATTTTCTTCAGCAAATCTACCGCTGAAAGATACAGGCATAAATAGAGAAAGGGAGAAATGAAGGTAAGAAGCACATGAAGTAAAATTAGGTATAAGATTACAGGAGGTAAATATTGATCAGGCTGGCTAAAAATATACGCTTTATTTGCTGAAGGAATAGACATAATATAGCTCTTACAATATACAATAAGTGTTGTGTTTGGATTTGGTTAGAAGTTAGAAGATAAAAGCTATCATCTACCCTTTCGCACAATTTAAGAATGTCTCCCGAACCAAAGAATAAAGTTAAGCTGGTATCACTGAGGCCAAACGTTTACAAACACCTAGGCTAAAGATATTCAAACTCAATTTTACACAACTCTACACATTTCATGTTATCATATATTTCTTTTCGGCAAGTCAATTAGGGCATCTACTTTGTTCACATCACAGGTAATTTTAAAACAATTGACTAGAGTCAGTTTTATTTCAGCTTTAACTCCAGAATTCCAGTCGGTTAAAAGTTTACATATACCAAGTCGACTGTCTCTTTAATCAGTCTGGAGGATTCCAGAAATGTAATGATGTAATGACTTTTAGAAGCTTCTGATTGGCCAAAGGCATAATTAGGAGTTAAGTGAGAGTGCACCTGTTGTTGTATTTAAGGGCCTACTTAAGATCCAGTGCCTCTTTTGCCCTTGATACCATGTGAAAATCCAAGTAACTCAGCCAAGACCTCAGAAAATAAATGTGGACCTCCATAAGTCTGGTTCCTCCTTAGGAGCAATTTCCAAACAACTGAATGTACTAAGAGCATCTGTACAAATAATTGTATTCAAATATAAAAATCTTGGGACCACACATACACTGCATGTGCATTAACCTCCATTGCCATGGCCTGAAAGGCTGTCGCACAAGGAAGAAGCCTCGACTCCATGACTGGCATTAAATGGCAGACTGAAGCTTGCAGGTAATCAACAGCCTTTTGGAAAACAAAAATTGAACTGTTTGGCCATAATGATCAGCTCTATGTATGGGGGGAAATGGGTGAGGCTCTTAATCCAAAGAACACCATTCCAGCTGTGTGCATGGAAGCAGCATCATGTCGTTGGGGTGTTTTGCTGGAAAAGGGACTGGTGCACTTCAGAAAATAGATGGAATAATGAGGAATAAAGATTACTTAGAAATACTAAAATAACACCTTAAGACATCAGCCAGAAAGTTAAACCTTGGTCACAAGTGGGTCTTCCAGCAGGACAATGATCCTAAGCACAACTCCAAAGCTGTAACAGAATGCTTAAAGACAAGCAAAGTGAAAGTTTTGGAGTGGCCATCACAAAGCCCTGATCTGAATGCTACGGAAAATTTGTGGACTGAACTAAAAAAGCATGTCTGAGCAACGAGGCCCACAGACCTGACTGAGTTACACCAGTTCTGTCAGGATGAATGAGCAGAGCTTCCAGCAAAGTAATGTGAGAAGCTTGTAGAAGGCTTCCCCAAGCGTTTGATTTAAGTTCAAGCAATTAAAAGGCAATTCTGCCAAATACTAAATAAACTAGATACCCTAATTGATTTAACACAGGAAATGTATAACATGAAATGTGTGGAGTTAGGAAAAATTGAGTTTGAATATCTCAGTTGCATCTCAGTTTGAATATCTCAATTGGCCTCAACTGTATGTTTATCTATCTATGTCTCACCGTGTGGATTGGCTCCTCTGAATATCTTCCCCAGATCCTGCTGGGGCATGTAGGGAAGAGACTGGATGTATTTCTGGGCCTGGACAATAAAAGTTCAAACATCAAACATCCACACTATTAGCTGCTGATGGGCTTACCATTAACATTTATAATATGTGGATGTGATCCATTAAACATAGGAATTATTAGAGTCAATTATTCTACTGAATTCCATACAGCCACTTAAACTAGCCACAGGGTCTTAACTTTCAGACGAGTTTGTACAAATTGGCCCTGGAAAAATGCTACAAATTACAATCCTCCCATATAGAATCTACATGCAATAAATCTCACATGCTCTGAAGAGATCTTCTTAAGAAGGTCAGGAGTTGGGGTACCAACCACCTCCATGATTCTCTTCAGCTGATCTATATCTGAAGAAGCAGCATTAAAGATCATCGCCATATAAAAATAAAAGTCTTATGTAGCTCCGTACCACTGCCATATCATCCACCTGCTATTTTGTGAGAATATTCAATATACCAGTATGAATGTACCATGCATAAAAGAACTCAAAAGGCTCAAGTCTAATACTTCCAACAACAAAAATATGTAAATCTATGGATATTGTACTACTGTATCAGCTCAAAACTTAATTCTCTGTCTTACACTTAATATTAAATATTTAGTACTTGTGTTCTTTCTTGCTATCAGATTATATAATGTAAATGAGACTACTGCATTGCAAGCTTCTCTCTTTCTAGAGAGAGAAAGCAGCTCTTTTAAAGGCAACACTTAGACGTGCATCTAGTCTTGGGTAGATAAAGGATACAGTCATTTCCTGGAAACAAGACCTTCCCTTTGATAAGCTCACCCATAATGCATCCCACAGACCAGATATCCACTGAAAAAGAAAAATTACCATTCAACTTGAATCACATATTTGAAACTATTACATCTTTGGGAAAAGTTTTTTTCTTGTTAAATAAATCACAATAAAACAGCACATTGTTATAAACAATAAGAACTCTAAATACTGCGTTGTTAAAATATTTAAGATAAAAATACAGATACATATTCACATTACACTTCAAAGTTTTGGTCTAATAATCTATGCTGTGCAGTGAACATAATGGAATAGTCAAAATCATAAGATTAATTATGTTTTTACTTTCTCTACTGACAAAGCAATGCTAGTATCCATCATCGACCAACATTAAACAGACAGGAAAGTTAGTAAAATACATATAGCTCTTTTATGTATGCATCTGTGGCCTCAAGACTGTTGCAGGAGCTTTTGGCATCATTACATAAAATTGTAACTATTACCTAATTTCTGAACATTGGGGGAAAAACAATAATCAACTAAAATTTGTGAAATTTTGTGACTGAGTCACATCTCCATGTAATGTGCACATAAATAATTGCAATCGACTTTAAAACAAATATTTCTTGGTACCTACTGCTATGAATAATTGTTAACAATATTTAATAACAGCATGCAAGTAGGTAAAATAAGACTATTGAGCAGTATATTTTATAAGATTGCTTTGATAAGTCTTTCTCACCTGTCTGATTATAATGCATCCAGTTGAGCATAATTTCAGGCGCTCTGTACCAGCGTGTTGCCACATACCCAGTCATCTCATCATCAGTCTGCCTGGCCAATCCGAAATCCAGGATCTGATGATACAATCAAATGCAATCAGCCATTCAGACCACTTTATACTCCAATATTTTATACTGTTATATTTTAATCTTTAACATATAATAAAATTGTGCAGTATAGTTTTTACCCTGAGTTCACAGTCTTCATTCACAGCTACATTGCTTGGCTTTAGATCCTATGAAACAAATATTTGATTTAAAAAACACAGTATATAATTATGTACACAATATACAACTTAAACACTAGTCAGACAATATATTTCTCCTTCTACATTTCTCCTTGTATATAGTCTGGTCAAACCACTTCATTGATCATATTGTATATCCACTTACTTCCACATACTATTAGCCGAAGCTCAAATGTCATTATGAAAACTTTCATTCTTGCAATAACTTCAACTGTCCAGATTTTATTTTTACAAGAAATAATGCAGATGTGCACTCTTACTTTTCTGCATGTTCCAATGGCTTAAGAAAGCAGGCAAAATTTAATATAGAGGAAAAACGATTGCCCAAATATATAGTGCACTACTGCATTACACAGGTACGTGGTAATTAAATTAGCAAATCAGCTCCTACAGGCATCTGCATCTACACGCAGTAGTTTGTTAACAGAACATAGAATAAGCAAAGAAAAGGGGAAAAACTCACTCTGTGTATTAGTCCAGCTGAATGGATGTACTGTTTTTGGAGAAAAGAAGAGAGAAATTGAATTATAGATATTGAAGGAAGAAGGGAATAAAGACAAAATGCAGAGAGAAACCAGAAGTGCATTTTAGAGCTTTCAAAATATAATAAAAGAAAAAAAAAGAAAAGAAAAAAAAGCACAATATAAGTCCAATCCCTGAAATACCTTAAGGCCACGAAGTAACTGATAAATGAGGAACTGCACATGCTCATCTGAAAGGCGTTGAAACTTGACTATGTTGTTGAGGTCTGCTCCCATTAGATTAGTGACAAGATAGCTGAAAAGATAGAGAGGTGACAGAGAAAAGATTACATGGCATAGCCACAGGATGACGTATTATATTTGATGATAAGTAACAGTATGAATGTGTATTATCTAAAAAGTTTATTCCATACTATAACATAAATAGCCTTTATCACATACATTTATCATCCCACAGGAAAATTGTAGAACCAAATTGTAGCTTGAGGTCCAGGTAGATACTTACACCTCATTGAATTCTTCTAGTGATGCTGCAGGAGAGAAAACATCTAGCAACCCAATAACCTAAGAAAATGCATAAACACAAATGGGCAATACAGTGCGTTTAGTTTCGGTTAGGATGTGTAATTAAAGGGTGTGTAGTGTTACAAAGCATGCATGAATTCCAAACAGGGTTTCTTTCAGCTTGATGTTAACCTTTAGCCAACAAACGGGTCACACAGTACTCCAGCACTTTATTAAATCATGCAATGTTTGCTGTAGTCAACACGCAATCATGTGTTGTTTGCTGTAGTCACTCACTGGATGACAGATTAGCATTTTGCTGTCCAAGTGTCACATAAAAGTCAGATGTGGAACTATTTAAACTATGTGGAACTACTGTAGGTTGGTGTAGCAGATAGGGATCCTAACTGTTCAAGGCACAGCCCTTACGTCAAACAAAATACAAATACAAACCTGACCACTTTAATAAAACACTAAAAAATATGATATGTAAGTTCATACGCAATGATAGGTGAATTTGGGGATGAATGGTTAGAAGTCCTACGATTTGCAGTCCTGGAGGTGCCCTAGGCCTCCACTGGGTTTTCCCCTTTTGAGTTATTATAAGGGTGGAAGCCCAGGGGGTGTTGAATGTAATTAAAGAAAGCTAGGAGGACGGTCCAACACTCAATAAAATGATGTTCAGTACATCTGGGACCTGTGAGACCAAAGGACAGTGGTTCAGGATGTATAGAGACAACTGCTAGAGATGAGAGCATTAAGGGAGACAAACAGTGACTGGAACAGCCCCAGTGTGCCCACAGCCTGACAGGACAGTCCATTTCTATGTGGACTTCTGCAAGGTGAATGCTGTTCAAAATTTGACAAAAATCCACAGGCTTATAGGCTTCCATGTGGGTCATGAGCAAGTGCATCCCAAATGGGTAAAACAGCTACAAGTGAGGACTGCCCATGACCCAAGACCAAAAAGCAGGTGAGACAGTTTCTGGGGCTGGCGGGATCTTATCGCAGGTTTGTAACCAATTATTCAGACCTCAGAACCACAATAACTGATCTTACTAAAAAGAGAGCACCAGAGCAGTGTCTTGCTTCGCGTCCCTGACTTCTTTCTCCCTTTTGTGTTGCAAACTGATGTGTTGGACTGAGGGTTGGGGGCCATTCTGTCCCAGGTGGTGGAGATGGAGAACAGGGAAGCTCTTCATGGGAGATCCAAGTATTGCACCATTGAGAGGAGGGTCTGGCTATTAAGTGGACAATTCTCACTCTCTGACACTACTTATTGGGGCACCTATTCACTCTCTATTCAGACATCGCTCCCCTGTAGTGGATCCATCGCATGAAGGATGCCAATGCGTGGATCACTCTTTGTTATCTGCCATGACATCCTATTAAGTTTACAGCGGTTCACAAGCCAGGGGCGCAGATGGTAGTGCTGACTTTCACTATTGTCAGGGTGGGGGAGCTCCTTGGCCTGTGTCAGGCTGTGGGAGTTACGTAGCAGATGGGGGCATGGTTTAGTAGCAGTCTGCAGCAAGAGGGGAATGTTTGGGGGACAAGCTAGAGAGATAATGACTAATGTCTTGTTTTTCCACATATATTAATGTGATCACTCTCACTCTGTCACCCTAAACAGTATCTTCATTTGATTTTCTTTCATTGTATATTATTGTCTGTCTGCCATGTTAACAAGCAACAATAAAAAAAACTCATACATGATCTCAATCTTGTTTTGCTGTGCTTTTTGAATGTCATGCTGCATTGTTATAACTGGATTTTATGTAATTTATAATTATAATGTTATAATTTTGATTTTTATAATAGGGTTTTAAATTTTTCACTGTTTAGGATAATATTCTGAAAATGGCTTTCTGAAGGAACAGTGGTATCCTAATATTGAAACAGTATGTGAGAATGGGGACAACACTCACTTCTCACTACTTTCGCTCTGTTGCAATTATCTCAGTAAAAACTGAGATAAATCATGTGAGTCACCAGTACTTGCTAAATATTCCTGCAACTCCTTTAATGTTGCTGTAGGTCTCTTGGCAGCCTCCCTGATATGCTTGTCCTTTGTTCAATTTTTAAGAGTTGTTGATGATGCCTTTGACACACTTATACACACTTCTTTGGCACACTTATGCAACCAGGTTATTGTAAGTTTGTTCTTTTTCCCCATTTCAAATATAGTGCCTATAAAAAGTATTCACCCCCTTAGATGTTTTACACTTTTATTGATTTTATAAACCAATCATGGTCAATATAATTTGGCTGACAAATTATATATAATTTCTGACAAAAAAAAATTACAAAAAAACCTCTTTAATGTCAAAGCGAAAACAGGTTTCTACAAAGTAATGTCAATTAAATAAAAATATGTGATTGCATAAATATTCAGCCCCTTTAAAATGACTGACCTAATTCAACAGAGGTCCAGCCAGTTGGTGCTAGTAGACTCACAATTAGTGAAATGGGGATCACCTGAGTGCAGTGAATGTGTCTCAAGTGATTGTAGTATAAAGACACCTGTGTCTGGAAGGTCCAGTCACTGGTTAATCAGTATTCCTGGCTACCATTACACCATGAAGACAAAAGAACACTCCAAGAAAGCTCAGAGAAAAGGTTATTGAAAAGTATAAGTCAGGGGATGGATACAAAAAAATTTCCAAGACACTGAACATCCCCCAGAGTTCAGTTAAATCCATCATCAAGAAACGGAAAGAATATGGCACATGTCTAAATCTGCCTAGATCAGGCCGTCCTCACAAACTGAGTGACCGTGCAAGAAGGAGACTAGTGAGAGAGGCCACCAAGACACCTATGACTACTCTGAAGGAGATACAAACTTCAGCAGCTGAGACTGTGCATACAACAACTGTTGCCCGGGTTCTTCACCAGTCAAAGCTTTATGGGAGAGTGGCAAAGAGAAAGCCACTGTTGAAGAAAACTCATATTAAATCTCGACTAGAGTTCGCTAAAAGGCATGTGGGAGACTCCTTGGTCAATTGGAAGAAAATTCTTTGGTCTTATGAGACCAAAATGGTGCTTTTTGACCATCAGACAAGACGCTATGTTTGGCGGACACCAAACACTACGCATCACCACAAACACACCATCATGCTGTGGGGATGCTTCTCGGCAGCCGGCCCTGAAAGGCTTGTAAAGGTAGAGGGTAAAATGAATGCGGCAAAATATAGGGAAATGCTGGAGGATAATCTTATTCAATCTGCAAGAGAACTATGGCTTGGGAGAAGATTTATTTTCCAACAAGACAATGACCCGAAGCATACAGTGAAAGCTGGTTTAAAGACAACAAGGTGAATGTTCTGGAGTGGCCGTGAATGTCTGGAAAGTCCAGACCTCAATCCATTAGAGAACTTGTGGCTGGACTTGAAAAGGGCTGTTCACGCCCGATCCCCGTGCAACCTGACAGAGCTTGAGCAGTTTTGCAAAGAAGAATGGAGTAAAATTGCAGTGTCCAGATGTGCAAGCCTGATTGAAACCTATCCACACAGAGTCAGTGCTGTGATTGCAAGGTGCATCTACTAAATACTGACATGAAGGGGGTGAATATTTATGCAATCACTTATTTCACATTACATATTTTTATTTAATTGACATTACTTTGTAGAAACCTGTTTTCACTTTGACATTAAAGAGTTTTT
This sequence comes from Pangasianodon hypophthalmus, assembly GCF_027358585.1. Lineage (NCBI taxonomy): Eukaryota > Metazoa > Chordata > Actinopteri > Siluriformes > Pangasiidae > Pangasianodon > Pangasianodon hypophthalmus. The sequence continues at coordinate 10,379,290 of NC_069727.1, forward strand.
TTGTAATTTATTTTTGTCAAAAAAGCCAAATTATATTGACCATGATTGATATATAAAATCAATAAAAAAGTAAAACATCCAAGGGGGTGAATACTTTTTATAGGCACTGTAGTTTCTAATTGTATTTAACTTGAATATTGTTGGGTGCTATATCACATTAGAGGTGGAAAAAGATCTGAACTGATTTACCTTGTTTGCAATTTTAACAGGAGTGTGTAAAATTTTTATACCCACTGTATCTACAACAACTGCCTCTGCATGACTTCATAAATACATATACACTATATCTAAATATGACTATATATATATATATATATATATATATATATATATATATATATAATACTATGTTTATATCTAAATATTTGTAAATAAACTGACTGCAGTTGATGTTACAGTGATTACAAGAGGATGAGTACAGAGCTACGGTGGACTACTCTAGCTTCACCAGACATACTGAATTATCCATCTGGATCTTATGTCATTCAATCCGTGGAGCTGAGTGGTATGGAATCTGATTATTCACATTCTGCTTCCTGTTTAACACCACTATGTAGTCATCTCTCACATACTGCTCTACAAAACATATGTGAATATGTAGTAAATCACTGGCATTTGGGCAGTCAATTCAAGAAATTTGCACGATTTGGACTGGAATTCTCTGACTGGAAACCATGCATTTCTACAGAGACAAAAATACTTAAGCAAAAATAAAATATGCATGAACCACAAATCCTAAAGTATCTGTAACCAAGTAAATACAACTATGTACTATCCGCATCTGAGTAATTTACTTTATGTGTGTTGTGTGTGGCTAACTCACATTCTCGTGTTTCATGTGCTTGAGCAATCGCAGTTCTCTGTAGGTGCGCCGACTGTGAATGAGAGACTGAAATGGCCGCGAGAGCTTCTTAATGGCTACCTTCTGACGAAGCTGTACATCATAGGCCGAACTAAAGGAAAGTGAAGAGAGGTAAAGAGGAGAGGAGAGGAGAGGAGAGGTCATGTTAATAATGTAAGGGACAGCATGTAGAGCAAACACAAACTTGAAACATAGTTTGCAAAATGACCATGAAGATAACAGGAGAGTGAAAAACAGGGAGAAAGCTGGATTAAAATCTTGAAAGTGTAGTACACTAATTCTATTTAGACCCAAAACAAGGTTTAGAAAAGCTCAATATCAAAGCACTAGCTACAATCTAAGGCTAATAAATATTTCAACTATGTTTGTTACCCTGCTGACAAAAAACAGGTCTTGAACATGTGCACATTCTCAAATGCTGGTGTCTTCCATATATGCATCTCCTGAATACTGCTAGAGTAAAATAAAGCTAAACAAAAGTGTGACTGAAGTTACTAAGGACAAACGTGAGATTTATGCTTTATATAAAATCTGGTAAAAAATTATTATGGAACACGTGATATGAAGTAGAGAACATTATTGAACACCATACACCATATGTCGAAAGAGTATCTCTGCACCTGCCTGTCTAACATTTTTCTGCAATCTATGATATTATCAGGAAGTTGTTCCCTCCTTTGCTATTGTAACAGAAACAGTCTGGAAACACTCTAGAAAGGTTTTAATTAGACATAGACAGAATGTTGGTGCATGGATTTGAACCCTACGAACATTAGTTAGATCACGCACCATATTTGGTTTGAATTTAAATTGTTCCACTTTGCATTCAACAAAACATTCCTCTGAGAATCTTGTTTTGTACACAGCAGTATTGCTATGCTGAAATATGAAAGAGCTTCATCCAAATTAATCATCATTCATTCATTCTTTATCCTGGTCATGGTCACACAGCCATAAGATATGTACCTAGGTGCAATTTAGAGTAGCTAATCCATCTTCCGGCATATTTTTTGAAATGGTAACCAGTGATTTGTACCAAACCATGGACACTGGAGCTGTAAGACAACCAACACTACCTTCTGTTCTACCACTTCACCCCCTTCGCCAAAGTGTTACCCATGTGTGACTGTACACTGCTATCACAGGAAATACACACTTTTGGTCCACCCTTAGGTGTGTATGAATGTTGCATGGTGTCATTTATTGCCCTGAAATAGACTGGCATCCCATAAAGGGTGTGTTCTCACCTCACACCCTATGTACCTGGAATAGGCGCCGGATCCACTGCGACTATAAAGTAGTTACTGAAAGAAAGTGAGTCATGTATCTTTTATTATACACTATATAATTTGCTTTTGATTGTCACAGTGTAATATTTATGGCTAAGTCAACTTTCTGATAATTGTGTAATAGTTAGGTGAACTAAACAAAATTATCTTACAACACAAATTATATTATTCAACCCATTAGCTCTATGTATAGGAAATAAAAAAAACATTTAACTGACACAGCTTTCTATTCCCATTTCATACACTGTTATAGTCACAACAACTTAAAATGTGCAGTTCACTGAACTTTAATTGAATTAAAAAATTTAGGTACAATGGGTAACTAGAAAATTTTATGAGATGCTTGAAATTTTTGGAGGTGGGGTAATGGAATCATTACCAGAGTATCTCTGGCATTTTAGTCCCATCTGAATCTGTAAATTTTACAGACTGTGCATGCACGTGTCTAGAAAGCTTATGACATATTTCACCTTCTATAAAATGAGCAGCAGAACTAACCCAGGTAATATACTGTATGTCCCATTTAAATTGTCATATTGGTAAAGATTCCATTGGACTGTATGGTGTGGGAAAAGAGCTTTTTCTTCAGTATAGAGACATTCCAGGAAGTGCTCTGTTCTACCGTCTCCGAAACAAAACCACGTATTGGCTTAGTCTCAAACACGGAAGAATAAAATATTGACAACATTTAAAATGTCAGAGATGCAATGATTCCGGGGGTTCTAGGTAAATTATTGAGTTTCTAGCACAGTTACAGCTTACATACATTTTGTAGTCATGTGACCTATGACCACAACCACACCTTCTGCATAAGCCACACATCCTACGAACATGTGTACGTCATGAAGACAGTCTTATCTCTTTGATTTATGCAGACATTACTTAATGTCTAGAAATCTTATTCCATCCAAGAAGTACTTTAAGCTGCATTATCTCTTATTTTGATCATTTATGACCTTAAACAAAAGTAATGTTCCATTACTAGAATATTTTACAAAAAAAAGCTGTGGGCCGGTGTTAGACTTGAGTTGAGGACCATAACATCAACTCACCAAGGGAAGGAGTTTATTTCCTGTCCACACTGCCAAAGCACATCTTTGTGCTGGTTTTTCAGACACAAACACACTTATCTACCTGATACTAGCAAGAGATCAGGGATATCAGGCCTCATAATTGCAGCCTGAAGTTTTAGAGGCCAATCAAAAAATAGTGCCAAACAACAAAAGTTTCAATTGCTTTGACTCTAAAACATGGAAAGAATAAGCAAAGAGAGAGACAGAGCCAGTGTTACAAAACAGCCTGTGTTATAAAACAGCAATTAAGTTTTGTTGAGGGCATAAAACCCAAGTGATCAGCTCCTGGGAATTAACGGACTTGTCAGTTGTCTCTGTCATGTACTTGAGCTGTGAAAATGTCCAAAATACATACCTCTATATAGTTTCTACACAGTAAATAAATAAGAGAATGTCTTCCTGTGAATAACCCCCTCACCAGTGATGTATCACATCAGCAGCCAGTGGCACAGATGGTTTTTGATACAGGGGCATGACAACAGGAAAACTACCTGAATTTGCTCTATAAAGCGGTAGGGTGTCTGACCCAAACCCTGAATATTATTATTCCCCTACCTTAGGCTGTGTTGATAAGAATTTTTTTTTTGGTACCAGTACAAAAACACATCACTACAGCTCACACCAACATATTCCTAGGTGTAAAAATTAAAAGTAGTTTACCAGAGTTGAACTGCTCTTGAACATACAGTCCCCAGCCACTTTATTAGGAACACTATACTAATACCGGGTATGACCCCCTTGGCTCTCAAAACAGAAGCAATTCTTTGTAGTGTGGTGCTGGAAACATTCATGAGATTCTGGTCCATGTTGATGTGATTGCCTCATATGATCACTGCAGATTTATCAGCTGCACATTCATATTGTGTATCTATTGGATTCAGATTTGGTCACAGAGGAGGCCACTGAAGTACAGTGAACTCACAGTCATGTTCATGGAGCCAGTTTTAGATGATATGTGCTTTGTGACCTGGTGCATTAGCATGCTGGAAGTAGCATTAGAAGATTGGTAAATTGTGGATATGAAGGGATATACATGGTCAGCAACAATACTCAGACAGGCTGTGGCATTCAAAAAATTCTCAACTGGCATTAAAAGGCCCAGTGTGCACCAAGTAAATATTCCCCACAACATTACACCGCCACCACCAGCCCGACTTCCTCTGAACTCTCTCATCAACAAAAACTGCCTTTCACTGGATGGTTTTAATATTTTCTTAGTTTTTTCTTAGAGACTGCTGTGTGTGAAATTCCCAGGAGATCAGTGGTTTTGGGAAATATTTACACCAGTCCATCTGGCACCAACAATCATGTCACGGTCAAAGTTACTGAGATCACATTTTTTCCCATTCTGATGTTTGATTTGAACATTAACTGAAGCACTTGACATGTACCTGCATGATTTTATGCATTTCACAGCTGTCACATGATTGGCTGATCTGAATGGTCAGATGTACAGGTGTTCTTAATAAAGTAGCCAGGGAGCGTATATACGCATCGGCTGATAGGACACAGTCTTAGCAAAGCTTCAGTCATTCACATCAGTTTTGAGTAAGACAAAGCAGAAACTAATTACAGTTGTCTGCCCACATTCAAAGTTGTATGACACAAACATGCTTATTACATACCAATAATGCATAGAAATGAATTCTTTTAATAATATCACAAGTTCTTTTGAATGCAGCCTTACTTTACAGCTGATATTACACACTGAGACATGCAGTGTTCTGCAGGCATCTGCCAAACTCCCAATTATCCACTAGCCTGCAAGATAGAGAAGCATTAAATGTCACTGCAGAGAAAATTCCCTCTGCCAGAGCCCATAAAAGATTTTTATAAGATAAAGTGTTGCTGTTTGTTCATGGACATCTACTTTGTTTAGATCCAAATTAATAATTTTTATTGCTTTATATCGTGTGCCCTAATTAGACAAATTTACTGATTAGAAAGGATGCCTGCACTATGGAATCCCCAAATGATAAAAGTCATGTATAGGCAACCACTCGTGTTGACCGCAGTTGGCTCAAGCTACATGTTCATGTAGAATTCGGTGCATATGCAGCCAAACATATTAGGTACAGAGCCTAAATACTGTACATATATGATGAAATATTATGGTGCATTATTAATCACTGTCTAGTAATCCCACAAAACCATAGTGAGACAGAAACCCATAAAAAGCCTTTACATACCATTCTGTCTCTAACTATTGACACAGAAAGGCAAACATTTTTGTGTCATGATATTCTGAATCAGGCTGAAGACATTTCAGAAAATATTTATGAGGCTTCATCTTTAAATGGTGCTGGCTTTAATGAAAACATGGTGTATTATGTTCTAAAAGCTGTAAAATTCCACCCTAATCAACAGCAGCTCATTGGGCAATGAAAAAAGTGGTCAATATTGACAATTTTAATTGCTCTGGTCTGCATTTCATCAATGTCTGAAGAAACCCACTGGGCCAGTATAAACTTAGATAGGTCTGGACATGCTCCTCTCATTATCTTATAAGCTGTGGGGCCATTAGGAAATACTCCTTCCTTCATTCATTCATCTTCAGTAACTGCTTCACCCTGGTCAGGGTTGTGGTGAATCTGGAGCCAATGGTAAATCTGGGCATAAGGCAGGAGAATTCACCCCGGATGTGATGCCAGTCATTCGCAGTGCACCATGCACACACATTCACAGACTCATTCACACCTAGAGGTGTGATAAAATGATAAAATGAGGCATAGTATGAAGTTAGGTTTATTTTCTTGATTATTTAAGAGTTTAGGAAATAGTTGAAGGGATTTTTAATATTTCTAACTCACTCTATAATCAACTTTTATCTATTATTTACTAATCTATTATACCAGGCTCATTGTTTTGAGGATTCCATACAGGATAGCATATAAAGGTAAGTACGCTATATGGCCAAAAGTATGTGGACACCTGACCATAATACCCATATAAAGGTCTTTCCCAAACTGTTGCCTCAAAGTTGGAAACACACAATTGTCTAGAATGACTTTGTTTGCCGTAGCATTAAGATTTCTTTTCACTGGAATTAAGAGGCTCAAACCTGTTCCATCATGACAATGCCCATGTGCACAAAGCGAAGTCCATGAAGACATGGTTTACAAAGGTTGATGTGGCCTGCAAGACCCCTGACCTCAACCCACTGAACATATTTGGGATGAATTGCAATGCCAACTTCATGCCAGGCCTTCTTGCTGGACATCAGTGCCTTACCTCTTGTACTCTTCCGGCTGAATGATTAAAAAAATCCCAACGCCACACTCCAAAATCTAGTGGAAAGCCTTCCCAGAAGATTGAAAGGGTATTACAATAGCAAAGGGGAAACAACACATTATTAATGCCCATGGTTGTCGAACACAATGTTCAGTGCTCAGATGTCCATATACTTATGGCTGTATAGTGTATAGCAATTTAAGGGCAGTTCATGGGCAGAAGTCCAAAAGAACACAACTGACTCTGGGAAAGATGGCTTAGATCCTCTCACCCGCCAGTCCACCAGCTGACTGTTCATGGGGGTCTGGCAGCTCAAATATACACACTCACACAGTAGACTGCTCTACCTCATTTGTGTTGCCCTGTGACGTTGCCCAAGACATGAGCAGCATGCATGAGCAGCAATTTGAAAACACTGCTGGTTTCACAAGTACTGTATGTGGTTTCCTTCACATTTTCTCATTTCCAGATGGGTGGGAATTGAACACTTAAACTGTGAGTCATATAGCTTTATTTCCCAGTGTATGTCAATAATAATAATAATAATAATAATAATAATAATAGCTTATCGTTGCTCAAAGGCACTAAGACTAGACAGATATTTTAAGATGATGCAGGAACAATATCACCATGACAGCTCACCATGGCAACCATATAGGCATGTCACTGGGTGGTCTCTAATCATATAGCTTCGAGGCATTTGCATGCTAGCCAACAGGAAGACTATGTGCACACATTAGGCGTTGCAATAATGACAGTTTATTGCTTAAATACATAGTGAGTCTATATGACTTGTATTCTCCAACATGCTGCAAACCTACTTGTGCATATAGAAGCCCTGGTCAGGAGCAGATAGAGTTGTTTGCAAACCTTTTGTTTAGGCACAAAAACTATTGTGACAGATACTGGACAATGAATTGGTCATAAAATAACAGGCCACATTCAACTGTTATCTACATACTGACATGTTGACATGGTAAATATAGAAGAGTGAGGTGGTTAGATATCATCTTTTACTTTTGTTTTCATGGAGTTGGTTTGTTTCCATTGTTTCGAATGAAGTGCATATGCATAAGGGTTCACATCAGAAGTGAAAAGGCATAGACAGATTTATTTGCTTGTTAGATTTCAAGTGAATGATCATAAATGATGTGATTATGATATGATATGAATGGTGGGTTAAAAGAAGCCAGACGCCACGTCACTGATGAACCCCTGATTTGATACCTACTTCCCCAGCGCATCCTCTCCATATACACTCAACACTCAATGCTGGGTGAACTGTGTTTACTGAGGTTTGTTTATATAACTTCCTGAATATCAAAGCTTCAGGACTGACTAATAAACTTCATTTCGATTTAAAAAAAATCCATGCTGCTGAATGATAACTGCAATAAGGTACTGGGTGCTTACAATGCGCTTGGTCTATACTAGGCCATTTGTAATGATTGGGTAAATCAGAAATAGAGTGGGTTTATGTATGTATGTATGTATTGATTTATTTATTCTTTGCATTTGATATGATGAAGCATTCCGGGGATGTGGGCTATACCATGCTGTCTCATGCCTCTCAGGTTAGAACTCACCACACGGAGCCGTACGCGCCCGAGCCGACCGGCGTGAGGATCTGGTAGCGCTCGGGCACCTCCCATACTGTCTTGTTGAGCTCCTGGCGATAGAATCCCGGTCTGGCTGACATGATCACTAATAAACCCAGAAAAGGCTGTCCTGTTTTCAGCTGCAATATTCGCCTTTTCGACTACACAGTCTGCACAGATGAAATAGCCCAGCGCCTCTGTTTGTGCTCGCAGTTTACCAGAATGGGAGGCTCCGTCTGGTGGTGTGTGGGGGCGCGGTGCGCGCGCACGCCGAGTCACACACTCACTCCCTCTCTCTCTCTCTCTCTCTCTCTCTCTCTCTCACACACACACACACACACAGCGCCGTGGTTGTCATTTTTTATATTTCACTATTTTTATATTTCACACACACCTAAACCATTGCGCAGTTTCCTCTTTTCATCTCCTCATCCACTTGATCCAGTTAATCAGCTAATATAATCAATAAGCCTTGAGTGGTGTGCATCCCAACTGCACCCCAATTTAAACAAAAACAGCTATACACTATATGGCCAAAAGTCTGTGGACACCTGACCATGACTCCCATATGTGCTTATTAAACATCCCTTTCCAAAGGCATGGCATTAATATGGATTTTTTTTGCTGTTATAATAACCTCCACTCTTCTGGGAAGGTTTTCCACTAGATTTTGGAGTGGAGATTTGCACATTCAGCCACAAGAGCATTCGGCTGTGTTCAGTGGGGTTGAGGTCAGGGTTGGGTGCAGGACACTTGAGTTCTTTCACTCCAGCCTTGGCAAACCAAGTTTTCATGGAGCTCGCTTTGTGCACATTGGCATTGTCATGCTGGAACAGGTTTGGGCCTCTTAGTTCCAGTGAAGGGAAATTGTAATGCTACAACATGCAAAGACATTCTATATAATTGTGTGCTTCCAACTTTGTGGCAACAGTTTGGAGAAGAACCACATATGGGTATGATGGTCAGGTGTCCCCAAACCTTTTTGGCCACATGATGTAATTTATTTTAATAATAAGTTGTTACTTCATGGAACAATTTAGCAGACTATTCTCAACTGATTATTTATGAAGTTTTACATTGTAGCAGGACAGAGTCTCCTAAAGACAGGAGTACCAAACTGCCATCTTTTCCTCTTTTCCTGTCCTAATACACCTGATTCAAGTAAACAGCTACTGTGATTAATTGAGCTGACCAATACGACTGTATACCAATTTAAACTAAACACACATACCTACTGTATGCTTTACACTAATTCACAGAATTATGAAATGCAACATTAAAATGTCTCGTGATTACACTGATGAATATGATGAAGGTTGATTCATTTTAGTACAGTGCATCATGAAAATATTCTACTTATTAGATGGTTTATTAAACATATTTGAGTTATTTGTACCAATGATATAAAACGTTAGCAAATTTCTACCTACAGAGGTGTATACAACACAAAGCTTATTGAGAATCAGAACATTTCAATGTCTTTAATCAGATGTGCATGTAAAAGTCTTCTTAAGCTGCAAAAGAAAGTACAGACTTAAATATAAATTAAAGTATAAAATTCATTCATTGGGGTTCTCATTAAGTTTGAACAAGCTATATGGTGCATAATCATAAGGTTAATTATTGATGTTAATTATTGATGTGATCAGCTGTACAGTAAAGGTGTATTCCTTTACTGTACAGCTGAGTGCATATCCTGATTATGATTTAGAGCCTGTGACTTTAATGGCTGCTAGGATATAAAGTTATATGTACCACATCTCATCCAGTTTCAGAAAATGCAGGAATGTCGCAAACTAGTCTTGGAAAGGCTACATCCTTGCAGAGATTTGTTTTCCCTCTTCAAACACACCAAATGCATACCAGTCAAGCCTTGGTGTTTCTGTTCAGTTGAATCAGGTTTGTTAAATGGCATACAATGTTAAAATCTCCAGTGCTGAAGGCTTCCTGTGTGTAGTGAGATGTCAGTGGCACTGCTGCACACTGATCCTCTTTTCTAATGAAGGAGCACCATCTAGTGGCCTAATACTACTAAAAAAACACAAAACAGATTTGGATTTGACTAAACTTTGTTTCAAGTTTGTCTATTATTTAGTGTTGGAAGATAGCAGGAAGAGTTCCCAAGTGTGGCAATATTATGAAGTAATCCTCTAAATAAGGTAAATATGATTAATTAATATAATTATTTAAAAGTTCACTGTCATTGACATGCATGTAATAAAAAAATAAGATTGTCACTGCAAAGGGTACAATCCACATTCAAATGATTATTAACATTGCAATTTGATTGTTGTAAGGGGTTCACCATTTGCTTTGCCCACAGCAGCTGAGGTATTATAATAATAATGTACTGTATCTTTCCTCCTGATATGGTAATAATAAGATTTTGGATTTCATACCTTTGAGGCAAGGGTGGGGGATTTGCAACAAAGGAGTAGTCCGAAACCCATAGTGATGTGCGAATGGATGGTTGGAAAATTGGATGGCAAATTGAGGTTGGAAGACATAAGAATGAGGCAAGTGAAAAAGGGTATACATGAGGCACCTTCTATATGCAACCATAGTGAAGGATGGTACCAGTGTAAGATAGAGAATGTATTTGCTGACCAGTTATACCCAAATATGAGGTTGGGCAGAGCGAGGCCCCGATTATGCTTTGGTTTTTGCAAAATTTCTTTTTGTATTCTTGGAAGTTTTTGGTTCCATACAAACTGGGACATACGGCTATCAAGACTATAGAAAAAGGATTTGGGGCTAAAGACAGAGATACACTTAAAAAGACAAGAATTTTGATACAGCCAGGGAAAGAATGGCCATTTAGAGAGGGTATGTTCCACATGCTAATGTGTTATTTGGCATGAATTCATTTTTATGTGAATTTTGCTTATAGCCAGAGACTTGACCATATTCCTGAAGTGGAGCCGCAAGAGAACAGACTTACCGTGCTCAGAAATATACAGCAAGAGATCATCCGCATATAATGACAGTCTATGCTCCTATCCTCCCCTAGAGATGCCTGCAGTTTCAATTTCAATGTTTGACCAGAGCACAATCACTAGGGGGAAATAATTAGAATAACTGTTGTTGGTATACGCACGGGTTAGAGGTGTGGCATAAAGCAGTCTGATCCATGATATTAAATGGTGACCAAATCCAAATCTCTTCAATGTGTAAAACAGCTAACTCCACTCCACTCTGTCAAAAGCTTTTCAGCATCCATTGAAATGACCAACTCAAGAATTGTAGAGGCAACAGGGGTGTATAATATACACTATATGGCCAAAAGCATGTGGACACCTGACCAATCACACCCATATGTGCATCTCATTCCAGATTTATTTCCACATTTGCTGTTATAATAACCTCCACTCTTCTGGGAAGGATTTCCACTTTATAAACAGAGTGGCATTCCCTAATAAATCAAGTTTGATCATTAGAAATGATGGATGAGGGGAAAAGTTCTAAATGTAGTGCTAACACTTTTTGCCTAAGAACTTGATATCAGCACAAAGGAAAGAACAAAGAAATTCTTCCAAAATTCTGCCAGGACACGTTTGGGACTTGGACACTTTCCATTTTGCATCAGTTTCAGTGTACTCTTAATTTCGTCCATCATGAACAGATGTGACTGATCTGACCTACTCTAATGTATATAAGGAGGTATAAAAAATTCCAGAACTGGTCATTATTGAATGTGGGTTGACAGCAATACCATCTAAAGTGCTAATTTGTACAGTATAACTCTCTGATGGAGTCGGACCTAGCTGAGATGCCAGTAGTTTACTTGGCTTATCACCAAACTCATAATAATTGTGCCATGTTTTCTGTAGAGCTTCAACTGCCTCTGTAGAAGCCAATATATTGTATTCAAACTTGGTGGCGTTTGAGACTCGAGTTTGAGACTCAAGTTTAGAGAGGGTATTTAAAAGATTAGCTCTTTTCTCAGCAGCAATCCTTCTCTTGTACGTGGAAGAAGATACGATTTCTCCCCATAGGTAGGCCTTACACGCTTCCCACACAGCAGCCGCTGAAACTTCTGAGTTGGTATTAGTGGAGCTGAATAAATCAGTACGGCAGTTAATAGTTTAAACAAATTCAGTGTCTAAGAACAACAACAAATTAAATGAGATGTGACATGTGAGCTACCGTGGTTACATGGTCAGAAATTACAGTTGGGGGAAAAAAAGAACTGACAGAGGAAGTAGTTTGTTATCTTTAAAAAAATCAATTTGTGAAAACGTATGATAAGCAGAGGAGAAGAAGGAATATTGCCTAACACCAGTGTTAAAAAATATATCAGACACAGCAAACGCTCCATGAAAGACTGAATGACTTTTGACGATTTAGATAAAGCAAATGGTCTGTTAGATGAGCAATCTAAAAGAAGATCTGGGCAGCAGTTAAAATCACCCAATATGAGCTGGTATCATTTTAAGTCAAGGAGTCAAAACAGAAGCGTTTTAAAGAAGCCCTCATTATCCCAGTTAGGGTCATACATATTGTTAAGGGGCATATTTGTGCCATAGATTTTACCGATCACAACAACAAACTGCCCATTTGGGTCAGAGATGACTTTGGAGTTGATTTATGAATAAGGATTGATACACCCCGATACAGTTGACCTACCCACCCCCTTTTAAATTTGAACTCCTGAAGAAAAGCAGTGGTGGGCTCTGTCCAGCTCTGGGGGTGAGGCAAGGACCTGATTGCTGAGGATATCAGCGAGGAGCTAGGAGAAGATGGATGAAGGGTGATTCCCCTCATCATCTCTGGTACACCCATGGGTTGAATGTTCTGCCCTCTAGATCGGCAAGTTTGACTTTATTGTCGTTTGACATTATGAAGCAAAGAAGCCTCTAGCTGCTCCAACGCATTGCCGTGGTGTTGGACTCATGCGATTTGATACACTGTTCTTGTTCACTCACTGTTGTTTGTATATTGTCCAGTTTAGACAAGAGTGAACCAAAGAAGGATTTGAAATCAGCTGCCATCGCAGCTCTTTGATCCTCAAGTAGCTGGCCACTTGCTGCCATTTTTATGCTTGGCGCAGGTGGTGGAGAACCTTCTTTGTCTTTGTCAGCCAGCCTTTAGACATTGCTTAATTTTCTCTATAAATCTTCATTGTTGTGATGTTAAATTTTTTACTCTAGTTATTTAAAAGGACTTTAGGAATTTGGCTTTAACTGTTTTAATTGTCTTGACTTTAATTTAATTGTTATACTGTAGATTAAGTTAACATGACATAAATGTTAACATAGGTATAAATTAACAAATCACATGAAATATTTTTCACTTCACACTCTCTAAGTGGAGCGTTTAGTATTGTCAAGGAGCCTACACATCCCAGTCAACACCTCTTCCATCTCTTCCTATGAGGTAAAAAGTTCAGGTCAATAGCTGCTTGCACGTCTAGGGTGAGGAATTCTTTCCTTCCCAAGGCAGTCACCTTCATGAACATTGCTCTACACAAAAGTACCTCACAGTGACAGCAAAGATCACAGATATTAACAACTTGATTTTGCAAGTACAGGGCACATCAATAACTTCAGTATGTGTATCAATATCTCTGATATGCATAAAACTAAAAATTTGTCCAAGAACTACAACACAATATGTGCAAAAACTAAGAATTTGTGCCATAACGACATTATGTGCAATAATGAAGGAACTTGTGCAATAACTATAATATGTGCAATAAATGGAAATTGTGCAATAAATTTAAAAATTTGCTTAACTGTTTGAGTGATGACTAATATTTGTGCAACATGGGTGGATGGGAAGGTATATGGGGAGGGTAGGATGAGAGCACATGTCTGTTGTTGCATGATTGTGTGTAAAATATGTTCAATGTCACTGTGTGGATAGGAGGGCATGTGGGGAAGGTATGATGTGAGTATTCAGTACTCAATCCCATGACAGTGTATTACAAATGCTAGTGTCATTTGAGCAAGGACTGACAGCTGTGTATTAATGCTGGATCTTTCTACGAAATATATAAAATATCAAATGATCTGAAACGCACTCTCCTGTGGAGAAGAGGAATAATGTGCTAAGTAAACAATTCTCAGATATCCATGACGTGTTGATTGCAATTCTTTTTAGGAAAGCTATGGTAATGAAGACGGGTTCTGCAATGCCGGACCACTTCCAGCGATCCGTTTGCTCTTGTTTAGCTGGTGATAGAGTAAAGATACAAATTATAAAATGTGAGTAAAAATAAAATAAATGCCTTATTACCTAACCCAGCAAGAAGAAAAGCTGAAATTCCATCCCCATGAATCTTTTCTTCTCTTATAGTGTAATATAGGACTCTCTCAATCAACTAACCCTTTGTAGCCTTCTGTACAGTACAAAAGCTATACCAGGGCCAATCAGAAGGCTTTACAATGGGTCATCAAAACAGCACAAAACATCAGGGGAACTGAACATGTTTAGACAGCACTACCTGAAGAGGACAGCGAGGATCTTTAGGGACCTCACAAACCCCAGCAACATTCTTTTCATCCACCATCTGGCAGGCATTATAGAGCCACTCAGGCTCAAAAAACAGCTTCTTCCCGAGGGCCAGTTCACAACTGAACTCTGAACTCAAGTAAGGACACAGCCCAACAACAACACAACCATCAAACTAACTGCCATATCCTATTCGCAATACATAACCCAGGTATATGTCTAATAACCCACAACTTCTAATCTGTGATATATGCAATCTTCGTCTAGTATCTGTCTTGTACTTGAGTGTTACTTGTAGGTTTGTAATTCTGTAATTTTTTTATGCATCAGCTTGGGATATCACCAACAGAATTTCATTCTGTCAAACACAGAATCCTTGAATCCTCTTGCCTGTCACCATGTACTCACACATCTTGTGTGCCTAAGGTAGGAAATAATAATGATGCTCTATCTGGGCTGGAGTCTCTCCCACCATTCTGACTTGACCCTCCTGAGCACAGAGCACTGACTGCGAATTACTGTAAATGATTGTCATGGAGAGTCAGAAACATACATCATTTTCAATCACTGTTTTAATAAATGTCATAAAAGTAGAGTTCACTTGCACTGACACAATTTCTGTACTCTGTGTGTGTGCTAAATGTTTGTGTACTAAATGGATATTGTGCCTCAAAACACAAAGCTTAATGTTTGAACATCATTTGAATTAGTTAGAGGTCAAATACACATTTGGGTCCATGTTCAGAGTTAAGAGATAATACTGAGTAGTGACAAAAGACACATCAGTGTTCAGACCTCAAATAAGATTAATCAAGGAATATTCATTTCAATTCAATTCATTTTTATTTGTATAGCGCTTTTTACAAAGGTCATTGTCTCAAAACAGCTTTACACAAACAAAAGTAAAGTGAAGTGTGTGTGTGTGCCGTCTCTGATGAGCAAGCAGGGCGACGGTGGCAAGGAAAAACTCCCTGAGATGGTGATAGGAAGAAACCTTGAGAGGAACCAGGCTCAACAGAGAACCCATCCTCATATGGGTTTACACTGTAGTGTGCGTGTGTGTGAGCACAATGTGTGTTGGTGTAGTCCATGGAAAACAGCTGAAGCGTTTTCGTGGCAGTGTGGAGCATTGCCGGTGGACAGGTCCAGAGTGAAGGGGGGGAGGTCTGGATCACCGGCAGCTCAGGAGTGTAGCTCGGCAGAAGGAGAAGGAAAGTGGTTAGGTACACTCACAGTCACCGTGTGGAGATAAAACTCAACATCCACGAGTCCCCCAGATCTACTCCTTTGATAAAAACACTAGTCGCTAAATGCTAGGTTAAATAAATAAGTCTTCAACCTCGACTTAAACACTGAGACCGTGTCTGCTTCACGTACATTAACTGGGAGACTATTCCATAATTTTGGGGCTTGGTAAGAGAAAGCTCTGCCCCCTGCCGTGGTTTTGGCAACGCGTGGTACTGATAGACAGCCTGCATCCTTAGAGCGAAGTAGGCGCGGCGGAACGTAAGGTACTAACATATCGCTTAAATACTGCGGAGCAAGACCGTTTAATGCTTTATAGGTTAGGAGTAATATTTTAAAATTGATGCGGAATCTTACTGGGAGCCAGTGTAATGTAGATAAGACTGGCGTGATATGCTCATACTTCCTAGTCCTAGTCAGGACCCTCGCTGCTGCGTTCTGAACTATCTGAAGCTTATTTATGCATCTAGACGAGCATCCAGATAGTAAAGCATTACAGTAATCTAATCTGGACGTGATAAATGCATGGACTAGTTTTTCAGCATCACTTAGCGAAAGTATATTTCTAATCTTAGCAATATTTCTGAGGTGGAAAAATGCTAACCTGCTTACATTATCTACATGCGCCTCAAATGAGAGATTAGAGTCTATAATCACACCGAGATCTTTTACTGTTAGACTACTTGAAACAGAGAGACCATCTAAAGTAACAGTGTGATCTTTAAACTTACTTCTAGCGGCTTGTGGTCCCAGTACCAGAACCTCTGTTTTTTCTGGGTTTAGCAGGAGAAAGTTGCTTAGCATCCAGTCTCTTATGTCTATCGCACATGCCACAACTTTCTTTAACTGGCTATTCTCATCTGGCCTAGCTGAGACGTATAACTGTGTGTCATCAGCATAACAATGGAAGCTAATATTATGTTTATGGATTATATTATGTTATGTTATTATATTATGCTATTATTATATTATGTTATTATATTATGCTAATATTATGTTTATGGATTATGATAAACTTATACTCAAACAGAGATGTGTCTACACATCCCGGTCAACATTTCTTCAATCTATTCCTATCAGGTAGGAGGTTCAAGTCAAAAGCTGCTTGCACATCTAGGCTCAGGAATGCTTTATTTCCCAAGGAAGTCACACTCATGAACAGTGCACTACACAACATTACCTCACAGTGACAGCACAGGCCACGAATATTAACAACTTGGTGCTACAACTACATGGCATATCACTAACATCAATATGCAAGAATCTGTGCAATAACTACAATATGTGTATCAATAACTACAATATGCATAAGAACCAAAAATTCTGCAATAACTACTGTATGTTCAATAAGAAAAAAATTGGTGCATAACTAAATGTTTGTGTGATAACTAATATACAGTATGTCCAATATGGGTGGGAGGGAGGGTATATGAGAAGAGGAAGGATGAAAGCACTTGCCGTTTATTGCAAGTTTGTGTATATAATATGTTAAATGTCACTATATGGATGGATGAGAAGGCATGTGGGGAGGGCAGAATTGTCTTTTTGTCTTTTTGCTTGTGTGTGCAACATGTCAAATGTCACTTTCTTGGAGACGCAACTGCCATTTTGTTGTCTTTGTCAATGACAGTAAACCTTGATGCCTTGAAAGCATTTTATTATTTGCATCATAACAATAACAGTACAGTTTTAAAAGCATTTTACTTTACTTCATAACAGCATAATTCTTTTTAAATGGACAAACAAGATAAAGGTACCCACTACTCTAAAGGACTGTAAGCTCTGTAGGCAGTAGAAGTGTGTTTGGAAGGTAGCATAAAAGAGGTTATAGAGCTGTGGACTGATGTTGTTACTAAACTAACTATATGTCTAAGTATGATGATGGTGACCCCACATTGTGTGTTTTGTGTTACGTTTGAGTTATCAATAGCTTGTTTTGGCATGTTTTCCCCCACAAGAGAGCTTCGTAATTTTTCATTATTTTCTTAAAAGTTCTGGATGTTACCTAACCCAAGACCGAACATCACCTCGGTGTTAGTTATACTGCTAGTGAAACACAGCTTTTATTCCATGAACAATTGTAGGTAAATATTTCATGAACACTAACATTTAGAATGCAAAATAGAATTAGGATGCCGAGTCCTGAAGTGTATTGAATATAGCCAGAATTCATAATAGTACACAGAAAACGGTTTAGTACACAGTGTTAATGGTGAAAATATACAGTCATTCATGCTTAGTAACCATTTTATCCTAGTCATGGTGGATCTGAAGCCAATCTTGGTAACAATCCTGGGTGCATGGTGGGATAATTCACCCTGGATGGGACGCCAGTCCATGCACACACATGCACACACACATAATCACACACTAATTACATCTGGGGCAATTTTGTGTGGCCAGTTAGCCTACACACATGTTTATGGACAGTAGGAGTAAACTGGAGAACCTGGAGGAAACCCATGCAAGCTGAAAATATACAGACTAATGAAATTGGCATAATTGGCATTATTGTGTGTTGAAATCATTGGCATTATTGTGTGTTGAAAGCTGAAAAGCAATATATCATTTTGTTGCTTGCTGCAGATGCACAAACCTATCATTGCTCAATGGTCTTGACCATCATGCGTGTTGCCTTAGCTGAGTAGGACTCAGGGGATCTCCAGGTGTTCCAGTGGAGGCCAGATGCCCATCCCCTATTGTTTCCCCGAGAGTGCCAATTTCCATGCAGGTCAGCTGAGCCACAGCGACTAAACCACCAACCTCCACCCATTTTAGCGCTGCAATCATTAACCGCAATATCCCCAAAAATGCATGGGGAGCAGCCATCATTGTCACGGTCATATGTACTGAAACCATAACCATTCTGGTCAATGCCAGCATATTCCCCACGGATAGCATCACCTTGAGATGAGAGAAAGTGGAGAAAGGAATGATTTGCACTAATTACTAAAAGGATTGGAGAAAATTATTAACATTCTTGTTCTCAAGCATCCACTGGAAAATAAACTATTAGATCCTGTCCACACATAGCTGATTTGAATTATCTTAAATTTGTTTTGGTTAGCTTAAAGTACTCACTCAGAGGGTAAACATAATGAAAAATATTCTTGGATCTATCTGTCTATCTAAAATAATATTTATATTATGTATGTTTAGGTCATTTTGACCTGAGCATTGGAAGGTGAGAGAAAGGTCTTGGTACATATGAAACAAAGTGGAAATTTAAGTCCATATCTGTTCTTATTCACACTCCTAAATGTACATCCACACTCAGCCATTAGGAGAATCCTAAAGGTATATTTTCATAAATGCCTTATGTTGTCAATAACTAAGATAACATAAACTGTCATGGTTTCAAAATATACTTTACACTATTTCTGTATTGACATGAAATTAAAAGAGATGGTCTGGTATCCTAAGTAAGGAACCTAACATGGTTAAACAACATAAAACAGGTTAGTTTTATCCTGGGATGAATGCTGAGAACCTGCCTGGTTGACCTCAACATGTCTTATTTGAATAAAGATGTATAGTTTAGATACTGTACCTGCAGTGCCACTGTATATTCCAACATGCAGTTTATAGGCTGATTTCTCACCGCCGATCCTAAAATCTTGGTAATTTGCATAGACAGAACCTCCTTCAAAGTCCCACAGGTCTACTCTGAGCACTGATTTATGCTGCTTGCTTCTGGTTAGTCCCCATATTTTGGCAAGGCCCAGCCAATGGTCATCTGAAAAATATATACATTTAAAACGTTTAATATACATCCAGTTCTCAAGTCTTGGGGAATGATTCAGGGGTTAGCAGTCTGCGAGTAGATACTGTACAAAGTTCCTACAGAGAAAACATTCAATGTTTCACTCAGCCTCAAAGAGATAAGAGTCCATTGCTTAGTATACAATATATGTTATGTATTCTCACATTCTAACAATTCAATCATATAATTGAGATTATATAGTATGATTTAACAAATTCCATAGCTTTAAGCAAAACAATCACACATCTGCCAAAAATATCTAAAATGAGTGACTGCATCCATCTATAGTCAGGTCCATAAATATTTGGACATTGACAAACTTATGCTATTTTAGCTATCTACCACAGCTGTGACAAGCAGGAGGGAGGGGCCAGGCTGTGAGGACACACGCCTGGCACTGAGTTGGCTAATCAGTGGGAGAGAGGGATAAAGGAGTGGCTGGAGATGCCAAGGGGGAGAGAGAGATGCACGAGTGTTTTGTGTTTTATGTTATGTTTATGTTACATTTACGATTAAACGTTACGTTTATGTTCCCGCCTTTTCCTTGCCTGTCTTTGACATTTGTTACAACAGTATATTAGAGCTGAAATTAAACAATGAATATAAGCCAAATATGCAGACTTTCAGCTTTAATTGGAGGATATTTACAGCCAAATCCGGTGAAGAGTGTAGGAATTACAGGACCTTTTATATATGGTTTTTAAAGTATATGTGAGTTCAAAAGTAATTGGATAACTGGCTGCTTATCTGTTCCATGGTCAGGTGTGTGTTATTGCCTCATTATTTCACATACAATAAGCAGATAAAAGGTCTACAGTTGATTTAGAGAAATAGCAAACACATTAGGTGTGGCCAAATCAACTATTTGGTACATTCTTAAACAGAAAGAATGCACTGGTGAGCTCAGGAACACCAAAAGGCCTGGAAGGCCATGGAAACCAGCTGTGGTGTTTGACAGAAGAATTCTTTCCCTGGTGAAGAAAAACCCCTTCATAACAGATGGCCAGATCAAGAACACCCTTCAGGAGGTAGGTGTATCTGTGTCAAAGTCAACAATCAAGAGAAGACTTCACCAGAGTAAATATAGAGGGTTTACCACAAGACCACTGGTAATCCTCAAAAACTGGAAGACGAGATTAGAGTTTGCCAAAACACTTCTGTAACAATATCCTATGGTCAGACGAGATAACGATTAACTTGTACCAGAATGATGGGAAGAGAAGACTATGGAGAAGGGAAGGAACTGCTCATGATACATAGCATACTGCATCATCTTATGGCATGGGCGTGTACGGCTGCCAATGGAACTGGTTTCCTTGAATTTATTGATGATGTGACTGCTGACAAAAGCAGCAGGATGAATTCTGAAGTGTATAGAGTTATATTATCTGAGCAGATTCAGACAAATGTTTTAAAACTCGTTAAACCACCTGAGTTGCATTTCACTTGCTGAAGGCAAAACTGTAGGTAAAACACCCCAAGAACAATCAGGAACTGAAGACAGCTGCAGTAAAGATCTGGCAGAGCATCACCAGGGAAGAAAACCAGTGTCTGGTGATGTCTATGGGTTCCAGGCTTCAGGCAGTCATTGACTGCAAAGAATTTACAACCAGGAATGAAAAATGACAATTTAATTTATGATGTTGTAATAAATTAAATTGTCATTTTTCATTCTTGGTTGCAAATTTTTTTAATTTAACTTGTGATTTTGTTAGTTTGTCTGATTACTAACAGTGTAATTCCTGCACTGTTCACCCGATTTGGATGTAAATACAGATAAATTAAAGTCTGCACTTTACATATACATTATTTAATTTCAATTCCAGTATACTGTGTTAGGCAGCTAAAATAACAATAAATTTGTCCAATTATTTCCGTACCTGACTGTACACTATCTACAGTTTAGGTAATTCCTTATAGACAACACCTACTCTGAATATTTCCAAATCCCCACTTATATTTTTGCCAGTTCTTGTTGAAGGAAACCTTTCCACCAGACCTCCTCTGGATAACAGTCCATCCTCCATCGTTCCGCATCTCACAGTAAACCTGTAAACCACAGTAAAAGTGTTTTACTGTAAATTAACATGTACAGTAGAACAGGATATATACTGTAAATAAATATAAATAAATACATATAAATATAAATTAACATTAGTTTAAATAAACATTTAAGCATATATAAATGTTAGCACTAGTGTACTCTTCTTAGGGCCATTGCTGAAAATATTACCACCTACATTGTTCTTTATTTGGTAACAGTCTTTCAGCTGTTATCTTTGATTAGACTATTGATACTGATGTTAGTATCCTATTATATTGATGTTAGTACCTTGAAAGGATAATTAAATCCATTTGGTCGAATGGTATAGATGCCACTCGATGCATCTGGGGAAAAAAGTTTTATCTCTGTGCAGTCTGTCCCTGAGAGCGAGAGAGAGAGAGAGAGAAAGAGAGAAAGAGAGAGAGAGTTATTCCAATTCTGCTGAACCTCTTTATAAAAAGAAGATACCCACAGAATGAAGAACTTAGCCCCTTGAAGCAGAATCTTTGTTAGCCAACTCAAAAACTAACTAATTTTAAGGTGGACTCAAATGAAAACCTTGATTTATTTTTATCTGGCATTTTTATTGCAAAAAGCTCTCACAAAATGTATCATTCTTCTACATAATTTCCATTTCCTTCAGTGCAAGTGTTCCAGCACTTAACAAATGACCAGACTCCTCTAGAAAAAAATTTGGTTCAATTCTAATTTATGTCACGCTTTGAAGGGTTTCATTTGATTCATTCTTGTATAATAATGCCATTCAGCTTTGAAACAGGGAATCATGCATTCAAACAAAAACAAGTCCTAGTACGAGGAATCTGGATCTAAAAAGACTAAATGAATTAAAATAGCATCAATTATTTCAGATTAAACAGAGCATGGACATATAAAATGCATTTTAGGCTAAAATAACCTCTTTACCCTGTTTAAGTAACCATAAAATTATAGATAATAATTCTCTTGTGAAGCCATTAATCCACCCATTAATCTGAGATTTTCAATGTGCACAATATTTCATGGTTCCCTGGAGTTCTTAGCTTACATGTGTGCAAGGGTTTTCACAGGTTTTCCGGTCTCCATAAATTTCTCCATCATTATGTAATGATTTTTTTTTTTTAAATAATTGACATATCATGCACCTATTCTTTCATCTCTCTCTGATTTCCCTCATACCCAACTTCCACATCTGCATTATTAAGTGTCTCCCTTTTTGGACATTCTGTGATTCTGTGGCTTTATTTCTGCCAAAACTAAACCTGCCTACTGTCTGTGTCCTCTCAGCGTCTCCTTTCTACTTTATCAAAAACACAAAGGACCAAAATTGTAACACATTTTATTATTATGCTTATTACTTCATAAGATTGTATCTCTGGAGGAATCTGAAGAGAGAGGGAGGAACTAGACAAGAGACACTGAAAAAATATTTTTCAGCAAATATGTGAATTCATAGTGACTCACCTTGCACAACTGTAGAGCCTGTGACCACTCCCAATGACATTAAGAGCAGTCCGGCCCAGCAAGTCATCATCCTTACTGTGCTGATCATCTAAGAGGAAAAAATAAGGCACTGAGCTGCACTGAGTAAACACAAAGCTGCACTGAGGAAACACCACAATGCTTTCTATACATGGTGTCAGACTAGCAATTTTGTAGTTCCATTATCTACATTAGATATGTTTGTATGTGATATTGCTGAAACCTTCATATGAACTTGCTACTTTGAACACAGCAGACACAATTTCACAAGGAAAGCTAGCTTTGTGTGTATACACACAAAAGGCAGGGAGGAGCACCTCCTTCCTGAGAAGTTTCCCAGTTGATTAATGCATCTCAATCATATCGTAATGTTCTCAGGAAGGAGGTGCTCCTTCCTGCCTTTTATTATTTTTCACATTTGTTAATAGCACATAGAGAAGACAAGGTTTCTTTATCTTTATGCACAAGCTGATCTTAAGTTTGATGGCAAATCAGGGTGTAAAGTCAGTCCTAAACAATACATTGAGAGTAGTTACTTTAAAACTAGCATGGTGTAGAACCTTTATAACTCATATCCAAAGAAACATTAAACATGGGATATAAGTCGTATGCCAATAAACAATTTCGTCAAGTTAGATATGATAGGCTCTAAATAGAAGTTTGAGGAATAAAAAGCTCTATGGCTCCAAAAAAAATGGCCAGATTAACATTATACAAACCACAAATATTTTCATCAATATTGTACAAATTAATTAAAATTCGATAACAGTTCAATTTGCTAAAGTGAGATGCGTAGTACATTATAATGAAGGCACAACTTGTTTTGGAGCAATAGTTTTGACTATTTAGAAGCTATTAATTTTTTTTCAAAATAAAAATTTGCTAAAAAAAAATCTACCTATTACAACCCATTACTGGGGAGACATTTCTTAGTTTGCATTCTTTGCAAAATCAATTTCTGTATTTTATTTCGTCTATATTTCAAGCAGTAATTATGTTGCAATAGATGTACCTACAGTAGATACAAATTACCTGACTTTTTAATAACTTTAAAACAAGCAAGCAAATAAACATATAAAATGGTTATGGGTATATGATAATTACATTGTGAAATACATTAATCATTAATGTACTATTCCTTATATTGACTACCTTAAAGACATTATATTTATTATTTTCGAAAGAAAATAATCTGTGAATATGGGGATGTGAAACTAAATTTACTGCAGTAACTTAAAGCTACATTAAAACTAAGCCTTTTAGTAGTGTATAATCTCAGTTAAGAGCAATGGACATGTTCAAAACAGGCCACAGAGTTTGGGTTCTACTTGTGCAACCGGCTGTTTTTTTTTTGTTTTTTTTTTTTGGAAAAAGCACAGGTGCTCCCTAAATCTTGTTTTCCCATGCCTTATTCAAGATAAGCAACAAAACATAAGTGTACAGAATAGTAAATTCACAGTTCTAGTTCTGTGCTTTTAAATGAACTAACTACATATTTCTACTCACCGTGTCCGAGGCTTGTGTTAGAGTATTACACAGAAGAAGTGACACTGTTCTATTTAGTACTAGCAGTCTAAATAGTTGACCCACCCACTTATTATAAGCCAGAGCAAACAGGTCTAAATCCCTGGCCTGCCCGGAACATATTCTGTAATAGGACACATGTCAGACAAGTTATGTTCCAAAGTTCAGTGGCTTACAACTATCATATTTTCATTTGACCCTGTTTTTACTGTTTGTTTGATAACTGTTTAACAACTCTGGCTTTGTCAGGAAATAATTCACTGTTTATAATATGCATGAATATGCATGTGACTTTTTCAAACACTGAAATTGAGTAAAAGTATTGCACCTGTAGTAATTCTTCACTTGTGTAAATGTAAAAGTATTAATCAAGAAAATTACCCTTAAAAGTAAAATATGTCTGGTGAAGAACTACCTGAGTTATTACTTTACAAATTACTTTTCTTTTTGCAAGTGACACAACTAGCTATTGACACAGCTTATCTGATGTTCTGTATCTGAGGAATGTATCATTGAACAGTTACGTTAACTAACCAAGATGCAGATGTGAACACCACCTCAATTATTAATAGTATATATAGTGTATAATAGTATATCGGTGTATGTAAAATCTTAACCCACCGGAATTCTGATATAATTAAGTGAAGCTGAAATAAATCTGTTGCTAACTCATTGTTTGAAATTTCCAGATGTGAACAAAGTAGATACCCTAATTGACCAAAATAAATGTATACATGCAGATGGGTGAGAAATGGGGAAAAAACAACATAAAGTGTCTTAATAAGGTGTTGGGCCACCATGAGCCGACAACAGCTTTAATGTGCCTTAGCGTAAGTCTCTGGAATCGTACTGGATGGACACCATTCTTCCAAAAGATATTCCTTGAATTCTCGAATCTGATTGGTCAGAAGATATTGATTAACAGCAGCACTGACAGTAGTATTGGCTGCAAGGCAAATTACAGGTTGTACACTTGTTTATTACATTATCATTTCTATAGTAAGAACTTACACAGGGACTTGCATGGTGAATGCTCCACATACTCTGATGAATAATACACTGATAAAAATTAGCTTTCTATTCAACAAAAGAACATCTCTGAAGCTTTCTGTAAGGAGATTTTATTTAAACGTAATGGAAGGAGTCTTCAGTGTGAGTGCTTTGTAATAGTCAGATGTTCCTTTAAATTTTCTGCCATGGCAGAGTCATCAGAACTGAGGACTTTCTCAGTAACATGACAAGCTATATTTTTGGTGTTACTAAAAAGAGAAATAAAAGCGGAAATGTTATAAAAAAAGTTTAGAGGTTATTGAAATGTCATCCTACCCTTCAAACCCCAAACCCCATACTGATGCTTAGTAGTGCATAGTGGTTTCATTTCCTGCTGTTGGTTGTTAAATATGGCAAAAATTGTATTTTAATCTTTTTTGCCAATTTTGCATTTAAACTACTACTGTTTAAATTCATAGATAACTATTCAATCACATACCACATTTTCATGATTCACAAGGCTAAAAACTGAGAATAGCTCAGTATGTGTGAGTTGCACCCATGTCTGTGGGTGTAGGTTCAAGGTAGATGTACCTAGCGAATATCATCCCAGTGTAGATTAATAGGGCAACACGAGGATGATTCAGCAAATCATCTGATGGAACACAGAAATTATGCCGTAGTGATTTTGGTTATTTCAGTGAGCACAAAAATGGTTACTGGGATCTGTGCCATGGACAACTCTTCTGAGATTAATTACAAATGTATAGCATACATAAGTGTGTGCGTGCGTGCATGCGTGTGTGTGTGCATGTGTGTGTGCGTGTGTGTGTGTGTGTGTGTGTGTGCGTGTGCGCATGTTTGTGTGTGTGTGTGTGTGTGTGTGTGTGTGAGAGAGAGAGAGAGAGAGAGAGAGAGAGGAGAGCCCAATACGATTTCTTTGACTAGCCATGAATTCACACGTTAGTTCATTTAGGTATCAAGACGAGATTAACTGTGGTGGGACTCAGAATTTAAGACATGCTTACATTTGTAGCAGCAATGGATCTTGATAAAGAAATACTGCAGTGTTTGCAAATGCAAGCTGTTTTTGTACTAGCACGTAATCTTATGTGCTAGAGTAGCATAAAGTGAGCAGAACAGCAGATTATAAAGCCACTCGGGGGATGTCATTTCTTAAGAATATATGCATATATATATATATATATATATATATATATATATGTGTGTGTGTGTGTGTATATATGTATGTATATATATATATATATATATATATATATATATATATATATATATATATATATATATATATATATATATATATATATATTAATACAGTGCTATAGAAAACACAATGTTTTTGGTTATCATTTTTATTTATTGGCTTACATGACCACTAATTTTTGGTTTACAAAAGCAAAAGAAGCTTCTTCTTTATAGTTGTCCAAACACATCAAAGCACTCCTCAGTTTCTCATTTATCAGCTGCCCTACAATATATAATATACAATATATGAAATAGTCCTGCTCTCCAGAATTTTAACTGGCTTTAAAACATCCACAGTAGCAGATCTCATCTTCTCCGTAGTCAATCAGAACAGCCACTTAAGAAACGAAATCCAGCAGGATTTCATTTACCACACTATGTAAAATTTGTGCTTAGTTAGTGGCCATCAGAGAAATAGTTGGATCAGCTGCAGCTGTGTCATTGTATTTGTAGAAAATTGATAAGGATAGAAATAATATATTTTTTATTTTATATATTAGAACTTTGCAGACTGTCTTGATATGCTGAATAGCCCCTGGAGGTGGTCAACCCTGCTCCTGGAGATCTAGCTCACCACAAACGAATGCATTCACACACAGCTAAGAAGAATCACTAGCATTATTAGTATCATTAGTAAGTATTGATAGTGAATTAGACTAGGGCTGAAGGTTATATAAAATGCAGAGGGATTTACAGCTCTAGCTGTTCTTTTTAAAATTAAAACTGCAAGTCAAAGCAGAGTATATTATGTTGGCAATTTTCACTCAACAATGAATAAATATACATATAAATCCTCTAACATTTTAAAATCAGTAGTTCTCTATACCCCCTTTTTTAGAAGGAATAGTCACCATAATGTTTGAGGGCTTTTGCAGATATTACACAACATACAGCTATTATATACAATATGTGTGGTCTACTTATATTACTCCACAAATACAACTGAGAAGAATTCGTAAAATGCATGGTTAAAAATGCACAAAATAAAATTACATGAAAATCCACAAAATGGCAATGTTTAACACACTGATTTAGTAGGCTACATCATAATTTTTCTCAAAATATAAAACAGTTTGTATAACAAAAATCTTATGCAGTATAGATAACAGTGGGTTTCAGAGAACGTTTCAGAACCCATTGTTTGTGCAGATGCTGAAAGCACCTTTGTATCTCATACCAGTCTTGGGACTGTTTTGTACACTTATTAGACACCATTTACACTTACTCTGGTTTAAAATTTAATGGTATAGTATCTTTCTGCAGGATAGTGCAGCATGGCAGAGCTTGCCAAATTGCCTACAATTACTCAATTGCTATTTCCACTGTCATGCGAGCCGCTCCGTACTTAAATACCCGTGCTGAAATTCTTTACCAGTTTGCCCAGGTGCCATGCAACCTAAGCCAGGACATAGGAGAAGGAGCTAAAAATAATGTAAACCATCTATTGGTTAAACTCTGGCAAAGTGAGTTTGTGATTAAACTCACAAAAAGGCTAGCAGTGAAAGTCTACCAAATTTTCTTACTCTTTTAAAAAGTCTGGCAACATCATAGCAATTTAATGTATCTAATGTTTTCTTATCACTATTATCTTTATTTTACATTTCTTTTACATCTTCTATGACAAATCCCAGATGGCTTCCTATTCACTTGGTTTGCTTCCTATATCAGATATAACAATGGAGCTGAACACACTACATAGTACCCCCACGTATAGTGTACAAAGACATTTGGGATTTTGGTTTTATTTCAAAATTGTTTTTTGTGCCTGTCACCACTTGAAAACCTCCAGAGAAAATGGAAACTACTTTCCCAGGTTATGTGATGGGGAAGGACAGGCCAGTGTATGGACAGTCCTGGGTTTGAATGAACCATAGTGAACCATACTGTTGGAGAAGCGCTGGCAGAGAAGCACTATTAATGATCATTCTTTACTGAAAAATTCCTTTTGCTCTAAGATTAAATTGTTTATAAGTACAGTCTAAGTCCATCTAAACCGGGCTTTTCATAGAACAACTGATACTGACCTGGAATTTCTTAGCGGCCTCGCCTATGAGGCTGAGCAGGTAGGCGGTTGGCGAGCAGGCATGCCAGAATTATACCCGCCACCTGGGTAAAAGCAAGAGCTAGGACAGCAGCAGCAATGTGAAAGACGTTATCATTGACAAAACTAAAAACTTTCTTGAAGCAACCATGTGGGTGAATCCCCACACCTTCAATGCTACCAGTTCCTCCTTCTGGCAGCGGCCTGTTATGACAGCCTTTGCGCCGTATGCAACAACTGTCCGGTACAGACACATAATACGTGTCATTGCCTGAGCTACTTGTCAGTGAAACAGCATCCTGTACAGCCCAGTCAGACAGGAGCCAGTCATGCCAGCCCTCTGCCCCACAGCACTTCAGCGCCCTCTGAAGGCTGTCCAGAGCGTCAGCACGTCCTTCGTCTTCTCCGTAGCCCTCCACTGCCTTCTGTAGCCCGCTGCGGAAACCTCCAGCGATGTCTTCCCTGTAGAAGAGTCCTGAAAGTCCAGCAGCCAATCCCCCCATTAGCACAGCCAGCTGGAAGAAGCCATAGGTGCGGAGAAGGCAGGGCAAGTTGGCTGCCACACCCAGGCAACCCAGGAAACCCCAGGTGGTGATAGCAGCCCCTGTAGCTAGAAGTATCAATGGAGCATTGGGGTAGTGGTTAGAGGAAAGCAGCATGTAGTCGGCCAGGGATGCTTGTGCCCAGACACCTAGGGTGAAGACCGCCAACCCGGCTGCCCAGAAGAGGCAGCTGAAGATGAGTAGTGCCAGGCGTAGCAGTGGCACAATGCCCACCGCTTGGCAGCATGGTGGGGCAGGGTCTGCTTGAGGCACAGGGGGCGCCAGCGAGGCTTTGGAACCTAGTGACGGGGAGAAACGCTGATGATGATGATGATGATGATTGTGGAGGTTGTTTGGCTCCTGGAAGGAAGAAAGTGGATATCCAGGCAGAGCTGAAGGACGACGTGGCACGGATGAGGTGCGGGCTCCCAAACCGTGAGGAGATGAAAGCCTTCGAGCAAAGTGTTGATCATTTACACGATGGGGACTCAGCTGAGCAGGCAGCGAATCATAAGATGCAGTCACAAGGGTGCAGCTCATGGTCCTGGCTGCAGCTTTATCTACTGCCTGCTCCCGCTCTCTCATTTACTCCTCCCTTTTTGCCTACCTCCTTTGTTTCCCAGCCTCCGCTTAGATCCGTCACCCGCCGTCCACTGAATCTTTACAGCTAGTCATCAACAGCTAGCTCTCTGCTCACACACCCACCATAAATTGTCCACAATGAGGCGACAGTTGGCAGGAGGTTTATTTCTGACATTTCTTCCACTTGCTTGGTCATAGATACTCAGTGCCACTGCAGTGAATATAGTATTTGATGCTGTAGCTGCTACACTCTGTTTCTTTAACACAAACGTAAGGGGCGGGGGAGCTTATTGGATGTATCACTGGGATGTCACTGAGGCACCGCATCTAAAAATTGCTACAAAAATGATTACTCAGGATTAGAGTTTGCCAGTGTGTTCAATCTGTGATTTTAATTCCCCCAACAAAAATATAAAATCCCTACAATACATTTAGTAGTTGTTTTTCATAATGTTTTAATCAACACACTTGTGTACAAGCAAGCTGACTGAATTGTTATTCGGAATCAATACCAGTCAAGGGCACGTGTGAAGAAGATGTGTGAAGATGTTCTATTTTATGACATTGGAATTTGATACCCTTAGCATTCAGAAAGCAAGATACCATCATTGCGCTAAGGAAATGAAATTGTATCTGTAATTATAAAGCATGGATGGACAATAACCAAGCACGTCTAATCTATAAGGCTGTAGATGATTTTCCATTCCACAGGGGAGATATAGAGATAGAATAGGTATTCACTATATCCTTTCAAAGTCCACATTCTTAAGCAGTTTCTCATTTGTCAATGAACATTTTGGTTTGTTTGGTTTTTTTTGAGTGACATTGACACTGTATCATGACAACGCCTGTATCGAGAACCTAATAAAGACCCGTTTTCTTAAATACCATGAAGTTGAAAATGTTGTACAAGACATGAGGGTAACACAAACACACAAAGAAAATCTAATACATAATGTAAAAGAGTCACACATACACACTCGAATGGCATCTCCCTCAGCAAGATATATAAATCTCACCCCCCGTCTCTCTCTCGCTCTCTCTCTCTCTCTCTCTCTGTCTCTCTCTTTCTCTCTCAATATCTCTCTGTCTTTGTAATCAATTCAATGCGTCAGTCATCACCCTCCCTCTCTCCATCCGCTCATCCCCAGGAAAGTCATTACTGTCTTTTCCATTAATTAAATGCCCACATGAAATGGAGGCTGGTATTAGCAAAGGGCGGTCATCAATAAACCTGACACAGCAAAAGAAGCAGGATAGGCTTCCACAGCCAGTAAATGGCAATGTACTGGAGAGAACATGAAGGTGGCAGAATATCGACGTCACCTTAGATGTTTTGTTTTCTCCTTTTTATTTCATTTTAGTGCTGGGAAGAAAAATACCATATTCTTTTTTTTTTTAATTACTGAGCAAGCAAGTGTTCAAGAGTCTCATTTTCAATGGAACTTGGCCTACTGACAGCAAGGTAATAAAAACTAATAGGAAATTAGAACTTGCAACATATTAGACAGGAAAATAAGAATGATTAGTGGAGTCCAGTATTATTAAGTATAGCATGCATAAATCAAAATCCCTACAGCCAAATTATAAAATCAAAATCAATGCCAAGGAGTCAGTCAATTAAGAGAAACTTAAATACCTAACTAGTACCTGACTATGATTTATTGCATTCCCCTAATGAGGGACTTGGTAAATTCCCCAGTTTAGCTGTGAAAACTGTAGGGTTATCAAATCATTTAGTTGGTTACTGAATTCAATAAGGAGGATAATTTTTGTTGGTGTTTTGCCCAGTGTAGTCTAGGGTGTTTTCACATATGCAGCATTTAGTCATTTTAAATTACATCTTGTTGTGTTTCATTGTGTTTCACTGTGAATACAGAAATTGCACTCAGGTGTGGATTAAAGCAACACATCCAAGTATTTCCATGTGTTTCCACCCTTCTACTACTGTTGGGCCGTCATTTGATGTTGTACTGTATGACAATAAAATCTAGGCAATTAAACACAAAACTTTACAGAAACTTTACAGAATAAACAGGCATATACACTCACAGTCCACTTTATTAGGAACACCTGTACACCTGCTCATTTATGTAGTTGCTGATGTATCCAATCAGCCAATCCTGTGGCAGCAGCACAATGCATAAAATCATGGAAATACAGGTCAAGAGCTTCACTTAATGTTCACATTAAACATCAGAATGTGGAAAAGGGTGATCTCTGTGAAACAGGCATACTTGTACAGAATAAACAGGCATACATGTACAGAATAAACTGACATCAGAATAAACAGGCATAATTGTACAAAATAAACAGGCATACATTCAAATGTCACCCAAAATGTTATATTTCTTATACTTCTTCTGTCTTCTTTATCAAGTTCCAAGTTAAACCTAAGCAAAATTGCATCCGGAGAACTGATGACAAGATTTAACCACTCCAATACACTCCATGGCACTATATTAAGGGAGCTTTTACCTGGCTAAGTACCAGAAATCTTATAAGCAGGCAAATAATATTCCATAAATATCCTTCCTATTCAAACTATCTGCCCCATTAGCCCCATGTCCTCTCCGCATTGGAATTTGATGCCTAGAGTCAAGCTGATCTTGGCTTCTTAAAAGGAAAACAGATTAAGGATTAGATTGGGGTTAGTTACTAAACCCAATTTCTGGAATACCCCCGTGGTAATATCATTACGTAGGTTTTCACATATAAATATTACCACATAAAGGTTGAGTTAAAGAGAAGCTAAACATAATAGACATGTTAGTTTTAGCCCAATGCAGCATCAAGGTTTCCTACATCTATGGATTTCAGAGAAAATTTGGTACTGTTTTTGGGTTATTTTTTTGCATGAGCCATTGTTATGAAACTAGCTGGTGATGTCAAAAACTGATGATTTAGATGAATTAGATGAATCCTTAAACTCACACACAAATTTTTAGATAAAGTTGTTGTACTTTCTAAATAGTGCTCACGGTTATTTTAACAGCATGAAATGGAGAGGTGAAAAATATAAAGATAATGAAGACAATTCTTCAGTTTTGTGAAACAGTTTCTTTTAAAGCACTTTGCTCAAACTACACAACAAGCAACATGGTGAAGCTAGATTCATGTTTTGTTGTTACCTCTATTAAAAACAAAAACTGAGGAATCTGTAAGACCATTTGTTCTCATAAACAGCCTTGTCTCATTGTCCAGTAGTCATTTTGTCCTATTTCACCCCTCCTAACTGCCAGTGTACATGCATGCTGAGATCTTCACACACTGTCATACATTAATCATTCCTTAGAGCTTTCTCACCAATCCGGTGCAGGTTCCAAATGACAAGGAACCTTGGTGGTTATTTTAATTTAAAGTTTAATTTAGTTGATTCACAGTAGATTGACAGAATATCAATGCTTTGTGTACAGCAGGATTTTTAAAGCAAATCTATATCATAGGTGGCAGAGCAAAGCATTTTATACATGCAGAATAATATTCTGTTTCTATTTCTAATTAAAAAGTAAGATGGGTCTCTGGGCTTCGGCTATATGAGTTGGTTCTGTATCTTTGGCCTGGAATAACATAAAGCACCTTAAAAATTTTATTATACAATATTTAGTTGATGCAAGTACAAGAGCAGGAAGAAGGTTGCTAAATCAGTAGAAGCATTCTTAAAATATATAGATACCAGCAAGAGAAAGAGCAACGGTAAGAGAAAATGTGCTGTTTTACAGTACCGTGGGCTTAAGTAACAAACAGTGTTACAGTAGTGATTTACAAAGTGGCATTAAGTAGCACTGGATGCACACGATAGCCTGGCCCTTTTTATCTCAAAAACTTATTAGTATCACTAGAGAGCAGTTTGGCTATGTCCATAAATTTACAAAAGTGCTATAAAAACATTTGCCTACATGGCATCCCAGTTCTGTTGTTTCTCTGTCATGCCCAGTTATCTAATCTGGCACCAATGTTTCCATTTACGCCATAAAACAACAGATATGTCTGGTTTTAAAATATATTTTACAACACATGAGACAGTCTCATGGTACACAGCCCTTATTTATTTTGAATGGCAGAAAAAGAGATGTTTTAATGAAACATCTACATTGTACACATTAAAAATGTTCAGTCACCCAGCAGATTTCTTTTTATTTTTTGTCCATTTACTGTTAAACTGTTTTGTGAAGTGTAATGTTTAGGGTATCCATGTGAAACCATCCACAGCAAGAGAAAGTGAGTCACAAGTGCAGAAGCTCTGAGCCAATGTAAAACATCAGGATGAATCAGTAAGATCCAGAGGGCAAGATGAGCCAAAGCAGTATCAGGCACTGATCACATCAGAAAGAAACAGATTATTAGTTATGCTCTTATGCTAGAGTGGTTTAAAGGGTATACACTGATCAGAGTGCAGACTTGGGCAGATAGCTATAACAGCAAAACAAAAAGGAAGAGCCAGAAGCTAATTTTGTTGACTTAAAGATTGAGACTGTGTCTGATTCCCAAAAAACTAATTAGATGGCTATTCCATAGCTGGATGAGCTGTGTAGGAAGAAGGCTCTGGCCCCTGCTGTAGTATTCATTAATTTAGTTACTGATGAACCACTATCTTTTGACTGAGGCAGGCATGGTGGTTTATAATACTAAATGGTCATGGTAATATCATCAAACTTTCTGGTTCTAGTAAGAACTGCTCCCAAGGAGCGCAACAGAAAAGCATTCACCCTATCATTCGGAGATTACAAGTTCAAATCTCCAAAGTGGATAGGAGTCCAAGAGAACAAGACTGGCCATGGGAGGGATAGCATACTTTCCCCCCTGTCAATCACAGCGACACTAGGCAATCGTGTTTGTGAGTGAGCTCATGTATGTGGAAGAGGGTAGATAGTGCTTTCCTCTGAGTGTTTTACACTGGCCTGTGATGCAGCATGAGTTTGAAAAGATACAGTTGACTGACTACACATGTCTGAGAGGAAGCACATACTTGCCATCACCCAGTTATCCAGTTGGTAGCTGTGGTATGATAGGGGAGACCTGGCTGGTGGGTGGAAATTTGACCAAATTAGGGAGAAAAAACAAACATGCTGCTGCATCCTGCACTAAAAGTGCTAATGTGTAAACCATTATAGTCCATAGTTGGGGATCTCAAGAACACAATTTTCTTGTGCATAATATTAGAACAGTCTTGAAAATTTGAAACAAGGTATAGTCTTATCAGCATACAAATGGCTCTCAGCGTCAGTGAGCGTCCGTGTTTATTATCTATATTAAATTGCAACAATAAATATTTGGCTGTATACAAAACTGACCATTGTATGACTGCACGAGGAAGCATCAAAACCCTACTGGACCCTACCATCAGTTACATGCAGTTCTTCATGTGAGGTTCATGGGCAGTTTATTCAAAACTCACCGATAAAATGAGGGGTACCACTGAGGTCTGGTTTTCAGTATTAATTTTCTTTTAGAAATCAGTGAGGATGGCTGCACAATGCTGTTTATTTTCCACAGAACAAATGATATTATTGAGGGTTAAAGTTATAGCTGTGACTATGCCATGGTCAGATATGAACCCTGACTGATAATTTTGGAAAATATTGTTGCAGGATAGGAACTGACAATTTAGCAGAGCCTGGGGATCATACTGAGAATTTAGAGTAGGCAGAGATGACTTTTGATGAGACACAGAGCTTAAAAGCATCATAAATGAAAATGTAATCAGTAGTTGATATAATATGTTGTGGTAGATTGATATGTTATGGTGAACAAAGCTGCATGTCTCTTTAAGGATTTCATTACATTCCTAAAATAGAAGGACTGCCACCACTAGCATTTATATTACTCAAGAAATAGTCAGACATGGCTTTTTTACTGGCGCTGAGAACCCTAAAAGCCTGCCAGTGTGAAACAATAAATCCAGCAGTCGCCCTTGCTTTAATCCTTTTATAAATTAACTCAGCCAACTCAGCAGTAAACCAGGGGACAGCCTATTTTTCAGCTGTAACAAGCATGCTTATTAATAAACAACAAAAATACAAATGTGAAATATTCAAGTTTCAATTCGGAATCAGGTATACTGAATCAACATAGACACACTAGGTCACATGAGTGGTCTTTATGAAGGAATGGTTTTCCATTAAATTACTTGAGGGTCTTCTTGAGAATAATCTGTGAACAGATGCAATGGGAAAGTGGTCACTACAGTCACTAGCAAAGACTCCAATGTGAATAAGATGTACTAGTGAACTGTTAAGTCTAGGTGTGGTGGGAATGTGGGAATCGTTTGAGTTACTTTTCAGATAGCATGGGTAGACCATAAACTCCTACAACAATCAACACAAATCATCCCAAATATGGCCAAGCGTAATAGCAAGAGCTAATAACTCAAACTGCTGAAGTAAGATTTGTCAAAATCTGTCAAGATTGGGTCTGTAATGGTTCGTGCAGTTTTTCAGACAGGATTGTCTCACCATCACCCTCACTGTCCTGCATGTCACCAACTCTTCACACCTCTCTGCCACTCACCACAGCCTCTCTCCTTTTTCTGTAGCTTCCAGCACACTATCAACCCTTCCAGACCCTGACTCCTTTTCCTGTCTAGCTTTTGAATTAGCCAACACACACATTTTCTCTCTATTAGTTTTCTTCAGCCATTGACCTCCTCTGCCCTCTATCATTCAAAGCTAGGAAGACTTCTTGCCCTGCTCCTTGGATCTTGACCATTCCTGTCCTTGTGCACAGCATGCATCTCAAATACAAACCAGTTTTATGATGTTTGTAAAGTTGCTTTGAGAGATTTGCATTAAAAAAGGCAAAAAAAAAAAAAGAGAGACATTTTTAATTCTAGGGTTTCTCAACTTTGGCCTCACTTTGTGTACAGGGGCATTGTCATGCTGGAACACGTTTGGGCCTTCCAGTGAAGGGAAGCTGTAATGCCACAGCATACAAAGTGAGATCCACGAAGACATGGTTTGCCAAGGTTGGAGTAGAAGAACTCGAGTGTGTACAGAGCCCTGACCTCAACCCCACTGAATGCCTTTGAGATGAACTGGAATGCCAACTTTGCATAAGGCCTTCTTGTCATCAGTGCCCAACCTCTTGTGGCTGAATGATCATAAATCCCCAAACTGTGACCCCAAATCTAGGGATCCATTCCCAGAATGCTGGTGGTTATTATATCATTTAATAGTCCATATAACCATCCCTTAGAACTGAGACTGGGCCCTATGTCGCAATTTGCCTACTATCCATCCTAAATTGTATCCGAGATTAGAATTAGTGTGTCCCAATTCGTAGTATGTTGAAACAAGTATCCCAAAGGTACCTGAATGGTCTGCTATTTCCTGTAGATTTTCGAAGTGTGGAGCTAATATTGCCCACAATTCCTTGTGCGAAGAAGGAGTAGTTTGTGAAGGTTTGCCTTGCCGAATTCAAGGACGCATTTTAGAGAGGTGTAAATGAAATGTGGAAAAATAAATCAAGGGAATGGTAAATGAAATTATATGGTATAAATTATATAAGGAATAATGAATGAAGAAAAGCTAAAATGCAATGAGGAGTTGGTTTCCTGTGACAGTGTAGGTAACTAGTCAACACCATTCTCTTCCATTACATGACGTGTTAGTATGCCCCGGTACTTGTATAATCTTTTGCTACACACTCAAAAGTATATACTTTTTCTTCACAAAAAGAGTACATACGTTTAGGGTATAGTGAAAGCAGGCGAATTGAGACACAGGGTGGGATTTACTAAAATTCAAAATGGCGCCGGAAGAAGAACATCTCGACCAGCAGCAGGTCACTTTCCCTCCAGCCCTGAAGAGGGCGCACGCGCGTGAAAATTTCGCAGAAAAGTGCTTTTTGGTTTGTGTAACTGATGTGTTTCTTTACTGTTCGTTGCTTCGGTCAGCTTCACGATAATTAATAGTTAGTTAGTAATCAGCTTTTATGTGATTTTCACCATTGTGATAAAAATACATTTGGTTTCCTCTACACAGACATCATGGAAATGGCCACCTCGGAGGTCCAACAAAAAAGTAAGCCTAAAACCTAAAACCTAAAGAAGCTTAGCTGAGGAGCTAAACGCTATCGAGTGGCGGGGTTTTGACAGAATGCTAAATTGCTCCCTACTGGATGTATAGTGCGCTACATGGGCTGTATGAGCCATTCTTTCACACCCTAGATAGTGCACTTGTATAGGGAGTGAGGAGCCATTTGTAATTCGGCCAGAGTGAAGCTGGCTAGCAATTTGCATTCTGTTATTACCTGGAATAGACAGCTATTTTGATAGGAGTATGACTTAGGTTTGTGTTAGTATTGTGACTCAGCCGGTTTTAAGAATAATTAACAGGTTTAAACGCTCAGTATTTTTTTTTAAGTATAACACAAATGACCAGAGCGGTGTGTTGTTGGTGCTGTGTTGCAGCTAGCGCACTGCCTCTCTCCGCCCTGCGCCTCGTGGTGCCGCCGCTGCGCCTCATGTCTGCTTTCCTGTGGCAAGTGGTTCAGCGTCGCAACGTCACACAATACGGCAAACTGGAGCAGTTTGTCATGCTGGTGTCAGAAACAGTACCAGACATCATGAGTCAACATCTGCTTAATAAGCTCGTCTTTCATTTAAGGAAAAAGGTACAGTGAGCAGACACATCTGTACACATCTGGGTTCACTGCTCCATTCCAGATGCTTCTGATTTACTGTCCTGTATGTGCATTTTCTGTTTTCTTGCAGGTGATATTAGAGCTCTGTTTTAAAGACAAAACACCTGATGTATGGATCATTCAAGCACATTTGGACACACTACGCAACCTGACTAACAAAGTAGGTGTGCTTGTATACTGTTTATCTCGGGGTGTCAGACTCATTCAGTGTCATTGTGCTGGTCAAACCAGAAGAACAAAAAAAAAATGATAGTCTATCTATCTATCTATCTATCTATCACAGGCTCATCGAAATGAGACAGTCTGATTGGAAAACTATCACCTGATCTTTTTCCAATGTCACCTTCAGCTGTCCAGTTTCGGTGAGCCTGTGCCCTCTGTAGCCTCAGGTTCGACTTCTTGGCTGATAACCCGATGTGGTCTTCTGCTGTTGTAAGCCTCAAGTTTCGACATGTTGTGCATTCTGATATGCTTTCTGCACACCACGGTTAGAAAGAATGGTTACGTAGTGGCTACCGTAGCCTTCCTGTCCGCTTGAACAAGTCTGGCCATTCTCCTCTGACCTTTCTCTTCAACAGTGTGTTTCTGCCTTTAGAACTGGCACTCACTGGATGTTTTTTGTTTTTCGCGCCATGTGTAAACTCGTGAAATCCCAGCATTTTCTGAA
Organism: Pangasianodon hypophthalmus; assembly: GCF_027358585.1. Taxonomy (NCBI): domain Eukaryota; kingdom Metazoa; phylum Chordata; class Actinopteri; order Siluriformes; family Pangasiidae; genus Pangasianodon; species Pangasianodon hypophthalmus. The sequence goes on from NC_069727.1 coordinate 10,418,582, forward strand.
ATACTCGAACTAGCATGTCTGAGGACAGCACCATTGACAGTTCCATGGTCAAAGTCACTGAGATCACTTTTTTTTATCTCAGTGATGTTTGATGTGAATATTAACTGAAGCTCTTGACCTGTATCTGCATGATCTTGTGTGTTGCGCTGCTGCCACATGATTGGCTGATTGTATAATTGTATAAATGAAGAGGAGTACAGGTGTTCCTAATAAAGTGTATATAAAATCTAGCTTTCAGAATGAATGAATATTTGAGATAAATGCAGTCCTGGGTCCGTGGGTCCTATCTTGACAGCCCTGGTTTACAGTTACTGGTTTACAGTTGTTTCCATGTGTTTCCATCAATTGGTCTAATATGGTTTTATCTGTACTTCTTACAGAGCAAGGACATAGAAAGTGAAGTCATGAATAACAAATTTATAAAGATGATCCATAACATCTTAGAGGACACAGATAAGAGGGAGAGCTTCCTGCAGGTGAGACGTGGATCTCTTCTCTCTTTTGTCAGTCCGTTCAGCCTTGTTACTAACTTACATTATGCTGTTGTTCTGTCCACAGAATGTTCTTCCTGTAGAGTATGGTTCTGGATATGATGCCGTCCTTCAGAGCTTAGCCTGGGAGTTCCTAACTCGAGTGGATGAACTCCTGCCTGTGCCAAACCTCAAAGAGGTTGGTTATCAAACCTGATTGCATCTTTATTTGGCATCAGTGAATTAATAATTCATTGATTATCAATTAAATCACTAGTCTTTGGCCAAAGTGACGACAAAGCCTACTCACATGAGACAGACAGTTCAGATTGGAGCTTGGGGCAGGGTTACATCTAGTAGGTGGAGTAACGTGTGTTACTCTACATGAAGTTGATAATTGTTTAAAGCATACAAGCCCGGGAAAAGCAGGTGACATAATTTTCAAGTGCAGCAGCAATTAATATATCTGATTACTGATGTATAGCATAAAGAGAGTGAAAGTAAGAACGTGTATTAATAAATAACTTACATATTTGGGTTTATATATTCAAGAAAATGATTTTGTAATTTGACAAGACAAGATAGCCAAGAAATATGTCTAAGCTACCCTTTGTTTTTTCTGTATCATTAGATATACTGCACTCACGATGTGCAAATAAAGCTATTAGCTTAGTAACATACCTAGCTATCGTAGCATGCCATATAATTTCCCATCAGTTACCTAACATTACGTAGACATGTAGTTAGGATATTCTTGCCAAAATGCTAAATGCTTTATTATTAATGCTTGATTGTGCCTAATTTTTGCGTACATAGCTAAATATGGTATGTTTTTGTTTTAAAATACTTGTGTGTCTATACATTAAAAAAAGAAAGTAGTGGTAATGCTTAAAAAAAATCAGATTAATGTTTGTTTTTATGTGTAAACATACAAGTAGAAAAAAAACTGGTCCATCAATCCATGATCACTTCCTTATTCTCAAATCACTAGACACCATCTTGATTGTTATAGCCAATAATATAAAAATAGAAAGACGTGAGGCATAGTAACGTACATCACTACCCACCACTACAAAAGCAATAATCGAACAGCCGATCAAAATACTTGGTGGGCACATACTCCAGATGTGTAACCATGCCCCAAGTTCCAGGACGCAGTAAAGGGGTACTTTATTCCTCCAGATTAAAATTACCCTGTTCACCTGAAACTCTCAGAAGTTTTGTCATTTGCACTTGTGTGCTGTAATTTACAAGGTAAAAAAAATTTCCACGTAGATTAGGTGCTGTATTGTAGAAATCCGATAACACTGAGTTTAAATCAACAGCTTAATTAAACACTGTCAAAAATTAGGAAATGACAATCACAGCCATGTAAGCATGGACATACACATACATTTTATATCATTTCAGTGTGAATTATAGCCATTGGGAAGTTTTTAAATCACAGTGTAATGTAATGTCTGGATTTCTGCAGACAGCCTCGTGGCTCTGTGGCGGTCTGTCTGCCATGGAAGACATTGTCCAACCACTCTCTGACCCAGTGGAGCTAAGAGACGTGTTACAGCATTTCAAAACCAAGAGACATAAAAACAGAAATGGTAAGCCTCTCACAGATGCATTAGTCCAGGTTTACTGCATGCTGTCTGAGAACATTATACTCATACTCTGGTCCTGGGGTTTAACAGTAAGTTCATGGTAAGTAATGGTCTTTTTTTTTTTTTTAATAACTGTGTCCTGTGTATGGGTTGGCATTAATTCTTCCACAATAAAAAAATTGAGACACGTATTATACCATGTTTTATACAATCAACTATTTAATATTAAATTTACCTATTTATGAACAAATGTAGTGGGGTCAAAAATATCTTTGAAAACAGACTGAGTAATTGCCTTGTGATAAATTTGTCCTTCTACTTGCACAACAAGTCTCGATATATCCAGCCACAGTGTATCATTTTTAAAATTGAGCAAGGTTCAATTCCTCCATTTTTTGACCAACCATTAAGAACTGACTGGCCAGTGCGGGAGTAGGAGTAAATAAACAGTCCCCTGCGCACCATCTAGTGTAAAGTTTGCATTTAGTTTGTGCATTGTGGGTTGCTTAGAAGAATTGTATTGACGTATGAATGTGTGATTGCATCCAGCTAAGTTTAAGCACTTAAAAGACTATGTAGAGTTCACCCATAGTTCACTTTTTTTGTGCTTCAAAATCAGTTGGGTCCAATATTGGGGTTTTCTCATCCTCACACTGTAGCTGAAAATTCAGACAACTATTCCTAGCTATTTTCAGAGATCTGTGATGCAAAATTACTGTTCTTTTTTTTTTTTTTTTTTTTTTTTTTTTGAGGAAAAAAAAAAGTTTTTAATTCTTTTCATTACTGTCCACGTTACAGTGTATTACATGTTTTTCTCCATCTGTTTTTGTGCTCAAAGCTCAAAAATAATTACCTATATTTTTAAAAATTCAATATACCTTTGATATAAATTAGACATACTCTGACAGCATCAACCCTCACAACAAATAAATTGTTTTTCCCCTCTCAATGAAAACAGAGCCAGTCTTGTCTTCTGCTTCCATTCAACAAGAGATGGTGTTGCCTGCCAGTTCTATCCCACAAGAGAAAATCTTGCCTCCGTCATCCATAGCACAAGAAACCATCATTATCGCACAAGCACTTAGTGAAAATCAATCTGAATCTGACCGTGCAGCAGCCACTATAATGAGCCCTGCTCATAGTGACACCGAGGAGACGGAGCCTTTGGACAGCGTGGCAACGGAGGTCGAGACAGAACTGCAAGAAGAGGCGGTTTACCAAGAGAACAGTACAGGGATGTGTGAAGTCCAGCAGATCTACCTCACTGCAGACGGCTCTACTGTTATTGTTTCAGAATTGGACAATGGTGGAGAGGACACCTCTCAGCTGCAGTTTCTAGAACAGTCAGAAGTAGTGGAGACTCCTGAGGTGAGGGAAATAAGCATGGAGGAGTGGATCTCGGAAATAGCAGGGAAAGTTCTTCCTCTGTCAGTAATGCCCCCTTCCACTAATGTAGACGTTCTTGCAGAGGAAACAGCGTTCATTCCCATTATTGAAAGACCCCCATCTATAAAATCCATCATCAACAGAAAAAGCTCCCCTACTCAAGCAACGGCCAGCAGAAAGGTGATCACGTTGCCTGCCGAGTCTCAGGCGAACCAAGACATGGGTGAGAAGAAGCACACGTGTCGTGTGTGTAAGAAAGAGTTTCGTTACGAGTGCCAGCTGAAGAATCACATGCGCACACACACCGGAGAAAGACCGTTTCAGTGCTCGGACTGCGGCAAAAGCTTCCGCTGTCTCAGTTTCCTGTCCAGCCACATCAAAACACACTCATTATCCAGACCATTCAAATGCACACAGTGTGCAAAGACCTTCCGCAAGAAAGCCGACCTCATCAAGCATGTTCGCGTGCACACGGGGGAGAAGCCATACAAGTGCAATATCTGTGGTAAGAGCTTCTCTCAGGGCTCATACCTGAAGATTCACCGCGAGTGTCACACATCGGAAGACCTGCACCAGTGTCCACACTGTGAGAAATTCTTCCCTACTGCGTTCAAGCTGGCTGTACACATTCGCTACCATTCAATGGCGCGCTCCTACACGTGCAACGTATGTGGCAAGAGCTTCATCTACGCCAGCCTCCTAAGGAGGCACAAGGGCTATCACATGGGTGAGCGCAAGTACCTGTGCACTATATGTGGCAAGTCCTTTGTGTACATGTTTGACCTGAAAAAGCACCAGCGCAACCATGAGAAGCCACGTGTGCGTATCCCGTGCAGGTTGTGCCACAAGACGTTTGCAGGGCCAGAGATGCTGCGCTGCCACCTCCGCATCCATACGGGAGAGCGGCCCTTTGGCTGCAAGGTGTGCGGCAAAACTTTCTCACAGATCGGCAACATGAAGAGGCATGAGCGTGTGCACACGGGAGAGCGGCCGTATGTATGTACCGAGTGTGGAAAGACCTACAAGCACTCATCACACCTGAAGAACCACATGCTGAACCACACAGGCGAGCGGCCGTGGCGGTGCGCACAATGTGGCAAAAGCTTCAAGTTCCAAGGGCCACTGAAGAAGCACGAGCAAACGCACCTGGCTGAGCGGGCTGAACAAACACGCGGGCGCAAAAGGCACGAAACCAAAAATCCTTAAAGGGTGTGAGCACAGTTTTGACCTGGTATTATATTAGTGGAATTCTGAATTCCAGTTTGAAGTATAAATATCCAGAACCTGGATCAGCTTTCCTAAAGGTCAGACCAGCTTGTAAGATCATAGAAATGGTCACAAAATGGTGTTGTCTCTTTTAAAAGAAATCAGTGCTGATCAGTGAGTGAGCTGATTTACTTAAGAGATAAGTGGAAGATCAACGGTAAGATGGAACTTACCATAGAAGTCTGGTGGCGCCTACCAAGTATAAGAATGAATTGCGAATATATGATATAGAATTTCAATGTGAGATTTAGGAGTATTTCACAAGTGGGTGTTTTCATACCTAGAAAGCATATTTTCATATGTTGTTTTTTTTTTTGTTTGTTTGCTTGTTTCATTGGAACCATTTCTTTAAAATTATGATCAGTACAACCTGTAATACTAAATCTATTTTTGTAATGATCCAACTGATTGTGTTAATCAGGAAAAATGGAGGCTATTCTATATGAGGAACAGTGATCACAATAAGGAAATATTCCCAAACTCCTCGTGTTGTGCTGGGCTATTTGCATTGTACTAATTCTGTAACTAAAATGAATTCTGAATGGGAATTTTTTTAAATTCCTCATCCAAAGTCTTCCTTTGAATCAGATATTGAGGTTATGATGGTTTAGAAAAAAAAAAATCATCTCACCTCACCATGATACAGATAATAAAAAGGTCTGTGGTTTAAAATTGTGTATGTATGCAAATATTTGTGTTTCCTTTACAATTATATTTTACTTTTACACTGCATCTATCATAGGACCCCTGCTGTGCAGATATTATTCAGGTCCAGTAAAAAAGCTGGAAAATACTGTTTGGGTCCAAATTGAGATCATATTAAATTTGTTTGTTTTGACGATCAAACCATCCTGGGCTTTTCAACAGTGCAGTAACCTTCATCCAGTTGTGCTTTCGAGCAAATGACACGAATCACCCAATAGATGAAAACTGTAGATTGTTCTCCAGTGCAGTGTGTAGAACTACAGGGTCCCCAGTTCGATCCTGAGCTCAGGTTACTGTCTGTGTGGTTTCATAGGTTCTCCCCATGTCCACTTGGGTTCCCTAGTGTCTTCAAACCTCCCAAAAACATGCAGGTAGGTGAACTGACTACAATTAATTGCTCTTGGGTATGAATTAATATGTGCGAATGTCGAGTACACAGTGGTCCTTGGATGCAACATGCAACAGGATGCTTGAGTAGGTTGTAATAAAGGAGTTATCTGGATGACAACTTTTACTTAAGTAACAGTATTTTTACATAAATAAGGTCTTGACGACCCACCTCAGTTCAATAGTAGTAAAAGAAAAACAAGCCAAGAGTAAAAAAAAAAAAAGACATGAAAACATTAAATGCCTTTGTTCAGCAATTTATTGTTTCAATAGACATGAATAAAAAAATAACCTAACTGTTTTGCAATAAAGGTAGGAAGCACAGTGAAGATGATTACTAAGCAACTGTCAATTGATGGTAAATGAACCTAACAAATCTTAACTAGTTCATACCTGAAACTGAACCCCAAGTGAGCTTTCTCTCTTATCAATCACCTTCTGTTGTTTCTGACAGTATTACAATGCAGCGATACAAAGTCATTTGTCTGAAAGCTTGTCTTGCTAGGGTTAGGGTTAGACACTAGGGTTAGGGTTAGAGTTAGACCCTAACCCTAGGGTCTTTCTTAATTATTTCTATAAAGTGAAGCGCTATAAGAGCTATAAAGTGCTAGAATCACTAGTGTTTTTTTTTTTTTTTTTTTTTTTTTTTTTTGAAATTCAAAATTTGGTGGTAATGTCTCATTACTTTTGTGAAAATTGATCCAGTTGCAACATGAAGTCTGCTTTGTTGTTCAGCTGGGGTACAAGGGATCTGCTTTTGTTTCCATCTCACATGACTAGAATGTTGTCATTACATCTGCTTCATCTACATCTGCTTTGTGAAAAATACACAAGATCAAAGTCTCCATCATACGCCATACTTTGCGGTCAGGCTTCTTTGAGAGAATATTAGAACTAACACAGAACAAGAAAAAAACATCTTGGGAATAATATCTGCAACAAAACTACAAACAGTGAATCAAAACAACCTTCGGTTCCCTCTTAGCTCTAATGATCTAATTATAGGTCTGGGCTTTTTAACTTGTAAAATATTTCAGGAAAGAGATATAGATATTGAAAGAGTTTGCCTCAATCTACACAAGTTAGAAAAAAAGCAAAAGCCCCACTGCTCTTAGGAAGTAGTGAATGCGAACGCATACTGACAGAAGTGGTCATATGTCTATACAGCCAGATGGAGAGTGATGGGGCAGTGATCACTCCCCATGGCTGTATTACGAATCTTGCTGTCACACAAGCTTGGGAGCAAAGCAGCTGAGAGCACGAAGTAGTCCAGGCGCCAGCCCACGTTCTTGGCCCGTGCGTTCATCATGTACGTCCAGAAGGTGTAGGCGTTGGTCTGCTCCGGATACAGCTCACGGAAGCTATCGGTAAAGCCGGCTGCCAGAAGCTGGCTGAAACCCTCGCGCTCTTCAGGAGTGAAGCCTGCATTCTTACGGTTGCCTTTGGGGTTCTTCAGGTCAATCTCCTGGTGGGCCACGTTGAGGTCACCACACAGCACCAGGGGCTTACGACTGTCCAGGTTGCTCAGGTACGCACGGAAGTCTACGTCCCACGTTTTGCGGTAGTCGAGGCGAACCAGGCCACGCCCAGCATTGGGCACGTATGCAGTAACCAGGAAGAAGGAAGGGAACTCGGCAGTGATCACACGGCCCTCTTTGTCATGCTCCTCTTTTCCTGAAGGAGGAAAGAACGTTCAGGTTAACTGCTCTACTAAGCTCACAACTGATAAATTTAGTGCAGTATAAATAATTGTACCACAATTTAAGGCACAACTTTATTGACGCTGCACCTAATGGTTAAGAACATGTATCTGGAACTTGCCGCCATAAAATCCTATATTCCTACTGATTCCTTTACTCCCAGTAGTAATACAGCTTAAAAATTTTAATTTTATGCTGAACTGATTCATCGTGCATGCATTTTCCTTACAACTGACAACTTCATTAAAAACAGATATTCAAAGTAAATCTATATACAATAAATGAAACTCTTGTATGCTGTAAAGTGAATTAGACTTCTGGTTCAATAAACACCAGTCCAAATGTTTGGAGGCAGTTTTGTGCCAAAAGTAAACATAACATTTTGCTTGAAGATATTGTAAAGTGTGTGTGTGTGTGTGTGTGTGTGTGTGTATGTATATATATATATATATATATATATATATATATATATATATATATATATATATATATATATATATACATATATATACATATATATAAATAAATCTCATGTAGGACCATAATTTAGGACCATTATTTATTTTTTATATATAAATATATATATATATATATATATATATATATATCTCAAATACAAATAAGAAGGATTACAATGAAATTTGTTAAGTGTTTTGATAAAATCTTACTTTTTGTTCAGTACTTGTGGCAAAAAAAAAAAATTCACCCTGTAAAAATATCACAGTCCATTAAACTTGGTTTATGCTTCCGAGAAACAAACTTTGGAAGCCATTAGCATTTATAGTCTTTTAGGACAGTAGGAGGATTATAACTGTCCATCAAGCAAAGAGGGGGTAATAAACAATAAGACTGATAGGCGAAAGCATCCATTTTGTTGTTGCCCTTTGGGGGGGCAAAAAAAAAAAGCTTGAGAATGCTGCCATGAACCTTACTGAGTCCATGGGGTGGATCTGAACCTATTCCTCCTATAAGCCTAATCCTAACACACTTGCCTAGCCTGAAACACACCAAATTCTCTTCACCCTAATGGACATTTGGTTTGACTCTGTCCAGGCAGGGAGAGCTGGATCAGGTCCAACTCCACCCCCTGGACTTTTGGTTCTGCAACAAGGCATACTTTTGGGGTTTTTTATGAAAACAAAAGCCAGCAGAAGCCTGCTCATATGGAAGCATAAATCAAATCAAACACCACGCACCAATGCCATAAGTGACTTTAAGAGGCTCAGTCTTGCACAGCATGGCCACTCCACTGTAACCCTCTTTATCTTCTGAGCCTGCCCAATACTTATATGGATACTCAGGCATAGAGGTGATATCTGCTGGTAAAGCTTTCTCAGCACACTTTGTCTCCTGAAGACAAAGCACATCTGGAGCCTCTTGACGCACCCACTGTAGGTAGAGACGAACAAAATATGGAGAGAAAGAATCCATCACTAGATGACATGCACTAAACAGATAGAGTGTATTTAAAGATTATGCAATGAAAATAAAAAACAAACAAAACACAAGCTTCATATCTGACCTCCCACCCACATGAAAGTCCCAATGCAAACCTCTAGGCCTACTTTACACTTACATCAAGCCCATTCTTCTTAACCCAGGCACGAATGCCATCTACATTCCAAGAGGTTATCTTCAAGTTGGCTGGCTGGCCATCCTTGCTGGTCAGCTTATCTGGGGGATCTTCATATAAAACTGGGGCTTCGGGTTCCTTTGCCTTCTTCGATTTCTTTGTTTCTGGTTCCGTCATTTAGAAAAATGAATAAGGAAACAGTTTAAACCTACATGCACACATCATTTCATGAACTGAAACAGTGTTGCCAACTTAGAGACTTCGTTGCTAGATTTGATAACTTTTTATGCCCCTTTAGTGACTTTAATTCAAAAAAGTGCCTAGGGACAAATCTAGCAATTGTTCCCAATGACCAATCACTAATCTCCATTGTTCCCAATGACCAATCACTGATCACTACTGCCCCCACTCCCAATGACCAATCACTGATCGCTACTGGCCCCACTCCAAATGACCAATCACTGATCCCCATGGTTCCCGATAACCAATCACTGATCCCCATTGTTCCCGATGACCAATCACTGATCACAGTTATTTGCCCCATTCTCTCTCACCTTGTTCTTCTTCTTATTGGAGATATTTACAAGTAATAAAAGCGACTACTCACAACTACTCACTGATGCTGCTTTTTTCATCTGCATTCTTTATAGAAAGTAAAGTATTTTGTAAATGCATAAAAGTTTAGTTTGTGCATGGTACCATGAGCAAAAATACAGAAATAGAAAATTCTTTCTATAAGAAATAAATTACTTAAGAAATATCATTTTTTATTGTGATAAAACTCTATTCTAAGTAAAATCTTCCTTTATTTGTAATTCGACATGCCAATAATCACAATACATTAATATGCAAATGAGTCCGTGACGTCATCTAGCGACTTCTCCAAGCTCCCTTTTTTTAAGCGTGTTTTAGCTACTTTCCCCTGAAAACAGCTGGCAACACTGAACTGGAAGAAATGACTGAGACAACAGCTCAGGGCTAAACGCACTGATTATTACCTGTTCCGTTGTCGTTGCCTGCTTCTGCAGAAGCCTCCTCGTTTTTCTTGGCTCTCTTCGGCATGTTTCTGAGACTCCACACAGCACGCGCACACAGACGCACACGCACACCTGCGGGAAATGCGGACACAGAGAGTCAGAATGCTCCAAAAACACACAGAAATGCGCTTTCTACCTTCTGATTTGCGTATTGCAATACTCTGCGATATCGAGCACGACTGGCAAACGTTATATCGGTGCAGCCCTGCAAGCCCTGAGCACGCAACGAGGTCACACAAGAGCCTATTGGTAAACAATTCAGATTGTTGATCATCAGTGTGCAGTGGCTTCATGCATGAACCTTAAAAACGAGCAAACAATGTAAAGATCGCTTGCTGCCAGTGCTAAAAAATGTACAATAATACTAATAATAATACTACTAATAATACTACTACTACTAATAATAATAATAGCCTGCAGCTGAACTAGCGGCCCTGAATGAACTAATAGCGGAAGCCGCACGAAAACAATAGCAACTATTAGTTAATATTCAGAGATTAAGCTCGTGGTACTACAATATATTACTATACATTTTTTACAATTGTTATTTGCAAAGGTTGATAGTGTGTATAAAAAAAATAATAAAACCGCTTACCAAACACAGCCACACTTAATAAAAACTACTACAGGTCAGGAGTTCTGTGTTCCGCTCAGCTCTAAAGCTTTGTGCTCAAAGTGCTGCACATGTTCCCCAGCATGGTGCTGCCCAAATGTTTGCCTGACTAAAAAAAATATTTTATGTAAGCATCAACTTATTAATGTATAAATTGTTCAGAAGTCATGTCTATCTCTTCTAAATAAAATAAATCGACGATTCATTGTTGTCTAAAGCGCTTGATTGAACCGGAGAAAAATTATATTTTGTTCCGGAAACAAGTCGGACACCTATAAATGTTATTATGGTCCTGAAGGAAGCGGTTAGAAGAGGCTGCTAGTAGTGTGGGGGAGAATAGGTAAATACAGATAACCTATTTAAAAAAATAATAATTCACTACATACATAGCTGTGTTTTATACCACATAGCCATGTCGTGTGATGTGTTAAAATGTCGTGTTCGAGGCTAACACACTGCCAACACGCCTGTTTATTTGGGATTGCTGAGGTTGCACATTGCTGCCTAACTTCAGGCTGTTCGACTCCTGAAGACTGGAAGCGACTCTAATTCCGATTCCAGGTGTTGTGACTCGCTCTAGTCTTTTCCACACAATCATTTTCTCCGTTTCCTATAAAACTTTGACTGTCTACAGATGCTTGTGGTGTGGAAAAGGGCACTGGACTAGTCAGACAGTGAAATCTCTCAGTTTACATCTGGGATGCTGGAAACTGAGCTGAATCAAAATGTGTGTGCAGAGTCGACTCTGTCAGTCCTAGTATGAGTTGACAGTCCTAGTATGAGTTGATTTCCTATCATATGCAAAGCTTTCTTGTAAAATGGTGAGAGGGTTTGGATAAGGGTTTCATGGGGTGAACATATTATGCCAGATGTAATGTGTAATGGTTGTAATAAACATTTTGTAAAGAGTCACTCATTAATATATGATACATACTTCATTTACAGATGTACACTATAAGGCCAAAAGTTTGTGAACACTTGACCATCACACCCATATGTGCTTGTTGAACACCCCATTCAGGATTCATTCCCCCCTTTGCTGTTACAATAACCTCCACTCTTCTGGGAAGGCTTTCCACTAGATTTTGGAGCATGGCTGTGGAGTTTTGTGATCATTCAGCTACAAGAGTAGTAGTGCGATCAGGCACTGATGTTGGTGAGGAGGTCTGAGGTGCAGTCAGTGTTCCAGTTCATCCCAAAGGTGTTCAGTGGGGTTGAGGTCAGGGCTCTGTGCAGGACACTCGAGTTCTTCCACTCCAACCTTGGCACACCATGTCTTCAATGGGCTTTGTTATGCTGGGACAGGTTTGGGTCTCTTACTTCCAGTGAAGGAAATTGTAATGCTACAGCATACAGAGACATTCTATACAATTATGTGCTTCCAACTTTGTGGGCAACAGTTTGGGGAAGAACCACATGGGCGTGATAGTCAGATGTCCACATACTTTTGGCCATATAGCATATTTCTCAATCAAGTAATCGGGGGCTTCCTCTCAGAAAATGGATTTTATACGCATTACAGATTTTAAGAGCTGTGTCATAGTCATAAGTATGTGTGTCACTATCGGTGATTAGAATTAGCAAAGTAAAATTCACTTGCAGGGAATTTGACTTAGCAGTTGCTCCATTATCACAGATTAAATTGAAACAAAGCAGTGAATTAGAAACAAGTACAGGGAATAAGTTAAAAATAGGATAAAATAAAATACGAGATATACATTGCACAGCAGTTTGCACTAGCTGTGAAAATTATAAACCTGACTTCACTGCTATTGTTAAATCGAAAGTTTCATTAATGCATTCATTCATTCAACTTAAGTTCTCACCTGTTTTAGTTTTTTTGTAATCTGCCCCACCTATAACGATCAAGCTGTATAGCCTTACAGTAAAGGTGCAATGTTATAGTTGGTGTAATATTTGTAATCTTTTTTAAAATTCTGTTTCCACAGGAGCCATGACGGTGGTTATCGGTTTTGAGGGCAGTGCCAATAAGATTGGCATAGGGATTGTAAGGGATGGGGAAGTGTTGTCAAACCCTAGGCGTACCTATATTACTCCACCTGGCCAAGGTAGATAAATTGGCATGCTTCTCACAGTGAGTAAGCTGTGCCAGTTTTAAATTTCTATATTACAAGAATGATCTAACAGTTTATACAATATTGTCACAGTATTCAATTATAACAATAACAATACAGTGTCTACCAAGTATCATTATATATTGTATATAGAATAGCACGAAGAATAATTCTTTAGTGTCTTCTGCTGACAATATGTGTGTTAAGAATTCATCTCATAAACACAAAACTTACTGTTCCGTGAACAGAAATAGTGATCGATTGTGAACTAATGTCCTCTTAGGTTTCCTCCCAAGAGAAACAGCCAAACATCATCGTGGTGTTATCCTAACTGTCCTCCAAGAAGCACTAGATGAAGCTGGTTTAAAACCTGCAGATATTGACTGTGTAGCATACACCAAAGGTAATTGTCTAAAATCTTTAGAAGTGGTCATTTTCGACACCACATGTTAACAGTGCTTCTGTCCTCATTTCTGTTACGTGATTACATGTCCAGGGCCAGGGATGGGCGCCCCTCTGGTCACTGTGGCTTTGGTGGCCAGGACAGTTGCACAGCTTTGGGGAAAGCCATTAGTGGGAGTGAATCACTGCATCGGGCACATCGAAATGGGCCGACTGATCACGGGTGCTAATAACCCCACTGTGCTGTATGTCAGTGGTGGTAATACTCAGGTAGGAGTTATACATTGCCCTGCTACATTCATATACATATCTCCTTATTACCTGTAGTTAAAAACAGCAGAGTGAATATGGCAGTACTTGTGGTACATACTGGCTCATTAAAATTTCAAGTTTACGTTTTGTCCTTGGTGTCCCATAGGTGATCGCGTACTCTGAAAGACGATACAGAATTTTTGGGGAAACAATAGATATTGCTGTGGGAAACTGCTTGGATCGGTTTGCCAGAGTCATCAAGGTCAGCATTTTTAGTATATTTTTTCCTTCACAAGCTGTTTTTTTGGTCATTGAGAGGTATTTATACATTATCACACAGTTATTTACATTCCCTTCCCCCACACACAGATATCGAATGACCCCAGTCCTGGCTACAACATTGAACAAATGGCAAAGAAGTAAGTGTAGATACAGAAGCGTATCATGATCACTTTTCAGTGTTTTGTAATGTAATAATCATTACTAAAGGGTGCAGTGCTAAAAGCTTAAAGCACTATCGCAGTGTTGAAAACATCTTGTAGTTGTGTCTTAGCTGATCAGCTGGCAAGACCCATATATGGATCCAGAAAGAAACCAATATATCAGTTTTATTTATATTTAGATTTTTGGTGCAGCAGGTAGCACTGGTGCCTCAGAGCACCAGGGTCCCTGGTTCGATGGTGCACACAGCTTACTGTCTGTGTGAAGTTTTCCATCTTCTCCCTGCGTCCCACCAACCAAAAACATGGATTGGCTACATGAATTGCCCCTAGGTGTGAATGAGTCTGTGAATGTGTGTTGGACTGGCGTCACATCCAGGGTGTATTCCAACATCATGCCCAGTGTTCCTGGAGGAGACTCCAGATCCACCACAACCTTGACCAGGATAAAGCAGTTTCTGAAAATGAATGAACAAATACTATTCTTGGTCTGGGACAATAACATATTTCACCTTTTAGCATGCCCATCATGTGGCACTCTAATTAATTTCAATTGCATTCAAGGTAAAATAATATTTTGACTGATATAAAGAAAACAAAGCCATTTAAAAAAATATATATATATATATATATGTAAGCAGTGCCCCATGTATCAAATCAGTATGAAAGTGTTGTGTCAAGCAGATAGCATATTACACACTGAGGAGTTTTACAAAAATGTATAAATATTTATGAATGTATAAACAGCACTGTTATACAGTATGTAATACATTATATCACAGTGCTGTTGAATTCTTGAATCTGATTGGTCAGAAGATGTTGATTCATTTTCTGTACCAGCAGCTCTGACAGCTGTAATTCCAGTCACGGGTTAATATTAATGCTCTTCTTCGTACATGTTATCATTTCAGAAATAACAGTTTACACAGGGTCTTGTATTGCAGATGCTCCAGGCAAACAGATGTTTAAAAAAACATTGCTGACTGGTAATAGTTGATATGGTGAACATTTCTGCAAGGAGACGTTTATTTATCATTTATGGAAGAAGTCTCTAGTGTCAGTGCTTTGTAACAGTCAGCAGTAAAGCTGTAACTTTAAGTTTTCCGACATGGGAAAGTCTTCAGGACAGAGGGCATTTTTTTGTCTTAATCACTACAAGAGAGGGAATAAAGAGAGGCTGGTTAGAGAATGTCTGTTTATAGCTGTAAGTGACCAAACTGAAGTGATGACAAGAACTTGTTTTTCAATAAATTAAAAAAAAATGTTAGCATTCTGTGGTATAAGTGGAATAAAACACTTCAGAATGTGTGTTGTTAATATTATTGCGTGTCCTGTAAGAACATTACCTGTTGTGTTTTTTTCTTTACTTCATATATTGCTTATTTTAGCACTATGATTATTGGTCACTTCTAGGTTTTGGTTTATTGACCGGATTGTTTTTCTTTTTAAGGGGCAAGCAGTATATAGAGCTTCCATACACAGTGAAAGGAATGGACGTTTCTTTCTCTGGGATTTTATCGTACATTGAGGTAACTACAGTATATCTGTATTTAATTGGTGTATTGGTATTGGTGTATAAAAAGTTAATGTTATTTCAGCTTTACTTAGAATCTCAAACCTGCAAGCAGAATAGTGAGTGGCTGCAGAAATCTTGGCCTGAACAATAATTTTTTACAGATTCAGGCTGTGCACATTAGAATTATTGGCACCTATCTAGAGAACAGGCAAGAATATACACAGTGATTCGAATTGTCCACTCGAACAGTTAGAGACACTACATACCATTCTGTAACACAAACTCATGGTCAGTAGAACTGCTTTTTTGAAAGAAAGAACATTTCTTTATAATAATATTATATAATATTTTCTGTGAAACTCATGACAAAATTAATTAACAACCCTACACACTTTTAAATAAATTGTTAGCCTTGAAACAACGTTGTCTTTTCATTTTTAATTGCTCTGCCTAACCAAATTGTCTTCCATCGCCATGGAGAAAACTAAAGAGCTTTCATCAGATGGCTACAGACTTGCACAAGTCATGTAATACCTTATAATGAAGTTCATAAAAGGTCAAGAAGTCATCAGTATGATTCCTCCATATTTAACTTCCCCAAATGTAAAATGATCGCATTTAAACTTAGACGGTTTAATCACATTTTATTGGCTAACTGCTGCTTTGGTGAGAAACAGATTTAACAGATCGGGATCATGCATTTTTCCCCATTTGTTTTTTGAAAACTAGCTACACTCTGCACATAGGGATATTGACATGAAAGCCACTGAAGTGCAGGAGGTGAAAAATACAGATAGATCTGGTTTGTGTAATTTCCTCCCCTATTACTAACATGTTAATAATTTTTCAGTAGAACTGTCAATACATATTAAATATAATCCTATGCCTATTCATGTAAACAGCGTCTTAAATAATTAAAAGGCAAATTCTGAATACTATCTGGCACCTAAAATACGTGCGGCAATATATATAAAAAAAACCCAATATAATTGTACAGATCATGTGGTGATTTTATTTAGGAAATGTACTCACCCCTCACCCCTGAAAATAATTCCAGGCTACGACTCTGTGTATATTATGTTTTTTAATGAGAGTATTTGTCTGATATTGATTTTTTGTTTTAATCTAGGAGATGGCACACAAGATGTTGAGTTCTGGGCAGTGCACAGCAGAAGACCTGTGCTTTTCCCTTCAGGCAAGGACTGAATTCCTCTTCCTGACATAAAAGTGAGACACTGAAATATTTCTGGATGCGTTTATTTAACCTGGCAGAACTCTCTCTGCTCTGCAGGAGACAGTCTTCTCTATGCTGGTGGAGATCACAGAACGTGCCATGGCTCACTGTGGCTCCCAAGAGGTCCTCATCGTGGGAGGAGTAGGCTGTGAGTGACCCATTTTCACATTTACACATTTCAGTCATGTCACATGCTCTTATGCGCTTATTGATTGATTTTATTGATTAAGTTGCTCCGTGCTTCCTCACACAGGTAACCTCCGTCTGCAGGAGATGATGGGCGTTATGTGTGAGGAGAGAGGAGCTCATCTCTTCGCCACAGATGAGAGGTGAGATGGTGGCTTACTACCAAATGTATTTTACATTTTGTAATGTGTGTATGGGTTTCAATTGCCAAAGCCATGCTACTTCAGTTCTATCAAATACTTGTAAGGTTCTGCATTGACAACGGAGCAATGATCGCACAAGCGGGCTGGGAAATGTTCCGCATGGGTCAGGTAACAGAGCTGTCCGATTCCTGGATCACACAAAGGTAAGAGTTGTTTTGTCCATATTCTACATTCACTGAGCATACACTAGACCAAAAACTGAATAAAATTATATGAAGTTAATTTCAACTACAGATGATTAAACATACTGTATAAGTCAGAGTGGATAACACTAAGTTTAACCCTCAAGGCACTGTATTTTTCTGAATTGTTCAGTAAAGGTGTATTTTATGTTTCTTTTTGTCAGGTACAGGACAGATGAAGTAGAAGTTACCTGGAGAGATTGAGCCATATATCTATTTTGGTTTCAGAGACAGCAGATTTTTTTTTATGTCAAATAAACAAGATTTTGATATGGATACTTTGCTTTTTATTCCTCCCAGATATGATGTGTTCTTGAACTGTCAGATAACTGCTGTCAAATAATTGATTGCAAATCTCTGCACATCACTTTTTCACAGGATTGTTTTGGTTTCCATATTGGTTTAAATCCGCAGCTGCAAAAATGACGAAACGTTAATGCCGTCATTTGCGTGGGAGCATGAACAATACAACTATGTAGTGTCTCAATACTACTGTTTTTCCTCCAAAACTAAAATGTTTCAAATAAGTTGTTAGAAAAGCACCTTTTTTATATATATCTGGTACAAGTGTATAAACTAGTCATTTTCTTTCTGTCGACTGCAGGTGAAATGTATTTATTTATAGTCAGCTGCAGAATTATTGGGTGTTGGGGACAAAATGTCTTTGTGGTTATTTAGTTTAATCTCGCAAACCTTTACTTGAAGTACATTTATTCTAAGATTTTTTTTTTTATGTGACGCATTTATATTGTAATTTTTCAAGTTCACTTAACTGTTTAATGACTCTGAAGCAGCCATCCTTGACTTCCTGTTTCAGTGGTCACACAGAGGCCAAATTCCCTTAGTTGTTCATCGTCATGGGAAAGATTAGACAATACACAAATGAAATGAGACAAAAGTGTGTTGACCTCCATGAATCAGGAGACAGCTACAACATTAGGTCCTAAACTAAGAGGTTTAAAACAATCAGAGCCCAATGAACCTGCCTAGAAGAGGATGCAAGCGTATTTGGGCTCTGTTGTCAGATGAGACAAAAATAGAACTTTCTGGCAACAAACACTCAAGTATGTTAAATATGGTTAATGGGATGTTGAGCTGTTTTTCCTACAAAGGCCCTGGGAACTTTAGGCCTCATTTATCAAACTGGATACGAACAGATTTATTCGTAAATCATTCAAACAAGCGCTTACAGAAAAAAAATATTTCATGAAAATCCTGTAAATTCACAAAAACATTCCTAACCTACTCATGCTCCTGCATGTGTGTAAATTAATGCATAAGAAGGCTGACTAATGTAAACTGCAACTTGATTGACTTCAAATCATATAATTTGCATGGATTACTGCTCTTTTATATCTGGAACATACTGTTGAATTTAAATTGCTTATTTTTATTATGTTATAATTAAAATAATTATAATTATTTTTATTACGTGTATAGCATTTATCAGACGGCTTTATCCAGAGCGACTTACAGAAGTGCTCCGTAGTCTGTATCATAAACACATCCTCATGCTAGTTCACTAGGTCAGGGACTAAGAGTACCACTGAGAACATTTTAGGAAAACCAGTTGTTTGTTAAAGAATATGAAAAATAAAGAAAGTGAGCCAACACAAACCCACAAATTAAGACAAATAAATCTAGTACTTTGATTATGACCAAAAATAGCTGCTGTATTAATGAGCTGCGTCAGGAACTTGCTTTGCACTTTATGGGTGATCAAAAAACACGAGTATGAAGAAAATCAGTGTTTCTGAAACTTGTAAATCTAAAAAATTTTTGTTCAGTTTGCCTTACGGAAACATTTACACACGACTAAAGGATTGATAAATGAGGCTCATTGTTGGTATACATGGACTCAGTGAGGTTTCAGAAGATTTTTAATGAAATGCCAAGACTACAACTGGGTCATGGTTGGATCTTCCAGAAGGACAGTGATCCAAAATGTGTGAAAATTCACACAGAAATGGTTTGAAAACCACACAATCAAGGTTTTGACAGGGCCATCCCAGTCCCCAGACTAAGCCTCACTGAATGAAAACCCCTGAGGCGAGCTGAAGAAGACAGTCCACAAGAGAGGACCCTGGAGGATCTGAAGAGATTATTCATTGAGGAGTGTCTTAGATTGCTTGTTCATTGAGGAGTATCTTAGATTGCTTGTTCTATGTTCTCCAATCTCCTCTAGCATTAGGTATGATATGTGGTTTTGTTGTATAAAATGTACAAGATCAGATACAAGTCAAGAGCTTTGTTAATGTTAATGAGAGAGTTAATGATGTTCACATCAAACATCAGAATGGGGGGCTTCAATCATGGCATGGTTGTTGATGCCAGAGGGGCTGGTTTGAGTATTTCAGAAACTGCTGATCTCCTGGGATTTTCACACACAACATTCTCTAGATCTATACAGAATGGTGAAAAAATCCAGTGAATAGCAGGTCTGTGGTGGAAACTCTTTGTTAATGGGAGAGATAAAAGTATGATCAGACTGGTTCTTGCTTACAAGACTGATATATGGCTACTAAAATAACCACTCTTTACAACCATGGTGAGCAGAAAAGCATCTCAGAACGCACAACACACCAAACCATGAGGTTCATCAGGCTTGTAAAGAGTTTTCTCCTTAAAAATACGTCAGTAGAAAGAAAATGTACACAGTAATCCATTTTGAAGGCATGATGGACATCAAGACAACACTAATGTGTAGTTCCTGAGTTTATTTTCTTCCCTATTAAGTCATCAACAAATAACCAAATCAAAACATTTTAGAGGTGTGGTTTGATCGTATTCAACTTTAGACCTTAGGGAAAACTTGTTGCTTTGAAGATTATTGTTATTGAACAATTGGATTTAGTATCTAAACAGATACATTTGAGAACATCTCACATATCTACATAAAACAAAGCCAACAGTCGTCTGCCTGGCGTCATACTTTAGAAAACAATACACAACAGAATTTTACCCATGATTCATTACCGTATGTGTAGAAATGTAAAGTGACACTGGAAAGTTAAGCTGCAAAAAGTCAAGACAAGCCTAGACACCAGGTTCTAGCATTTCTAAAAATGCTGTTTTACATCCAATAGCTTTAACAAAACACATATTAGAGATTACAGAGCCATGTACCGAACTCGTCACTTCTACATTTTAATAAAATGTTTTTTTGTTTGCTGAAAAGGTGACTGCCCACTTAAAATGCCAACTTCAACACCAACATACTTGAAAAAAAGAACCGGAAATTCTAAAATTGAAGTAACTGTAAACAATTTTAATCAAATTTTAGTAAACACAAGGTTCAAAACCAAAGGTAGCAAGATAACCTGAGTTTTCCCCCCCTTTTTTTTCGGTAAGTACATTTCTCTGCACGTAGTAATAAAAAATAGACAATGGTTTTATACTTTGCTTTTATTCTGCAACACTTCACTTAAATCTCTTCCAGTGCCCCTTTAAAAAGATCTCTATTGTACATTTTACATTCAAGTTAGGGTGGAAATATTTTAAAAACAGCACTAAGAACGGAAATTAGAGCACTGATGCTGACAAAGCATGTCAGCTGTGCCCATGTAAATGCCACCCATGTAAGGTACACACATGATAGGTATGGGACGTAAACACAAAAATAAGAAGACTTCTAAAATTACAGAGGTTCCAGAGAGATGGAGGTCTTCACTGTGAGTACAGAAACACTTTATAATGGGGGAGAAAGAGCAAAACAGTGGGGCTAAAAAGCTACATTAAAGTAAAGTTTTGCCCCTTACAATAAAATTGCCAGATCTTTATAAAGATATTCTATAAAAAGTAAACAGTGTTCTCCACCATGATAAAATAAAGGATGTGTGGAAAGGTCTCCACGCCATGTTAAGTTTTAAGGCATCCATGCATCGGAGACATTTCTTTCTTCATGTGGGGAAGGGGAATTTGGAGTGAAGATGAGTGCAAAGACTGGATGTGTGTCTGTGTGTCTGTGTGTAATTGTAAGTGTGCTAGAGAGAATATAAAGGTGCGTGGAGTACGAGTGTGTGAGGATGAATTAGCCGAAGTGTGCTGTGCAAGCTGCTATGACGAGTCCGTGTACCAGACGACCTTCACAGGATCTGAAAAGACAGAAGCACACATCTCATTCACAATAGAAATACACTCCTGATAGGCAGGGGAAAAAAAATGGTTGGATACACCAAACGTGTAAGCTCTGCATCGGAGAGATGTAGTTTTCTAAAACATCGAAGGAGAAGACAGGACATTCTCTCCACCTTTACAATACTGATGTTATAGAAGCCTGACATATGCAAATTAAACATTCCAACAAACCAGTTTTATCATGCACTGTGAGCTGTCTTACGACATCCGGATTACAGGTAAAGCTTGCGTGGAGGTTTAAATTAAAAACAAATATTAAAGTGGGGGGGACGACACTGAACTGTCTCTATATGATATTACACTTCCACAATGTCCACGGATGTTTACTCAGATATTATTTTGTATCACCAGACCTGCCAACCTTCACACGGTATGCGCAGGAGCTCCGATATTTAACATCAGAGTACGCTAGTACATTCGCCAAAAGAGCAGTTCTTTTTCTCCCCAATAAAACAGGAGGCTAGTAAATCAACATATGAATCTGGAATGACTGACACGGCCACTTTTAACTCTGTAATTATAACAGACACGTCCTGGAAGTCCTGCCCTTCTCCCCATCTCACATGCTCGTGCATGTGAGATCACCCTCGCTTTCTGTCAGGGTAAAAGGAGAATGCTTTGAGTTCATTAACGTGAAATAAAATAGAGCACTGTACAGTACGTTCTGTACAGCTATCATTAGACTGCCACCAGAAATTTTCGGGGAATTTATGAATGAAAGTA
Source organism: Pangasianodon hypophthalmus (assembly GCF_027358585.1). Taxonomy (NCBI): domain Eukaryota; kingdom Metazoa; phylum Chordata; class Actinopteri; order Siluriformes; family Pangasiidae; genus Pangasianodon; species Pangasianodon hypophthalmus. Next base: position 10,440,664 of record NC_069727.1, read on the forward strand.
TTAAATATGCTGGAGTTTTTCCCCCCTTGCCGAGAGATTGTGACGCCCCTTTGTGTGCGATTCCACCGCACAGTAGCTTATTCGCAAGTTCTCAACAGAAACAATAGAAATCTTGAGTACAGATGCAGCACCTGTATGCCTACTCTGTAACATGTGCACGCAAACAGGAGTCGGATTCTGCCAGGCTTCACAGCTGATAAAATCATTACACCCTTCCCTACTCTCCTCAAGCCTGAAATGGTAGAAATGCTTTTTTATCCTGTCAGTTCTGAAAATAAATAGTTTATAGTCTTTTTTTTTTTTTTAAATGGTAAATTGCAAGGAGTGAAAAATCAATATCACACAAGCCTATGAGGCACATCACATTCACAGTTTGTGCTATTTATCCTCGTCATGCAACTCGAGTAAACTCAACTCAACTAAACAGTTGAAACAGTCTTTATTTTGGCCCCTCAGTGATGTAGAACTGGTATAAAGTAGGAAAATATGATAAGACTTGCAAGTTTGTATTTTAAGCGCAGGAGTGAAATTTCTTACCTTCTTTTTGTTTCCTGAAGACTGCACTCCATTCTAGAGAGAGAGAGAGAGAGAGAGAGAGAGAAAGAGAGGAAAAAATTTAGATAGTATGGTTAGACACAATTTTCAAACATTAAGCTCAGGCCATTTAGTAATACTACAAAAAAGTGAAAGCTCGTATTTTGGAGAAATCTGCTACATAGATCAGAATTTTCAGTTTCTAGTTTTTCAGCTAGAGTTCAAACAATAGCAACTTGGCTAAAATAAACACTGTCTCCTATTAAATGTGCGTTATAAAGTGAAGCTGAGCATGATTTCGAGTGAGTGTGTAACAACCCTCACAAAACGCACCTTGTGTATGATACTGCGCGGCTTCCATTAGATGGCGACAGGTGAGCAGCAGCTGTGCAGAATCCTCAGGCTCCTTTGAGCACTGGCTCGGCAAAGCCGCTGAGTTTTCTGAAACCATTTCTCCAGCAACGTGATGAACAATCACAGGTGGACTCTGCTCTGTAACCTCTTCAGCGACTGAAGCGGAGTTCTCCATCACTGGACCATCAGTAATGAAGCTGAGTCCCCACTGATTCTGCAGAAGTGCCCCGATGCCAGGTGGCTCTTCAGCCACGCCCCCAGAGTATCCGCCCGCCTTCACCTTGGAGGCATAACTGACCGCTGGCTGCAGCTTGGCAGGGCTGTCCTTCACCGGGAAGGCGGGAGGAGGTCTGAGCGATGACAAGGTTTCTCCCATCCACCTCTCCTTCTGTGCCTGAGAGGATTTATGGAGTTTTTGACTGGCTCCCTCACGCCGAGGGCCTCTGCCCCTGTTCTGAGCCCTGTGCTCCCTGTTCAAGGATTGTGTGTGAACAGTTCCATGTGAAGATCCTTCATGATGAGGGCTGTTTGATGTCTGATGGGGGGAAAGTGTGTCCACTCTGGCGGCACAGCCACCTCCACCTCCGCCACAGCTGCCAGAGCCAGGGGAAAGCCGCCGGTTCCGGATGTGTGGCTCAGCTTGGGGAGGAGCGACGAGGACGGCAGGGTCACACAACGTGTCAGACTCGCACACGGCATTATTTGACTCCCAGGTACCTGATACAGAAACAGATGCAATTAAAATTTTGTTTGTTTGTTTCATTTTAGAGCATTGTGTCTTGCACAGTGGGTGAGGTTTCATGACATCAAATAGGCTACATGATTTAAGCACCAGGACACAATACAATTCACAAGCATGAGTTAAAGATTAAACAGAAAACAGTGTCCTCCTTAAACCGGCCAATATGCTGACATTTTTCCCACCTCAAAACTTAAGATGCTGTAAGCATTTTACATAAACATGCTGTCCTTATGACTCAACTGTCTTTATGTCCTGGTGTGTGTGTGGAGAAATAAAGTCTGTTACAGCCCATGGGTATGTAATCAGCAACAAAATGTTTCAACATGTTACAGCTGTATTAACCAATGAGGAAACACTGCTGCAGTCCTTCCTGCCTGTCAGTCATTTTGCATGTGACAGGCAGCCCATATAAGGGTGGGCTATAAATGAACAGGAAGTGAAGCTCCAGCATGATGCATGTTAGAGTTATTGATATGGCTGAAGAGGAGCAATGGCAGAAAAAGCTGACCAAAAGTTCAGGTTGTGTTGTTCGACTTGTTCAGTGCTAACCGACAGCAAGTGTGCCACTACTTATCTCAACCATGTTAGTATCAAGAGGTGAAAAAAGACACTCAGATGTACCAGCGAGTACCATGTATGTGTGCGTGTGTGAGAACGTAGCTTATATTGTGGGTGTAGACTTTTGATCCAACCCAGCAGTTGCTTTGCAGTTACAAAGTAGACTCCTGTTTGTTTTGAACATGTACTTTTGCTCTCATCTCCCATCTTTTCTTACAATTGCACTTTGTGTGTTCTGAAGAGGCTGTTATTGAACACAGCATGTAACTACACATAAACAGAGGACCTGCTGCATTAATGAACTGAGGATGAGCTTTGCTTAGTTTTGTTACCTCGAAGTCAACTGTAGTCAGTCCACAGTCCATTAACTTCACCTATTTCCCTCTGTACGAGTTAAAATGGCGCTTCCGAGTAGCTAACTCGTTACCACAGACGCTTCAACATTCACTTCAGTTCAAACTCAAGCTCACTACATACAACCTGCTATGCTCGTTATAAGCAAATCCACCCCTTTGGACATCTTTTTAAAATTATTTTGTTGGAGCAGGGTATCATTAGAAACACAATTTACACTTGTAGATAAAAGAAGAATTTAACAAACGACCTGTTTTAGTGCATGTTGTATTAGGGCGCGCAGGAGTTCTGCGCATGCGCGTAGCTTCACCTAGAAATTTCCTAGTAGCATTAAAGGCGGCCACATTAGCTGAAGAAAGTTCGCCCGACATTTTGTGTTGCTTTGTTTCTTTACCAAATATAATTCAAAAAAGAGATACTTGGGATCTTGACTGTGCCGTGGTAGTGTATAAACGTGCTAATATGCTTAATATTTACAATGGCTAACTAGCTAGCTAGCACAGTACGCAAAGTTCGAGTAACAGAAGCTTAGCCATCATGGCGGATATATAAATATATAGATACAGAAAATAAAATGAACTGGATAATTAAGAGAGTATAAACTAACAGAGTATATAGTCTCTGTTACTCACACGCTTTCGTAAGAAAGTTTCGTAAGACTCGGCTCATTCCGGGCGTTGTTGACTCGAAAACTTTCCAACAATTTGGTGGTTAATGTTTAAAACAAAGCAGACTCACAAAACTACCTACAGCAGGCCGCAGTGTATATAACCAAAAAACGTCTCACCTGTTTTAATATGCATGTCGATGGGTTAAATCTCCGGTTGGTGAAGTGCGTAAGAGGATTATTTGCGGCGTGTTGGTGTGTTGTTTGGCGTGGAGGCTCACTCTGACCGGGTGGAAGCAGTTTAGAGCAAGTTCCGCATTTGGAGGCGCGAAGAGGGGCGGGAAATGCTGCGTTCACGTGTTCTGGAGTCGCCCTGTGCTAAAGTGTTTACGTCGAGGTTTCATAAATCAAATTCTGACTTGTCAAACAGTTTGTTTGCTCGTGTACATTTGCATAGTGTAGTAACATCAGAATGATATATTAATAATGACTGGTCAGGAGTTATTAAACTTTTGACCCCGAATGGACTTTATGAATTATCTGTGACCCCCAAGCCTTGACCACTGTACAGTTCCTGATTTATAATATAGGGCTCCTGTAACATTTGTGCAGAATAACAAACAGACCTTGCTGTTATACGAAAATAAGGGGGTGTGATGTGGCACAACGCACAAGCCGAGTGCCGCTACCCCTCCCAAAGTGTGTTATTCTGCTTATACCAGACTGATTTGCCAAAGATTACAATGTTTAATTTATTAATGAATGACACATCACACATTTTAATGGTTTATAGATATATTTAGTGTTGTGGAAAGTCTGAGAGACAAGTTAATTTCTGTTCTCAATTTCATTATAGGTGCGATAAACAGTCGATCCCTCACCAGCCTTTCTCTCTCTCTCTCTCTCTCTCTCTCTCTCAAAAAAAACCCCGCAGCATGGCATTTTTCAGGGAAACTGGAATTTTTTTTTTTTTTTAACCAAAAAGCATGAACTCCTCCTCTGAAGACTGGGAAACTTTGACTGTTACAAAGCACTTACAACTGAGACTCCTTCCATAAATGTTAAATAAATGTCTCCTTAAAAATCATCACCATAATAAAGATTATACATTGTACTCTTCATCCTCCTCTTTCTTTTCGGCATTCCAAGTCAGATATGGGGTTGTTGGACTGGCCACTGAAGCTGACGGCTCATGCTGATAACAGCAATGGTTATAAAAGTTGGTATGATCTTTCGTGGACCCTTATTTGGATCACAAAGTAGCGGCTTTTTGATTGCTGAGATCTTAGAGTTACTTCCAGCTTTTGAATTCTTATCACTTTCAAAATATGTTCTCATTACTTTCTTTACAAATAGCAGATTTATTCATCCTTCTCTGGCATCCATTCTCTCACTAGACCCTAACATATTGATGTGGTCATTGCATGCTGCTTGTTTCTACTAGCATAGGCATGGAATTTTATCTCAAAATCTTGCTCTGCATCTTTTTTTTGTCACTTGTACTCCAGATCAGAAGTTCAATTGCTTCTCACTGAGTCTCTGCTCCACATATTTGGCGCATTCTATAGACCACTCAAGAGGCAAACAGTTTATATTGGAAGGTTTTCCAAGCCTATTTAAAAGCATCTCATTGTTTTTGCATGTGCTTGCATGTGCTTATGCATGTGCTTGGAGACTCTGGTGTGTTAACTGCAGGATTTTTGTCTTGACTTTAAGACTGAGATGAATAAACTATTACTAATGATCAGCCTGGGAAAATCATCAACATGGTCAAATTTTGATATTTCCTATATATTTCTGAATATTACAAATTTCCCTGTATTTAAATATATTTATCTTTTTTCACTCAACCACAAATAAAGATCTAGCTTTTTAAATTTAGTTAACTCCCAAAAGTTAAAAAGGGAGAAAATCACTTTTAAAGATTTCTAATTCCACTGAAGGACATTCCACCTGCCTACATATGGATCTACTTAAGAAAAATAATACTGCTTTATGACTTTTTAAAAGGTTTTTAAAAGGTTTGTGCCTGTTGATGTGCTATCTGTTTTATAAAGAATACACAAATATCCGTATTATTAACCGCAATGATGAAACTGAATATCCAGTGACAGGTATATCATGGCAGACTGTTTGTATACTCTTAAGAATAGCTAAAATTACAGAGAAGAGGAAAATCAACAGTGATAAATCAACAGGTACCTAGCCTGTAATTACAACTGAAAAGGATGAAACACCACCTCACCCCTTCATTTCGGGCAGTGGTGGCTCGAAGTTTAAGGCTGTGGGTTACTGATCAGAAGGTCAGGAGTTCAAGCCCCAGCCCCTCTGAACTGCCACTGTTGGGCTCTTGAGTAAGGCCCTTGACCCTCCCTTCTCCAGGGGCACTGTATCATGGCTGACTCTGTGTTCTAACCCCAACTTTATTATTTATATATGTTTGTATGAACATGACAGTAACCAAAGTACCTTTAAAAAATAAACAGCAACAGCTTCAGAGTTCAACTGCTTGAAGTGAGGCCTACAAGTCCAGCTAAGAAACATGGTCTCATTGTATTTTATTCATCATTTTTATTCTTTAAGCCTTTATATTTTTATATATTGTTTAAAATGTACTTTATTATCTTCCTTTATTATTATTATTATTATTATTATTATTATTATTATTATTACAGGCTGCACCTGTGTACAAGAAACCTTATTTGTGTAAATGACAATAAAGTTCTTGAACCTTGAAGAAGGCGTTCTTCCGTTTACATTTACATTTATAGCATTTGGCAGATGCCCTTATCCAGAGCGACTTAGTCACGTGCTTTGAAGTCTTTATCAATAAATACATTGTGATAGTGGTTCACTAGGTCACAGACTAAGAATATCATCAGTCTAAACACTCTGTCAGGGAGGTAAGAGAAGTAGTAAGAGAAACATACAGACAACACTTTTTTTAGTGGGTTAGGAGGGCATTAGTCCGAAAAGCACACAAGAAAAGCACTTTGCACTTTGTATTGTTACTACACATAACATACTGTGTATTTTGTACATCCATTTTACACATTCCTGTATATATATTTCATAGTTCTTATTTCTTATCTTATTTCTTATTATTTCTTATTCATTTCTGATTTTTAAATTTTAACTTTAATTTAGTATTTAATGCACAGTCTAAGAGGAGTACGCCAGGTTTCCATTTCACTGCAAGTTATATACTGTATATAACTGTGTATGTGACAAATAAAAATCTTCAATCTTGAAGATATGACATGTATGACTTTATGTCACTACTGAACTGAAGTTCAATTCAGTTCCAGGATGTAGCAGTGCAACATGCGGAAAAGTTCAAGGGGGTGAAATGCTTAGGCCTGCATGTGAAAGGCAGTGCAACTGTGGTGTAGAAGCCTTCACAGGGTCTGTTCTGGCTGCTTGTATTTTTGTATCCAGCAGAGGGCAGTGTAGTCTCATTCATGCTCGCATTGTACAGTCATCTTGCAGAAGAACGCCTTGTTGTGAGCCTCATGCCAAACCGCTGATAGGGTGTATATGTGCTAGTGGTTTTGCTAGTGGACATCTTGCACAGTTTGAGGCACAATGTTGCGGTCTGCAATGGCTTTCCAGGAGCAGTGCTGTGTAAAAGAGGAGTGTGGAGATGATAATATCACTGAGTGCACCGTTAAAACCGAGGAATATGAAACCAGCATAGATACAATAACAAACGAAGGTAAGTAAAATAATAATCAAAAACAAAACACTAGGGGCTGATAATGAGCTGTTTCAGTTCTCAGTGACCAGCATAAAGCGCTTACTGGATATGACTTAATGGTTTTATTGTTTTAAAGTGTTATTAGACTGGGAGATTGGGATGAAAAGCAAAAGCCAAGGCCCAAATCCTTACACTACTGTAACTACCATAACTACCATAACTCTCAGTGCTTCTCCTTCATCCCTAACTTCAGCTGATACAGTCAGTGTACCAGTCAGTACACCTTCTCTCTACCTGGAGGACTGCCATCAAGTCTAGCTTATTCTTTTGTTTAATATATATATATATATATAGTGTATGTGTGTGTGTGTGTGTGTGTGTGTGTGTATATATATATATATATATATTAAACAAAAGAATAAGCTAGAATTGACAATGAACCTATATATATATGTATGTGTGTGTGTGTGTGTGTGTGTATATATATATATATATATATATATATATATATATATATATATATAATACACATACTATATGTATATATGTACATACTATATGTATATGTGAGTGTGTGTATATGTGTGTATATATACATATATACATGATAATTATAAATACACACACACACACATACATACATATATATATATATATATATATATATATATATATATATATATGCTAATTATTAATACATACATACATGCATGCACACACGTGTGTGTATGTGTGTATGTGTATGTGTGTGTGTGTGTATAATTAGCATGGAGCAACTCTTTCAGTTAATACTTTAGGAATAACCAACAGCCCTTAAATTAACTAGTATATGTTGGTTAAAATGACCCAGATTTCTATATTATATACAGTCAACTCCAGGATTATTGACACCATAGGTAAACATAGGAAAAGAAAATGGGTTATGAAAAATGGTTAACTAGCCAAAAATTTATGAGAGAAATATTCTTATTCAATATACACTGTATAGCCAAAAGTATGTGGACACCCCTCCTGAAGTTTTGCTAATGATAACATATACATATGTATGAGTTCAGGTGTTTCAGCCACACCCATTGCCAACAGGTGCATACCAAGCAATCAAGCACATAGCCATGCCGTCTCCATAGAATGAGTCGTACTGAAGAGCTCAGTGACTTTTAACGTGGCACTGTGAAAAGATACCACCTTTGCCACAAGTCAGTTTGTGAAATTTCTGCCCTGTTAGATCTGCCACGTTCAACTCTTAAGTGCTATTATTGTGAAACGGAAGCGTCTCAGAGCAACAGCAGCAGCCCAGTGTGGCTGCTGAGTGCTGAAGAGTGTAGCATGTAAAACTCTCCTATCCTCTGTTGTATCACTCACTACATAGTTCCAAACTACCTCTAGAAGCAACATCAGTACAAGAGCTGAGGGTCATGAAATGGGTTTCCATGGCTGAGCAGTTACACACAAGCCTAAGATCACTATGTATAGTGCCAAGCGTTGACTGGAGCAGTGTAAAGGGTAGAGTGGTGTAAAGCACTCTGCCACTGGACTCTGGAGCAGTGGAATATGTTCTCTGAAGTGATAAATCACACTTCATTATCTGACAGTCTGATGGATGAATCTGGGATTGGCAAATGCCACGAGATTGCTACTTACTGGAATACATAGTGCCTCAACCCCGTTGATTGAACACCTGTGGGATGAATTGGAATGTTGATTCCAAGCCAGACCTTTTCATCTAATGTCTGTTTTGACCTGAATAGGCACAAATTCTCACAGATACACTCCAAAGTCTTTTAGAAAGCCTTCCCAGAAGAGTGGAGACTGTTATAGCTGTGAGGGGAGGGGGTTGGACAACTCCATATTAATGCCCATGGTTTTGGAATGGTATGTTCAACACGCTCATATAGGAGTGATGGTCAGGTGTCCACATTTAGTCATATATCAGTCATGGATGACCACTTGGAGTTCCTAAACACTCAGGGTAAGGCGAGTTTTAAAAAAATATGTATATATAAATGGGAATAAGCTTCTGTTACATTTTGTTCATAAGAATTTCTAGGGGTGCCAATAATTGTGATGTGTAAGTTTGTTTTTAAAAATATGTTTTGATAAGAGATTTTCTTAGGATAAATTTACTTTAAAGGTTTCTCCTCATATTTCCTGTGTGAAATTTAAGCTAATTAACCATAAATTCATGTTTTCATAATATAATTTGTATCCATCTTTTACAAAGGGTGCCAATAATTCCGGATCTGTATATAAAGTTGATGTGCAGCTGAGGTTTCAGTTGGGTGGGTGATGATTGTGTGTGGCCGTTAAGGATGGTCTCAGGATGTTTTCTCAAATCATAAAAACTCAGACTGATGCTGAATCACATGATTAATGGAATGGACCTCATTCACAAGCAAGAAAGCTCAAAATGTTATTCTTTACTAAAAGACATTTCTTCTTTTCAGCATTATCTACTGCATTAGTTAACACTAACATTTACTAATGTGTTAAACAAGGAATTTTTAATCACACCGCCTCTATTTTAGATATTGCTGTGCAGCTGAAGGAGGAAGATGAAGAGCAAAAGGTGTCAGAGGAAACACCCAAAAACACAGAGTATAATGAAGAAACCACAAATCGAAGCTTTCAGAGGGTCCTTGTTTTAACAGAGGCAAGCAACAAAGACAAAACCACCAACAATAATTTGTACCACTGTCCTCAATGTGAGAAGACTTTTGCTAAGATGCAGTTTTTAAAAACCCACCTAAGAGTACATACGGGAGAGAAGCCTTATGGGTGCTTGCATTGTGGGAGGAGGTTTTCTCATCTAGCTTCGTTAACAGGTCACAGGAGAACACATACGGGAGAGAAGCCATATCAGTGCTTTCAGTGTGGGAAGAGGTTTGCGCTTTCCGGCTCCTTGAAATTGCATGAGAGAATCCATACGGGAGAGAAGCCGTACCAGTGCCTTCAGTGTGGGAAGAGCTTTTCTAGACATGCATTTTTAAAAAAACATCAGCGCATGCATTCTGGAGAGAAGCCCTTCTGTTGCCTTCAGTGTGGGAAAAGATTTTCACATCCGAGCTCCCTAAAAGATCACGAAGGATCACACAACGGAGGGAAGCCTTACAGCTGTTCTGAATGTGGAAGGCAGTTTTCTCACCCGAGTTCACTAAAAGTTCATGAGAGGATACATAGTGGCGAGAAGCCTTACCACTGCACTCAATGCGGGAAGAATTTTTCCCATCTTACATCGCTGAAAATTCACGTTCGAATACATACTGGAGAGAGGCCATACCAGTGCTCTCAGTGTGGAAAGGGTTTCTCTCATGCAGGCTTATTGAAGGGTCATGAGAGGATACACACTGGGGAGAAGCCGTACCATTGCACACAGTGTGGGAAGAGTTTTACTCAGTCAAGTGCGTTAAAAGTTCACCAGAGGATACATACCGGAGAGAAGCCTTACCGGTGTTCAGAATGCGACAAATGCTTTTCTCATCCAGGGTCTTTAAAGATTCACCAAAGAAAGCACACTGGAGAGAAGCCTTATCAGTGTGAGCAGTGCGGCAAAAGCTTTTACAGATCATGGTACTTAAAAGTACACCAGAGAATACATACTGAGGAGAAGGAAGTTACTCCTAGCTGAATTTTTTTGCATGGTTTGCATTAGAGACATCTATTTATTATCTCCCTGACTGCTGTGAAGAGAGTTTTAATCATTTTGAAGCTGGGTTGGGTGATGTAATCAGATATTGACGATGTCTAACATGTGATCGATGTTAAGTGAGCATCATTTCTGCACCGCTGTATGTATGCGGTGTACCAGATTCAAGTCTGAAAGTCTACACATGATTCAAAGCTGTCTTATTGAGCTACAGCGCCAGAATTCCGACTCATTTAGCACTTAAATGCAGCATAAACAATGGGCAATTAAAATACACCCGTGAGATTTGGAAATATGTGCAGAAATATACTGTGCCTTCAGAAAGTATTCACCCTCAATGATCACTTCTCTTTTGCTGTATTGCAACATCAAATTTTAAGTATTTTGCAATAGGATATTTTTCTGCTCATTTTGAGGGGCGTCTCTGCAGAAATGTAGTATTTGAAATGAAATGAAACTTGAATGAGTTGTTTAACTGTCCTCAGAATTATTTCAAAAATAAAAAGTCTAAAACCTGCTCAAGTAATAAAGCAAAAATTATCATTAGGGGGTGAATACTTTCTGGAGGCACTGTATCTGCAGAACCCTTGCTGTTTGAATGCAGAATTGCAATTCAAAAAAAAAAAAAGTAAAAGACGCATGAGTACGAGCATGAATAGGTGTACACATTGTCTAGGATTTTCTATAATTCTATAATAACTTCCCTTGCCGTTCATCATAACCTCTCCCTGGCTGAAGCAAAAGAAACACTCATCATGGTGTTATTTGTCCTCTGGAAAAATGTACTCTGAGTAACATTAGTGCTTGATCTAATGTATGACTAAAAATAATCTGTTGTAATTGGATATCCTGATTTTTTAAAAAGATATTGTTCATTATTTTTAGATATCACCCAACCCTGTATTTTGAAACGTTTTGTGTAAATCTTGTGTACATGTACTATTTTTGTGTAAATGTTTCATCTTTGTGTTTACTACTAACTGCAAAATAATGAGTTCTGTTAAAGCCTTATGACTGGTGTAAAAAAAAAGATATGTCTACTGTATATTTTAAGTGAACAGATTTTTCTGCATTAGGATGGCAGTGTATTAAATTATTTGTAAGCGGTCACTTATCAGTATAGAGTTTACATTTATCAGTATGGACAGTTTACATTTTTGGAAAGAAATACAGTGTATTAATTTCCAAATAGTTGCCTTGGAAAGAAAAAACTGTAGATTTCTTTATTTGTGGAAAACATATTGCTAGACTGGACTGCATATATTTACTGTCGTCACATCCTAACACCTAATTAAAGTGATGTTTTTACATGCTATTTATACAAGTCACAAAGCTGAGACTAAAATGATTTTAGCTGTTAGAGATATAAGGTATTTTCGGCTTAGAGTACATAAAACTATCATTGCATCACGCTTAAGGTATACATATTTATGTAATTTTTTTATTTTATGTTTACTGTTATAATGTTATCTTTCTCCTATAAATCACAATTCAAACCCCATCTTTTTTTTTTTTTTTTATGAAATATGTTGTAATATTGAAAATCCCTTGAGGGCTGTTGAATTTAATAATAATAATTATTATTATTATGTTAAGCTGATCTGCTGAGTGGATGGCATTAGTTTGTTAAGGGTACTAGTGTACTTGTGCTTCATTTGAATTGATATCTGGTTGGATATGATGATATAACATAAAGCAGTTCTACTTGGAACACTTTATTGGGAAACACTCAATTGAAAAGAATAAGCATGCAAAATGGAGTCTTTTTAACAGCAAGAGCAAAACATCATACCTTACTTACACACACACACACGTACACACTTTACAGGTTTACAATACCAGTGGCTAAAGATATGTTCTGGGTTAAAACAGATTAGGGGAAAACGTGATGTTTCACAGCCTTGGCATAGTCACTGTAAAGATCACTAATGAGCTTTAACCTAAATAACTAATGAGCGAGAGCAAAGCAGACCAGTGATTTTAAAATGGCACTGGGAGCTTTAAAGACAAACCTTACTTTGGGTCCTGTAGTGGACTGGGAACCGGTTTAAAATGTCTGATGTGGCCCCTCTTCAGTCAGCACAGTAGTTATGACATTTTGTAAGCAAGTTGTAAGCAAGGCAGAGATAAGTACAGAAAAGGTTGAAATGGAATGAAGGAATGTATGATTTTCAGCCAAAAAAAGAGTACAGGGACTTTATGGTAACCAGGGACCCCATTAACTGTAAAGTAAATTTCACTGACCCTCTCAGGACAGATTTATTTTATGAACATAATTTGTTCAAATATTAGGCTCATTATTTAAATATGTATGTATCTAAATATAATATTCTGGCTATTTACTGGAGCCATAGAGAGTTCATACCTGAATTTCAACTGTGCTAATAACCCAGTAATAGATATAATAATTTTCATAATTGTGTGTTATGATTTCCACTACTATATCAAAGTTTTAAAAAATATTCCCCTTGGTTATGTTTCATGGATCAGTTTATAATTGCCATTGTAGTTACCGTCACTATGGTTCTCAAGTGAGGCAGGCTATGAACTAAACAAACACATAAAATCTATATCTAACAATCTAAAGGGTTTAAGACTTTAAGACTTTCTATGTAAAACCTGTCTTCCCTTTTACAAAGTTTTAAAGTGTAACCAATTTAGAAAGCTGGAACCCTTAACCATCCAAAGAGCACTTGTAGCACTAAGCTGCAAATGAAGCCAAAATAATGGAACAGTAGACAAAAGATCATGATGTAGAGCTGCTTCAGGAGCAAGGAACAAGGAGGAATTTATATGTAACTGCTGCCTCTCAGCGCACAACAAAGAACACCCTGAGTTCTTTCTTTTCCTTCATCCTTTTATATATCATATGTTGATGCTTTAATCTACACATTCAATGTTGTATATAGTCTAATTACCTCTACACCGTGATGTGATGAGATGACAAGCCAAGGAATATACCTTCTGTTTTATAACAGAATTTGTATTTATTTATATTTTATTTAGCAATCACATAGCGGCAGAGACGATTACTGATTAATAGTTGTAATCAACTAACAAAATTAGTCACAACGTCAATCAGGCGTACATCTTAAAACTATTGAAAGATGCCAATAATTTTGGATTTCATTCCTACAAAACCTTTAGGCTGTGCAGACGAGGTTGTGAAGTCAATCTTAGAGCAGGAGTTACCCTTTTTATTCATGCTTTAATAACTGCACTCATGTTTATACACCAAACACACCTAGGTTCTGTTTTTTGGATGTAACCATTATAATAGACTGCACTCCTCCAAGCAGAGAGCAGATTATATGTATCAAATTCCATGTTGAAATATAATATTACTACAATTAAAAATGTTTTATTCCCCTTGCTCTCACTAATCATTGTGTTGCTGAAAAAAAAGTAATGTAAATGAAAATGTCTTTTGGACACTATATTTAATGGTTAAATACATGCATGGGAACATGGGGTCGGTTGTCTTCAGTCTGGAGGTCATATCTCTTAAATTAAACATATAATAAACAAACTTGTACATAATCAAAGCCCAGAGTGTCCTGCACAAAATGAATGGAAAATTGTAACATCGTTTTGTTAGGATGAAAAGATATTCAGGGTGCAGATGGTATCATTGCCTTCTCACAGCTCCGGCGTGCCCTGTGCTTGGGTTACTGTCTGTGCTGAGTTTCTGTGCATGTTTTCCTCATGTCTGTGTGGGTTTCCTTTGGCTTCTCCAGTTTTCTCCCACCTCCTTAAAACATGCCAGTAAGCAGACTAGCTAAGTTAAATTTCCTCTAGATGTGAAAGTGTGTATGTAGTGCTCTGTGAAGGACTGGAGTCCCATCCAGGATGTATTCACGCCTCACTCCAAGTGTTCCTGGGATATGCTACGGATCCACCATGACCCTAATCTGGATAAAGCAGTTAGTGAATGTGCTCTATCCTGAAAGTCCTGGGCGAGTGTGTGAGATGATATTCAGCGTGAGTTTGAAACAACCAACCTCAACATCACCATTTTTATACCTTAATAAATACCTTAATAAACCTAGATAAACCTATATCTAGAGGATACCTAGTCTTAGTAAAAGAATATTTTGCTTGAATATAAAATTAAAAAGAATTAACTAAATTCAAATCAATTTACCAAATTAGTTTTAATAGCTACAAAGGCATTTTATACAGTTGTGTACTTCCAACATTGTGCAACAGTTTGGGGAAGAACCACATATGGATCTGATGGTCAGGTGTCCACAAACCTTTGGCTATATAGTGTATAATAAATATAAATGAGTAATTTGACATTTAAATGTCGTTGCTTTTGCGAGACTTTTAATTTGACATCCAATTTCGTCAAGTTGCTTTTACTTGCTTTCCTTATTGGTAGCTTATTGGTAGCGTAACTGATAAACGTGCTTGTGTGCGCATTCCTGTGCATTATATACAATATGAAATAAGGCTTTTGCAGTGTATGTAGTGCGCTATATATATATATTTATATATGAGGGAGGTATTTGGGATTCAGCCATGTTTACCCGCTGATATCGTGCTCTTGTTTTGAAATATTCAGACCGGAAGTTTTTTCCTCACACTGCGCTAAGAGAGTAAACCGTGTTAGTAGGCTAATGTGAAGATATTATAACTTAAGCTAACGTTCATGGCTGAGTTTGCAATGGATAAACAACAGTTACCAAAACCGGAAGACCAAGGTATGTAAATAAATCTATATAAGGGTGTGGTTTATGGCTTGTTTTGCTCATTAATGATGCTAACTGGAAGTGGTGTGACCCTGATCAGTGCTGTAATGTAGTAATTAGCCAGCTGGCTTGTTTACTGAATCCAAAGCAATTGACTACAGTATTGCAGGCAGATATTTTAGTTTAGGATCAAAGATCATTTTCTTAGCTGATTAGGATAAATCAACTGTAACTGTAATTTTAGTACTGTAAAGTCATTTCATTGTGTTTGCTGTGTAATAATTTATGTAAACACAACAGAAAGGGGAAATGAATTGCCAAAGTATTTTAACGTGCTTTCTGTAATGAACTTTATATATTTATATATAACATGCAGTGTGTTTATTGTGTTTCCTGCACAGGCTTCAGACTTCCTCTGTCCTCTGTGCGCCTGTTGGTTCCTCCTCTGCGCCTGATGTCTGCCTTTATGTGGCAGGTGCTGCAGCAGAAAAACGTAGTGCATTATGGGAAATTGGAGGAGTTTGTCTCTATGGTTACAGAGACAGTGCCACACCTCCTGAGTTACAGACAAAGAGTTCAGCTCATCCTGGGACTAAGGGCACGGGTGAGTGTGAACAGCCAGAATCACCATCTTGACATGTTGGGTGCATGTGCAAATCCTCACACACAGGAAATGTCAGAAGCAATGCGTGATGAATTTACAGGAATCACTGGTGCATTTAGAGTTGACCGCGTAAGTTTGAAAAGAACTAAAGGAAAGAAGTCGTCACTTTGTCGTCACTTTGTCGTCACTTTGTCGTCACTTTGTCGTCACTTCTGTGTCTCTTCATCGTCACTTCGTTGTCTCTTTGTCGTCTCTTTGTCGTCACTTCGTCGTCTCTTTGTCGTTACTTTGTCGTCACTCTGTCGTCTCTTTGTCGTCTCTTCATTGTCTCTGTCGCTGATCTGTAGAAGGCAGTGTATAAGAGCTGACTGTTAGAACAAGCTTGTCGGCCATCCGAGTGGTGTAATGGTATGATAGCGGTTGGCACTTGATTGGTAGTTGTTCTCACAGCTATCTGTGCCAAGGAGTCCAGAGCTACATTCTACCAGAATCGATTCCCCAAATATCAAGTAAATTAATTTCTCTATCCTTTCACTGAGTACAGCAGTGGTTCTCAAAGTGGGGTCCATGAAGCACAGCCAGCAGGTCAATGACTTTTTCCAATTTTGCTACAGTTTTCGAAACCCACATTATCAAAATTATCGTATTTAGGAGTCCAAGCCGCAAAGTCAATTTAGACCTAATGTGTTCTGGCAATAGAAAGTTGAGGAATAAAAAAGGATCCAAAAATATGATTTGAAAAAATGTAAATAATGTTCATTAAATAAATCCATATGAGAGGGTCTGTGGAATTTATTTTACAGTTAAAGGGGTCCCTGGCTAAAAAAGTTTCGAGAGCCACTGGAGTATAGTCTTTGCTGTTGTCCTCTGTTGTTGTTTCACCACATTGCTGACACTGAATGCAGGCGATGGCAGTGATATGCGCATGTGTGTTAGAGGGAAAAAAAAACATGAATATCAAGTCTGACTTCATTAATGTCACATGGCCACTTATCTGATATGTATCATATCTAGGACCATATACGAAAGTGGCTACATGGTCCTGAAAATGTGTCATTTCAACCTGGTAATGTGAACATAACACAAGACAGCAAAATTGGCGATGCCGTCTTGGTACGAGGGTTGGATCACTTCCCTGTCAATCAGAGTGACACTAACCAATCGTGGCTCTCTATGAGCTCATGTATGCAGAAGAAGGTAGAGCTTTCCTCAGAATGTGTTCAGGTGCCCTATGACACAGCAGATTGAAAGGATGAGGTGGCTGGCTTCATATGTCTCGAACGAAGCATGTTATCATCCACCCTCCCTCGTTGGCAGTTGTTGTGTGATAGGGGGAGCTAGCTCGTGGGAGGGAATTGGCAAATGACCAAATTGGGGAGAAAACGGGGTTTAAAAAAAAAAAAAAACCACAACAAAAAACAAAAACTTCTTTCCCCCAGAAAATTCGACAAGAAATATGTCAAGAAAAATGGACAAAAATGGCCAAGCAATCTGGAAGAGTTAGGAATGATAAGAATTTTTTTACAGGCAGGTATAAAGCTCAAAAAGTAGATATAGAAATTGTTAGAGAATATTGTACTGAGAATATTGTTTTGAATTTATTCATTGTACTTATGTGAAAAAAAAAACTTCAGAAATTGATGCCTGCTGTAAATGATTTCTGTTTAAGATGATCTTAGAGATGTTACGCAATCCGGACGACGTGAAACTTGTCCAGATCCACTTGGACAGAATGAGACTTCCTGATATTCCAGCTGGATGCCCAGTAGTGAGTAAAGTTCTGCTGCTCATGCTTATTATGAGCCGTGTTTCACAGACACGGATGAAGCCACGTCTTTGGCTTTGTGTCCATTCACCATTCAGAATGACTTTATGCTTAGGCTTAATCCAGGTCTCGGAAACTGACCAAAACTGTGCGAATACAAAAAGATGTTATGCCTTTCTCCTGATCTTATGTAATCTTTTCAGGTTGTAGATTCAGATTTGGAGCTCTGTGTGTCTAACTTTAAGGCACTTATCCTTGCACTGTTGAAGGATCCTGCAGAAAAAGCCTATTTCTTTCAGGTGACTAAACTAATTTCCATTTAGTTTTCTTTATCATGCCTATACTGAGTCTGATTGACAGCTGAATGCTAATCAGTTTGTCATGATATTTTTCGTTTTTTGCTTCCCTTTCTTGATTTTCTGGTGAAGGAGGTGTTTCCTGTGGAATATGGCCCACGGTACGACACGGCATTGAAGGAACTGATGTGGGAACTGCTGTCCTGTCTGGAGAGGCTTTTTCCTGTTCCAGACTTTAAAAAGGTGCAATCCGTGTGCTGTGTTCATTTTAAAGAATTTAAACTCTAGACAAATCACGTTATAACATTTTGAACCGTGTCACAGCCTTGTTAGGAAGCATGCTAGCTCAGTTAACATCCACACTCAACATGATTACATGATTAGGTGCTTTAAGCAGGGTGTAAGTCTAATTATCATTAGTTTTGTCAGCATTACTTTTAAAATGATAAAATTTTGTATTTATAAAAGACTTTTTTCTAGATATTCCATCTAGTACTTCTAGTACTGCACATTTTGAAAAACCTCATGCAGTATCTTACACATGTCTTCATTACGTAAGGAATAAAACACAGTGGGGCATGCTGTTTTATAGGAAAATAATCAATGACGAGATGTATGGTGTGATGTCATTACCACCCCAAAGTTTATTATTTTCCCATAACAGCGTACTCCAAAGTATTGTATTCCTCTTATACTACAGCACTTTTCCAATGGTTAAAATTTCTTAGTAAAAGAACAAAATATTATACTTTTATCATTTTATAGTTACATTTAATGTTTTGAAATGTCCATGAAACAAGTTCGATCCTGTCATCATTTATATTTTGACAGTTATAAACAGTTGTCCCCCTTCCTTTTTTGCTCTTTCTGTTGAAGTTAATAAGAATGCAGCTCATCATGTTACTGAGACACACAAAGCCCTTTATCCTGAAGGCTGAGTTTTACCTCTGCCTGTTACAAAGCGCTGCCACTAGAGTGTCCTTCTAAAGACACTAAATATCTTCTAACGGAAAACTTCACCTTATTAATAATTATAAATTTTTTGTTATTTTTAATAATTATTCTTATGCTTAAATTATGTGTCTGCCATACAGGTAACTGTGAATTACCTTTTACTATAGAAACGATAACTTGAAGCCAGCACTACTATCTGAGCCATGCTCTTATAGAAACTTAATCAGCACATTCTGACCAATCAGATTTGAGAATTCAACAATGATTTGCTATAATCTTTTAGTTAAAAATGTTCTTTGTTCATGCCAGAATATTATCAGTAGAACATAACTATTGAATACCATTAAATGAACTGAATGAAACTCAATGTGTTACAGACTTTATCTTGGCTCGCTCCTGCCCCTGTTGGTTTGGATGAATGCATGCAGTCTGAACCAAAACATCTGAAAGCACTGTTTCAGCAACACAAAGTCATCGGCAACGTGGACCATCAAAACTGGGCCACAGGTTCCACATCAGGTAAAGTGTATCTTAGACTAAATCTCCCATATTAACATAGACCCTCATCAAGAATCTCTGTGCTGTGGTTTATTGTACACAACACTCAAGTGTCATCACACATGGAATATAAATGTTTAATCTTACATTTAGGATTTATTTCTGAACCTACTCTGAAGTTAGAAATAACATGTATAATTAGAGATATATTTAACTGTCTTTTAAACCTAGTCTGTATCCATTGCATCTGTATTTTATGGTGATTATCATGGGCAATAAGTTTAATATGCTTCCCTGTACTGAATAAAGAATGAGAAATCAGTGTACTTGAAGGTTGCTGATATTACAAGAGCTATTGTTGAGACTGTCAACAGCTACTCAAACAAATTTCAGTTCAGGAAAGCACATATGCTACAGATTGAGTTCAAGTTGAAAAAATTAATGGAATATTCCTTTTAACAATTAACATATACCAAAAATATACATGTGATTGGATATGACTGATCAGGGGTCCACATACCTTTTGGCCATATAATGTATTTACTATTATTCTTTTTACTTGAACCTGCAGGCACTCTTCCTGCTACTTCAGGGGACTGTATAATTTCCTCGCTTTCCGTCCCTCCATCGACACACATGGCGGTCACCACCGAATCCATGGTCTACCACATCCAGCCGACCACTGTGACCATCCTGAGCCAGAGTGCCCTTGGCCAGTTGGGCTCTGAGGCCATCATTGTGACTGATTACACTGAGGTCGAGTTGGGTAGTAATGAAGTGGCTGAAGAGTCAGTGGACAGGTGCGTAGAGGTGCACGCCGGAAGCAGCTCGGTGGTGGCGGTTCTCAGCAACGAAACTGCTGTAGAAGAAGAGGAGATGATTACTGTGAACCAACACGTCGAACTTCCCAAAGACCCAGAGAGCAACAGGAACAGTGAGGAGGAGAGAAATCTTTGTGAGAAATCTACACAATGTGATATCAGAGACGGAGGTAGATTAGCATCCTTCACTGATCTCAGGACCACGGGTAATGATAGCTCAGTGTCCACAAAAGCTGAAGAAATTGCATCTGATGGAGAAAGACAAAATAAAGATCTTAAGGAGAGAAAGAAAGATGAAACACAGACTTCTGTTTGTCAGAAGGATGACCAAGAACCTAATACTACTCTTAATAAAGATAAGAGCTTGCCTTTAGTAAGCAAGGACCAAGCAATACCAGAGCGAAGGGGACGTGGAAGACCGAGGAAGAAAGCAGTAGCACCAAAGGTGCTTCAGAACGGAAGACGAGGGAGACAACTCAAAGCGGAAAAAGCCACAGAGAAAAGACTTGTGTAAATAGTCCTTCTTTCAACAGTGGTTTTTGTCTTATAAACTGTTTTATTAATTAATTGTCTTACTGTCTAACTTTTATGTGTTTTTGACAGGAAAAATGAAGACATTGGAGAAAAAACAGGTACATCCCAAAATATATAACAACCTATAACTCTTATGTGAGCAAAAGAGTCAGCAGTAGCTATAATTATTAATTAGTTAATATTCTACATCTAATCAGTGTGCTATGTATGCACTGTGCATCCCTCTGGGACAAAAAAATGAAAAAGACATAGAATTTGGTTTCCTTTTTTGCCCATTTATATATCATGGGTGATGCAAACTTTTGCTATTTACAAGTAATTAAATATTACACTACATATTTATATCCAGTCTATATAATATTTTGGGGAAAATATAACACAATATACAAGTTAAAATATTGATTGAACGTTTTTAACATAAGAAAATATGTTATGTGGATTGTACCTTATCAACATAGTATGTATTCTTCTTTTAGATGGAAAGACTAAGACAGTCGAGACTGGACACAATGGTATGGACACTACAGTCCCATCTTGTGATCTAAGCCCACCAAGACCTCATAAAGCTGACACACCAGAAAATCCTCGTGCCCGTTACGTGTGCGACACGTGCGGCCGCAAGTTCACCCGCACATCCGATGTCCGACGCCACCAGTTGACTCACACAGGTGAGCGTCCGTTCCGTTGTGCTCACTGTGAGAAGACGTTCCAGCACGCATGGGACCTGACTAAGCACTGCCGCAAGTTTCACGGCGAAGCCACGTTCTCTTGCCGCCTCTGTCCGAGCCAGTTCATCAATTTTCGGGCCTTGACTGCCCACCACAAGAAGAGCCATGCCAGTGAGTTGCCCCACTACTGCTCCATCTGTGGCCAGACCAGTCCCAGTGCGGCTGCTCTGGTGCAGCATCGGAAAACGCACAGTGCCACTCAACAGTACCTCTGTGAACAATGTGGTGAAGGCTTTGACACCTTATTGCAGCGCTCAGTCCACAGACAGAGCCACCGCATGCACCGCAAGTTTAAATGTCCTCAGTGTGACAAGACATACTCGCGACAGGCCGATGTCAAGCGTCATCTGCTGAGTCATACGGGTGAGCGACCCCATCAGTGCAACCTGTGTGGAAAGAGTTTTGCGCTCCGTGCTGGCCTCCAGAAACACCAGCTCACTCACACAGGTGAGAGGCCCTTCCCTTGCCCTCACTGTCCCAAGGCATTCAACCTGCTCTCCATTATGCGTCGACACGAGCGCATGCACACGGGAGAGCGCCCGTTCCTGTGCTCGCAGTGTGGCAAGCGCTTCTTGTCGCTCGGAGAACTCCTCAAGCACGACAAGTCGCACACGGACGCCAGGCCACACTTGTGCAGTCAGTGCCAAAAGAGCTTCAAATCCAAGCGGGCTTTGCGGGAGCACGTTCTCAGCCACAGTGGTACGCGCCCATATGCCTGCAACTACTGTGACAAGAAATTCTCTAAGCCTTTCGCCTTGAACCGGCACCATTTGATGCACACAGGTGAGAGACCCTTCGCATGCTCGCACTGCGAGAAAACCTTCCTGACATCAGCAGAGTTGGCCTTGCACAAGCGCGTACACACTGGAGAGCGGCCCTACATCTGCCCAGAGTGCCCGTGGAAGTTTCGGAGCTCCTCAGAGTTGGCGCGTCACAGGCGCACGCACGGCCAGCAGAGAGCGTACCCCTGCAGCTGCTGTCACAAAATATACACTAGCACATCCAAACTGAAAAACCATATGCGAATGCACACAGGGGAGGACCACACAAAGTGCCCTGAAGACATTAGCCATACAGTGGAAGTACAAGAGTCCACACTGACAGAAGGTGATGTGGCTGACACCCTCTCATGATAGACTTGGAAATGTGATTTTGGACACATTTATATTCTCAGTGAACATTGAATAGACTGAGACTTGAATTTGTTTCTGCAATGACGTGTAATGGATTCACTATATAATGTATATTAAACTAAATATTCTATACATAGGCAGAGTCTAATCCAGTTTTTCCTGAAGTAAGACCGTCCACGTTTGGTCTATTCTAGCTCTTAACAGTCCTGATCAGTACCTAACCAGTTGGGTGTGTGAGAATTTGCATTGGAACAACCAGTGATGTTTTCTTCATCTGTAATTTGCTATATTCTGAAGCACAGAATATGCAAAGGTGTATTCTTTACTTATTTTCATAATTTCTTTTGCTTTGGCTGCACAGTTCTAAATAAAGATGATAAGGGTCATTAAGTAGTGTAGTGCTGGTTTATATAAATTACTTTTTTCCTGCATTATAGCAACATGGATTGTCAAAAAAAATCTTTTTCAGTGATTTGGTAGATGGTTGATTCAAACACAGATTGATTAGAGAAGTGCTTTGATGCTTTGTAGTCTCCAGCATCAGGGTGCCTTCAGGTAGGTCTGTTTTTGGCTTTGCAGGCAAGAATCCTGAGTGTTTTAAATCTGATTCAGGCAGATACATGAAGCCGAGTGGAGGAAAGGCAGTAATGAAGTGATGAAGTGATAACTTGATGAAGTGGTAAGTGATAACGGACTGAACAAGCACCGGAGTGATGATAGACACTGAGTGATGACCTCAAGGGAAATAAAGAGAAGTTTGAGTTGATAAACATTTTGGGGAGTAAATCAGGGGATAAAAACTTTCAGTTTTTAATGCGATATTTAAAGGACACGTGATTATATAACAATATAATGATTTCAGGGGTAGACTATGATCCTGACCCACACTCCTAATCAGTAGGTGGCGGTAATGCACCTAAAAGTTGTATGCCGTCCGCCATTAAAACATCAAGAAAGAAGAAGATAGATAGATAGATAGATAGATGGATGGATGGATGGATGGATGGATAAATGGATAAGATGCTGCAGTGTGGTCATCCTGACGCATGGTGGCGCTGTGAGAAAACCTGAGGAAAGTTTCTACTGAAACATCCGGGGTTGTGCTTGGGCTGTTCAACGGCTCCGTGAATTTCTGGTGTTTTTAATGAAATGAAATGACATGGAATGAAGACTGTTAAAGCTGTCCTCAACTCAGTGCTGTAATTATAAACAACGAAATTACTCTTCGTGCCATGTTTAAGCGCTGGAGCCGTGTGAAGAAGTTTGTACACTTCTGAAGTAAAGCTACACGTTTATCTGGAGAATAATAATTCACCTAGCCGCTGTAGCCTAGCTGGAATGATGGAAGTCGGAGTCTCAAGGCAGCAGGACACTAAGGGTAACTAACTGCTGTTAGACAACAGCAAGGAAATTTCTTTCTTAAAAAAAAAAAAAAAAAAAAAAAATTCGTTGTCTAATAGTTTGAGAAATTAGTTGTTTTTAAGCAGTTAGCTAAGAAGCTAACGACGGCTGTTTGGTCGAGGGTGAAGTCAGTTCTGAGGAAACTTTACTCATTGTACTGGCTGCTCCCAAATCAACTCAAGTCAGGGTTTGTTTACTTATTTACTACTTCTGCTTACTATTTAACAAGGTACTGCTCAGTTTTGGACGCGTCCATTAAGTCTAAAATGTAGGTGAACGCTGAAGTGAATCTGAACATAAAATGTGACATTAGATAATAGAGAGAAATAAAAAACAGAATTTAGGCTACACTGTGACTAAAATTAAAAAAAGATGCAGGAATGTTTTGTCATTGGTTTTAAACTAATGTTTCATGTATGTTCAGATCATTTCAGGGGCTACCTGATGTGAGGAGTGCACCGATCCAATAAACTACTGATATCAGAGCTCAGAGTCTCAGTCAGTACCTGATTACTGACACTTACACACTAACCAAGCTGAGTCTGTGCAAGCTTGTGCTGTGAAGTGATAGGAAACATCTACGACAGCATTTTAGGGCCACAGTTTAATAAAAATACAAGATTTCGAAAATCAAGCTGTGTCTCGAGATTAAAGATGTCATTTTTATGAGGAAAAAATCATAATATATGAGATATTTAGAGAAAAAAAATAGTTCAGGAATAAAGTCAGAATATTAGGAGAAAAAAGTCACAATATTTCGAGAAAACAGTTATAATTTTTTGAGAAAAAAGCCACAGTGTTTTGAGAATAAAGGTGTAATATTTTGAGAATAAAGTTATAATACTATGACAGAATGGTGCGTATCAGCGCAAAGAAAATAAAGAAACATATTACTTTACAAATATTGATATATTTAATATAATAGCACATTAGCACCAGATAATTATTAGCATTAGAACTTTGAAACGACGGTACAAGAAATTACATTTATTTAAAAGAAAGAACCACACAAGCTCTCTCTTGTGGAAGGTTATCGATGGTCACATCTGCAGTATAACAGCTGGAACTCACACTGAGTACAGCAATCGATCCTCCAATGCATTATCTACACACCCACTATGAATGGCACATGAATGGTAACCATCGATAGCCTTGAAGGTGACCACTGCCTGCGATTTCTCCTTCAACAAAAGAAACGATTTCACCAAATCCTCATCGTCTCTTATTTTAACACACGTACCATTTTGTCGTAGTATTATTGCTTTCTTTTCCTTGACATATTACAACGAATATTCTCGAAATCTTCCAAACACCAGAGATAGTGATGGCTGCACGTTGTAAGACAAGTTGTCTCCTCTGTTCATGTGCCAATTCTGTGTCATGTCAGTCAACATGACAAATAAAATAAATAAAAAAAATACATCATCAGTGAATCTGATCATAAACTGTGTTAAGTCTGATCCAGCATTTCAGACCAGCTTCAGATACTGATCAGCCTTAGGTTGGTAGATACCTAATACACATGGGAACCACGTGTGATTTACCAGGAAATGTTTTTATACAGTTCTTGCCATCTTAACAGACAAGAGGTTTCACATGTGTACAACCTTTTGCTTCTGTATGAGGTTAGGATTAGGTTAGAAAGCTGCTGCTTTCTTTTTTTTGGGTGCCATTTCATATGGACAACACCCAGACTAGCATTTTGAGTGCTTTAGCTGTAGGTTTGGGTTGTTCATAGTTATGACATGGACACTGAAGAGACTTGCCAGTGTGCCTGCAATTAGATATTAGAGCTGGGATTAGTATTAGTTATCTTTGAGCTCTGATATACTGTATATTTTTCATGTTTTATCCATTATATTTAATTCAGTTTTATTTTTAACAATGGACATTGTCACAAATGAGCTTTACAGAAATATATAAATTCCAGATATAAATTTAAAATTTACAAAAAATGTATCCCAAATGAGCAAGCCAGAGGTGACGCCGGCAAGGAAATACTCCTTGAGTTGATATGAGGAAGAAATCTTGCCTATCCTCATCTGGGTGACGCTGAATAGTGCAATTATATATCATTTCTCCTCTATAACTGTACACTATACAGTCAAAAATTGCTAGTTGGGTAAACAGGAACTTAGGAGCTTATGAGCAGCTTATTACTATGAGCATCAGAATCATTTCTGAATTCATTATAGTTTTAACTTAAAGTCTATTGTGTTGAACTTATCAGCTGTTCCGTGAAAGAGACTTGAGTGCAAAACTGTTCTTAGCAGTATATGATGTGTACTCTTTGGGATCTTTGTTGCAGATCCTCTTCTACTGCCCTCTCTGCGCCTCCTGGTCCCACCTCTGCGACTCATTTCTGCAGTCCTGTGGCGGATTGTGCAGCAGCAGGATGTAATGCAGTACGGGATGCTCGCAGATTTTGTTTCATTGGTTACTGAAGCTGTACCGGAGCTCTTTAGTCCCACGCATGCTGTTGAACTTGTTCTGGGTCTGCGAGCAAAGGTGAAACCATTACTATAAAATCTTCATTGTTGTTGTTTTTTTTTTTTGGTTTTTTTTTTTGGCCATTTAATAGATATTAGAATTTTGCAAACAGATTTGAAGTGCACATTAAATTTTTATTTGAAAGCTGGTCCATTTTTAAGCAGGTGCTGTTTTGAGTGTGTTAATGTTTGACTTTTGGTTTTGTTCCAAATCCAGTGCTTTAAAATACAGGTTTTTTTTAGTCCATTAATCACAGTTTCACTGCCATACAATTTATCTTGCATAACTCTTTGTTTCCAAGGGATGTGTTACTAAAAATCTTTTAAACACATGTATCCAGCAGTTGATTTATTGACAAACTCTCTTCTTTTCTCTTCCACTAGCTAATTTTGGAGCTGTGCTACAGGGATGAAACAGTGGACACACGTTTAGTCCAGCCTCATCTCAACAGCATTCAGCTGGTTCTTCCTCTGGTCAAACATGCAAGTCAACGACTTTAACCTAATAATAGAACATCCACGTTATCATCTACACATTGACTATCAGTTCCCTTGATTCATACATGAGAGTGTGTCAGGTAACCAGGCTTCTGTTTGGTCGTACAGGTGGACAGCACGGAGGTAGAAGAGACAGGAGTTCACTTTGTGGAACTGGTTCAAACACTCATCAAAGACACTGATCAGAGAGAACACTTCTTCCAGGTCAGAAATACCTTCAAGTGCTACATGAGCATTTCTTTAATATTAGAAACAAAAATCAGATGTTTGGGTTCTGGTAGTTTTTAAAGTAAAGCTCTTCAAATAATTTTCCCCTGGTACAGTTATAATGTAATAATGTACACTCATTAGATACTTTATTAGCTGTATTCCTGCACATTCATGCAATTGTACAATCTGTCATTTGTGGCAGCAGAGCAATGCATAAAATCATGCAGACATAGGTCAAGAGCCTCAGTTAATGTTCACATCAAACATCAGAATGAAGAAAAAATGTGATCGCTGTGACTTTGACCGTGGTGTCAGACTATAAGCACCATAACATTACCCCAGTTAAGCTGAATGCAGACTTTTTTAACTCAGTATTTGTTCACATTTGTAACTTGTTGACAGATATTAATTGTAATATTTTCATGTTATGATAAACTTCAAGCTCATTTTTTCCCCACAATCCCCTTCTTTAAAACAGTATATTGAGACTTCAAGGTAGTATATTTTTGATAGTTAAAACTTCACTTACAGAATTTTTAGCTTTAATAATTAAAGATTTACTTTCTTCACTTTCCTCATTTCATCCATTCAGTTTTTTCTTATTTATTACATATGATTAAAAACACATTTTTGTAATCTCAGAAAAAATTGGACTAGAAATGTCACAAGCATATTAGTCCTGGATTTCAACAGCAGTTATGGTGAGACCTTGTGTACAGTATGAGGACTCTCTCTTTCTGCTCTCTGTAGAATGTGTTTCCAGTGGAGTTTGGACCCAGCTATGACTCTGCCCTTCAGACACTGATGTGGGACTTCCTGTCCCGACTGGAGCACTTCCTGCCAGTGCCAGACCTCCTTCAGGTGGGAAATTTTGAGTGGGATTAGGGTCTGCAAATTTTGTTATATTGTAATACTAGAGAAGTCAGTTTGGCCAATTAAGCACTCAATAATTGATAAAGTATCCATAAAATGTCTCTGTACCTTTTTGGTTTCAGACTGTGGCCTGGCTCAGATCTGAGTCTTCTGCTTTAAAAGACTGTGAGGAATCCATCAGCAACCCAGATAGCTTGAGATCACTGCTCCTTCACCATAAGTGCCTTGGACATCTGGACACTTGTGGTCGGTAATCGTAAGCTTAAACCTGGGGTGCCTCAAGGTTCCGGGGGTCAGAATTCAGCACACCTACAGTCATTTCCATGTTCTGACTCTATTAAATTTACTAAACCTGGTAAATAACTTATGGATTAAACCAGGTGTTAATCAGATCTCCAAACTGCAAGATGTGAAAATGTATGTGGCACCTATGACAAGAGGAAAAATACGAATATTTGAAAGAGTGTTTAACAGCTCGCAGCTTAGAATTTTTTTTTCTAAAATGTTAATGATGCTAAAATTCTTTAACAGAGAAGTACTAGTATATGTTAGCAAACTTAGTACCATACACTCACCTACCACTTTATCCACTTTATTAGGAACACCTGTTCGCCTGCTTACTTATGTAATTATCCAATCAGGCTCCAACCAGGTGATGATTTTACAATCTCCAACTGTCCGGGTTCAGTGAGTCTGTGCCCACTGTAGCCTCGGCTTTCTGTTTTTGGCTGACAGAAGTGGAACCCTATGTGGTCTTCTGCTGTTGTAGCCCATCCACCTCAAGATCCCCCCCCCTATATTTGCAGCAAGTAGACAAAATATTGAATAAACAGCAGAAAATTAGGACTATGAAGGTAAACTCTGGAGTCATAACTGTAAATGTATTATTTTTTTTTTTATTCCACAGTATTCCAACTGCTGTTTTTGGCACCCTCCACTTAAAAAAAAAAAAAAACACTCACAAATCATGCATGTACATGTGCCAAACAATACAAAACTCTCAGCTAGTTAAATGAGAACCTGACCAGTTCTTTCTTATTTTCCTCCTCAGCCTCCTCATCGTTGCCGAGAATTGGTGACTGCATTCTGACTGCTCTGTCTGGCAAGAGAACCCGAGTGGCTCATGTGAACTCGGGTGATAGTCTCAATCCTCCTGCTCCCAGTGAGATACCTGTGTGTGTAATGGACGGAACCGATGTTGAGACTGTTGTGGTCACATCCGAATGGACGGAGTTTGAATTACATGCAAACCAGACTGGAGAGGACAATAGTGAGGATGGTGATAATTTACCCCCTGCTGCTGACTGCGATCAGAGGGAGTCACGGTCTAATGGAGACCCTGAGGAAAGAGAAATCCGGACTGAGAAGCACACTGACCCTGAGAATTATTTAGGAGAATCTGCACTGACGCACAGCAAACACGATGATTCTGTAGGTTGCACTGAACACAGGACTGCAGAAGCAGAACAACTGGAACGTAATGCTAAGGAGAGACTGAGTCTGTCCCGTAGCGTCACACCTCCTCTGGAGTCTGCACTCACTGTGCCTGTAAGCGCTGCTGATGGAGCTGCCGTATTCACCATCCCCGCCGGCACCCGCAGATCAGCTCGAAAGCCTAAGAAGACTTGGAAGTTGAAATTGGTTAGCCTCCAGAAGCAGAAAAGAAAACCTGGCGTGATAACCGGACAAAATCGAGAGAGAACACCTCTTGCACCTATGAGAAACTCTGGAACTGTCACAGAGGTAGATGGAGAACATATGACCTCAGATAACAGGTCAGTACATGGATTTTATTAGTGTGAAAGATGTTAGATTTCTGTTTAGTATTTGGGTCTACTTTATATAAATTTTATACCTATTGTAATACTTTACATATTGTATTGTCTTTTACATTATTTTAATCTATTGTGATACTTTACAGTGAATTGTTCATCTAGTATGCAATGGTTTTGGACTAACGAAGTTTGTTTTTCTTGTTTGTTTTAAAGGGATGCTGCTGAGCTGCCTGTTTCTCCTGGTCTTGTCACAAGTGACGGAAATACAGGTTAAGTCTAGTCCCTCTGTTGTTCCGTATTACTATACAAGTAACGTTCAAGTACTTTTATATGCAGTATCATTAACTTGATCACTTGTTTTTTGGGGTAGTGGAGTTTTCTTGCCAGACTGGCAAGTGCATTTTTGCTCATGTAAATTTAAACAGTATGGAGTAGTTAGACCCACCTCGGGACATCCATACACCAGCTGACAGTGTAAACCTTCTTACTTTGCATTTATATCATATTGTAAACAGACTTTTGATGCATCTCTCCCCACCTTTACTCAGGTGTCGGACAACTCTGGCCATGAACTAGAAAGAACCCATCATCAAAAAATGCCTAATTAAATGCTTGTATTTCAGTAAACATTTTTAAACCTTCATTCCAGAGAACCAGGACATTGATGCACTGTCTGTTTCTCTGTCCTTTTTCCGGTCATTTCCGCATGTGTCAGTATGGAATGATTAGGCTATTCAGTTGGTTTAGCATTTGTACAGAACATGCATTTAATGATGGACACTTTGAAGGCAGTCCCTTCTCAGTTTGTATACATGCAGACGTGGAGCAATGTGGAAGAATTTAAGCTAGCCTAGTTTTGTATTTATGTTTATTCATCTTTTCCTTCATTGTGACCACCATACAGAACAATGCTAACACCGTTGTTGAAACTGTTTTGCAGAGCTCTCCTCAAAGACATTCTCCTGCCCTCAGTGCCCATTTACACACATTCAGGAGCGATATGTGAAAAGTCACATGAAAAAGGTCCACCCGGTTTCATCAGCGACTGAGAAAGAGCCCCATGTGTGCCAGGTGTGTGGCAAAGGCTACCGCTACCCAGGCATGCTGAAGGCGCACGAGCGCAGCCACACAGGCGAGCAGCCCTTCCAGTGTACAGCGTCCCACTGTGGCCGCCGCTTCTCCTACATTCAAGCACTGCGGCGCCATCGTTTGGTACACAGTCTCAAAAAAAACCCTCAAACCCCCCCTGGTGAGCCTCTTCAGGAAGCTGAGCTCAAAAAAGGTGAACCTCAGAACGATGAACCCTGGATGTACACCTGCCTCTATTGCAGCGAGAGCTTCAGCTCGCTCAGTGCTCGCCGCGAGCACCACAAGACACATCCCGAGGATGATTTGAAGCGCTGCAACGACTGCGGCAAGAGACTGAGCTGTCAGGCAGCGCTAATCAGGCACAAGCGAGGCCACGTGGGCGAGCGGCCGCACAAATGCCTGCTCTGCAGCTCCAGCTTTGTGTGCGCTACAAGTTTCAAGCGCCACATGCTTGTGCACCAGCCCGAGAGGCCGTACCGCTGCAGCTGCGGTAAGGGCTTCACATACAAAGGCGCCCTACTCTCCCATCAGCGGACTCACACAGCCGAGAGACGCTACAGGTGTTCTCGCTGCAGCAGACGCTTCCTCTACCCCGGAGAGCTGAGAAAGCATGAGAGGACACACTCGGACGAGAAACCGTACCTGTGCCCGCACTGTGGCAAGAGTTTTAAGAGAGAGAGGATCCTCCGTGCACATGTAGCCGGCCACACCGAGGACAAAATCTTCAAATGTTCCTTATGCAACAAAACGTTCGCATATAAAGCGAGCCTGACCAGACACGAGCTCACTCACACAGGCGAGAGGCCATTCCTCTGTTCAGACTGTGGCAAAACCTTCTTTTCATTCGGGGAGCTGCTGAAACACCAGCGCTACCACACAGGGATCAAGCCATTCCAGTGCTCACACTGCGACAAGAGCTTCACGCAGGCCTGCTACCTGCAGCTGCACACCAGGTACCACACAGGAGTGCGACCCTACACGTGCCCCCAGTGCAGCAAAAGCTTCTTCACTTCATGCCGCCTCAAGAGACACATGCAGATCCACACAGACGAGAAGCCATTCGAGTGCACTGAGTGCGGCAAGAGATTCAGGCAGGCGTATGTGCTGAAAGTGCACCGGCGCACTCATTTGGAGAAAGAACTGAGAGTTTAATGGATGAGACTTTGTTTTGACTGTTTTTTTGTAGTTAATAATAATGAAGCTGACTACTTTTTGTTACATTTTCATTGCAAAACTGATGCACTTTCAGTACAAATCAGTAAATAAATTTCCTTTTCGGTCAGCAACAGCAGGTTGAGTTATTGCATGTGGACATGAACTCTCATGTGTTCTGTTAAATTCAGCAGGTTTAGCTGGAAGAAACAGCAGTTCCTCATCTCAATGTTTACAGCTAGCAGAATGCATTAAGGAAGAAAATGCACAGATGACTGCAGATATGCCTTACATACATACATCACACTAGTCGTGTGACCTTAGATAACTAAGACATACAGTATGGCCAAAAGTATGTGGACACCTGACCATCACATCCATCTGTGCTTTTTGAACATCCCATTCCAGATTTAGTTGCCCTTTGCTGTTATAATAAGCTCCATTCTTCTGAGAAGGCTTTCCACTAGATCTTGAAGATGCCCACATACTTTTGGCCATAGTGTACATTAAAATTAATCTAAAATTAATTTGAAATAACAACTGATGTACATTTATTTTCAGTAACCCTGTTATCCTGGTCTGGTGAATCCAGAAGATTCACAGGAACACTGGGTGTGAGGCGAGAATAGACCATGTCACGTCAGTCCATCACAGGGCACCATGCGCACACACACACACACACACACACACACACACACACACTCCTAGGGGCATTTTAATGTATTCCACGTACTAGCATTATTTTGGTAGGTGGGAGGAAACCCATACAGACATGGGGAGAACATGTGAAACTCCACACAGAGAGTAACCTGGGTTCAGAATTGAACTGGAGCTGTGAGGCGGCAACGCTACTCACTGCACTACCATGTCATGGACAACTTCATCAATATAGCCTATGCATACAGCAAAGCCTCCTTCGAAGGCTGGGATATTATGAGAAATAACATAGCAGCTTCATTTTAAAATCAGATAAAATTCTTATACATATGCTTGTGTACCAACAGCTAGAGAACAGTACACCATTAGTGTCATTTCTATTTAGCCATAGTACTTGGTGTGCACTATTTGGTTTGGGATGCAGTCCTGAACATTAACTGAAGCTCTTTACTTGTATCTGCATGTTTTTATGCACTGCGCTGCTGCCACATGATTGAATGATTGATAACGGCATAAATGTGCAGGTGTACAGATGTTCCTATTAAAGTGGACGGTGAGTGTACCTGGGAGGACGAACCTCCAAAGTCCATCTAAAAAGCTTCAAAAAATGTTGGTGCACCTGAAAATCTGTCATTCTTTATTTGTCCACTTGATGTCAGCACTGTTTCATTAAAAGTGGTGCACTTGCCAGTAACCCAGTAATCTTTAAGATTAAGGCCTTAAGTAGCATTAAGGCCAGCATCTATGTATTATACTCTAAATCTGACCTGAATATTCAGGGGCCAAAAACATCAGTTAAAAGTACAGTTTGATTTTAGTGCCTGAACTAATGTGTAGCTTTTGGAAGAAAGCATTGTTGATTGGGGGGAAGCTTTTCCTGCTTTCTGTGTTTCTGTGCAGTCAAGAGAAAAATCAATACAACACCCTCAAAACACAAAGCCGCAAAAGGGCAGATGCCTGTGGGTGTCTGGACTGAGTTCCCCTGCTCCTCCTCCCTGACTCTCAGCTTCGGAGTCCAGCTGTGTGAGCAGAAAGAGCAGATTGGCTGTAGTGCCCTGCTGCTGTGCACTGACCTTCTGTATAGTGCTGTGGATAGAAGTTGCCCTTTTGCAATGATATATGATTAGCTTTCTCTACTTGTGTCTGAATGTAAAGGTACTAATTATGATTTTGTTGTAAGGATTTACAGAGCATACAGTTCTTAAAGATTGAACAACAAACACGTGCCCATCAGCAACCCCCAAAAAAGGATCAAGAAAATAGTAATTCTGAGCCTAGGTTAAAGGAAAACTTTGTATTCACAAAGAAAATTACTTGAACTACAACATTCTGGGATAATTTTAAAGACAGCACAAAGATCAAATGATAGAAATGTTTTAAAATATATATATATTAAAAAATGATGGAATATATTAGTTAACTCAAAAACTCAAAAAATTAGTTAACTCTGCTTTTAGTAAATAACTTGCTTTTAAATACTTTGAAACTCTGAGAAATACTAGTATTTGACTGTATTCACACTGTACTATATGTAAATATGCTGGACTCCAGAAGGGCCAACAGATATATCTAGTTAACAACACTAGAATAGATAGTATCTAAATATCTAGTTAATTAGAATAGATATCACTTCATCCATCATTGGTTTTTGCCCTTCAGTAAAACTCAGGTTAAAAAAAAAAAAAAAAATTCAATTTGTTTGAAAAGCTTTTCATGTCTACCTTTACCTATTATTCACCAAAGACCAGATCCATACTTTTCCCATTTTCAGAATAATTAGTTTGTTGAATTGATTTGTACTCTTATAAATTAAAAAGCAGAGTAATTAAGATGGAAGAAAGGCTGGAAGAAATGAGTCTCCTGTGGCCTGGAACTCCAGCTTGAAACCGGCTAACCTGTTAAATACCAGGTTATAAGCAACGACTGGTTCAGTGTAAAATCAGTCAGGCTTTTGACCAGAGTGAAAAGTCATATGTGGTTTATATTTATACTAAGAATTTGCAAAACCAGAAATAGGAGAATGAGAAACACAAGGAATGCAGGAAACTAAACAGTTCAAAAGCTTAGAAATGCATTACAAATGTGCAAGATTTTGAAATTACATTTACAAATGAGCTAATGAGAATAATTAAGGCTAATTTGGGCTGTGTACTTTGGCACATGAGCAAAGTAGACCATGTGGTAGTATCACTCTGACATCATTTTTCATTTTAAGGCATTAAAAAGTGTAGCAAATGTGCAGACAGGTATGGCAAGATGCAATCAGTAGACTTAATAACAGAGGACATCTAGCATCAGTGGTTATACATTACGCAGCAGAGGTTTCTTGATGTTCCTAGACCATATAAATGTTGGCTTTGATTTTTAGTACTGAATGTTGTACTCTATTGGAAGCCTTTGGAGGTTTCTGTCTGTAGTTACTCATTGTCTATTACTTTATTGTCTTGGTCTGGATTTCATCTTGGCAGACTAAAGTTAAGAGTGGTCTCGATTTCTGAAGGTTATGGTCTTAATTTTAGTCATGTTAAGCATTTGGAAATGCATGGACCTTAATCATATTGCATATGATTTCAATATATTTTTGTCTGGTTTAACTCTAAAAATAACTAATATTGCATGTGATTTGTTTTATAATGCAAATATAAGGGGTTGTATTATTAGGTGAAATACTATAACATATGCTTGAAGTAAACTAGATGGCAGGCATGTATTATTTACATACTGACAGGAGTGGGAAAATGATCACGTTATTAGTTAGCACACTGGCCACGTGGACTGTCTGTGTGCCGCCCGGGCCTGTGTTTTGGTTGCCTGGGCTAAGCCTGACTAGGCTAAAAAGTGGTAGCTAACATAATGTAATAATGTATGGTTAGCTACTGTAATTAAGTGCATTAATACAGACTAAGAGAAATGAAGGAGTATATGAATTCTCTGTGAAGGTGTGTGTGCTGTGTGAAGGGGTGTGTTCTGTGTAGTCAGTTATTATAAAAGTTTCTCACATCGCATGTAAAAGGTTTTATTCGTGTCTGGCTAGCATCTACATTTTCCCTGTGCATTGTACTAGCAGGACATCTTTACACTGTACTTTATTTTGCTCAGTTCCATCTGAGTGAGGTGGGAAAATCATAAGTTCTGTAGTATGAGAGAAACTGAGTTGGAGAAAATTTGTTTCAGATTGAAATCTATTTCCATCTATCATCAGTATGACTCAGTATACTGTACATCCTAAAGACATCAGAACAGTGAAATTGTACGTGATTGAGATAATGTTCATTTACATCGCTGATGGAATTGTCATGAAGAACTGATAATTATCTTCTGCTTGCGAGCTTGTGTATTTGTAGATCATGTACATTCTCTGCAACCTGCAGCAACGCTAAAAGGATTATAGCACAAGGCTGTAGTTTCCAGTCTTGTCACATTCTCTAGCTTCACTTCACAATCACATTCGATTAGTTTGGTGAAATAATCCCTTAATACCCTAAGATGGGGATTGCTTTTGCAAACATATAAGCATAGCAAATCAGATTAATGAAGAGTTATCAAATTTCAAAGTGGGAACTAAGACAAATGTTCTCATTTTTGAACCTCGAACATGCAAAGTAGTAAGCCACTGTGGCTCAACTCATCTGTACGTGTAGTTCTATCTATTTATCAGACATTGTAATGAGGTGCTGAAGCTATTTGGCCTTATTTGGAAGTATTTGGCAGTGATCAATGATTGATTCAAGGAAGATGACAAATAGTACTACAACTATTGTAGTATATGTTCAATCTGATGAACCTAAAGTCAATTTAAAGGTGAGTAGAGATGTCTAACTGCCCTTGCTTGGACTACTCCAGTAGACATAACTACTCAGGTATGTCAGGTGTCTAAATAAATACCTGTGTTGTAATGAATGAGAGCCATACTGTTCATACTCTACATAAGCTGTTACTCATTTTCTTTAACAGATGATGGGTGAAAGCTCATCCATAAGGTTTAGACCACTTTTCGATAAACATGGATTAGAAGGCAAATGTTTTTAGCCTGATATTTTTCATTAGATATATTTTTTTTAAATTTCGATTGCTGTTGCTTTGCCGCAGATGTTATGATCTGCTAATATTAAATGTAGCAAAATCTATTAAAATCTGTTTTAATTAAACATATTAAACTGTGTAACATTATCATAAATTATCACTGTTCAGCATATAATATCATCTAGGTCCATTCTCTGGGGCAATTTTTAATATTAATTTACCTTCCCTTCTTATGGTTTCAGAAAAGATTTATATTATGAGTTCTTTAAAGAGAACGAATCTTAGTAATGTGACCAGTTACCAAAGGAGTGACTATGAACCTCAAACTAGAAAGCTGCTCTTACCATTAAAACATCATCAGTACATCTGTAATATTGCAAATAAATATTAGACACTGCTCCATCAGATCCCCTCGTGAGGAAAATTGAGCTGTAATGCTTTAATATGCTTCCTAAAATTGGAGTGTTCTTTGGAGAGGGTAAGATATAAATGGCAGTGCATGCATAAAGAGTCCCGCTCAAGCTTAATGAGCTAATCTGTTTAATGCTAACTTTGTGTCACCCAAAGAATAGCTTCATGCCTCCCCACAGACAGCGAACTGCAGCAGGGGGATAAAAATAGGGCCCTAATAGATTAATTAGGTTTCTGTGATTTGTTGCTCTGCTGTTTTGAAGCAGACACAACAGCTGGAAGAAAGACTTCCCAAAGCAGTGACAAATAACAGCAATTTCTGTAGATGCACAACCATCTTTCCAAACAGAGGGAGCAAGTGGCAGGGCAAGAGAGAGATGACAAAAGCGTATAGGCTACATATAACTTCATCTATATTGCCTATGTAAATATAAAGGCATTAAGCAACTCATCATACCACAGACAACAGCATCAAGATCTAATTCAGGCAACATCAGTCTACTGTAATACAATTACCAGGTTTACACAAATTAAGATCAATGCAAAGCAGGAATGATAATGTTATCAGCTCAGTAAAAATGATAGAAACTGTCTGGCTTTACTTTTAACCCACCAGAAGGCAGCTAACACAAAACTCCAGCCAATAATCTCAGAACAAACCAGAAAAATAAAAATATATCTTGAAATATCTTGAAATATCTAGCTCTTTTTGCACACCTCTGTGATTGAGCTGATGTAACAGTAAATACTGTGCACTCCGAGAGACTACTAACTTATATTTCAGGTTCCTCCAAATTGTACAGTAATAAGAAGAACACAACGAAGACATTTAAATAGTGAAATGACAGTCTTTAAATAGTGCCAGCAAATTATTTCCATTATTTAACTTTGTACACTCCAAAAAAATGACATCTTTACAAGTGATGATACCTTGAATATATTCAAATTGATCTAATATTTCTTATGATAAGATTACAATAAACCAAATATGAGATAGTTAAAAATATTTCTAGCCATTTTTGCTCATTTCAAGCTGGAAATAGTCTTGTTCTAATGGCAGGTCATTTTGCTCATTTTTAGCATTTATTTACAGAAAGAAGCAAAATTACCTGCCAATATAATAATAAGATTTAAAGCTTGAAATTAGTAAAACAATTTATAGAAATACGTTTAATAATCTTGGTTTATTGTAATCTTATAATAGAAAATACTAGAAAAATGTGACAATATTTAAGATGCTAAGATGACATTTTTTGCAGTGTATAAGTTTTGTGATTGCTTATTAGGTGAAACATTTTGTAAGATGGTTATGTATAAGTATCTAACTAGTCCATTTATACAACAGTTAGTTCTGATCCACTAATCTGATTGGTTGAGCAGCGTTCCAAGAGTGCTTATATTTCCTATAACTGGACTGGGATGTTTCACTGTGTGTATCACTCTGCTCATCTGGAATAGCTATACATAACTTTTGACTTCAGATATGAAAGCTCGTCATGAAAGATCGAAGATGAAAAGAAAGAAGGGACACCAATTTCACCAGAAGCACCTTTAATAGGGATGTACAAATCAACGTGAGCTAGCTAGTCAGCTAGTCGTCAGACTATAGTGTGGCTTCTTTGGGATCTATTTCTGCTAGCGGAGCAAAAGTAAACAGAACATTTGGCCATATTGGGTCCGAAATGTCACTTGCTTGATATTAAGTTCGTGTTTATAGAACTGTTGTATAAAAGAACTTGCATTTGTGTGATTATACTGGATATTCGTTGCTGCAACTGAATCACAGCCATACCAAATTTCTGTATACTGCATTCTTGCTCATGTGATGTTGCTAAATTATATTGAAACTTTGGTTCAGTTGGCTATTTTAGTTAATTAGTCCCTCAATGCAATGTCAAATGATGCAGAAAAAGGCAAAAATAAATAAATAAATAAATAAATAATTCTAGCAGTATGGTGTACAAATGCCGCTCATCAAACTGCCAATTTGCACAAATACATGGTGTCTGAAAAGTCAGGAACCGATGAAACCAATAAAATTACATATACTCAATTCTGTATTTATTATTTATAAGGTATGCTCTGCATGTTAACCCTTACAATCTACGCATTTTCTCAGCTGCTCTACCTCATTTTTGTGGATTCTACTCAACATATTCCCATTAGTTCCTGACTTTTCGAACACCCCGTATTACCCACCTTTGGTTTTCTGTGGCTCGGTCCTGTTTTGTCATTATGTCTCTGCACTACAGTAAAATCCCTGTAGTTCACTATATAAACATGGTTCACCATTCCTACTCACTTGTTCATTTGTTCTCACTGTTGGCTGAGTGTCTGA
Source organism: Pangasianodon hypophthalmus (assembly GCF_027358585.1). Classification (NCBI taxonomy): domain Eukaryota; kingdom Metazoa; phylum Chordata; class Actinopteri; order Siluriformes; family Pangasiidae; genus Pangasianodon; species Pangasianodon hypophthalmus. The sequence goes on from NC_069727.1 coordinate 10,480,096, forward strand.
ACGCTAACACTTGTGTAGCAGTGCTGCTCAGTTTTAACGATGTGACAGAAGAAACACACACAGGCTCAGCGAGTTTATCTACTGACAGCATTATCTACTGCTGTCCAGATGCTGAGAAAGGGCCAGGCACACTCGTCTGAGGTGTGGAGGTGACTTCTTGGCAGAAAAAAAAGAAAAGAAAAGAAAAAGAAAGCCAACCCTGGTACCAATTAGAGCTGGACTTTTGTTCACATCGCAAACCACCTGAGGTGTCTCCTACTGGGAAGTATAGAAGCAGGTGTGAATGCCCTTCTGCCGTAGTAATAAGCACCACTGCTGTGCTGCCGGAGAGTAGCTTTTAACAATCAGAGAGAGCTGGGCCACTTTAACCTGCGTCAGACAGCTGTGTGGGTGTCAGGAAAAAAAGGAATAGGAGCCTAGAAACGATCAGAGTGGTCTGAGGTCGATATGACTTCAACAGTGATGTTTCCGAGAGATTCAGGCAAAACATAATAAGCAGCCACAAGCACAAATCCAAGGTCAGCGATAATTAGGCTGTTTGTTAATTCAGGCTAGGCAGGCTTACTAATCGGAAGGTTGTGCATTCAAATCCCAGCACTGCCAAGCTGCTACTGCTGGGCCCTTGAGCAAGGCCCTTAACCCTCAACTGCTCAGTTGTATAAATGAGATAAATGTAAGTGGTTCTGGATAAGCGTGTCTGCCAAATGCTGTAAATGTAATGGAGGGTATAGGCATATTTTCTTAGAAGAATCAATAAAAACTTAATATACAATTGTGTTGAAAAAGAAAGATAGTACAGAAAATATTGAACACACTGCAAAAGATAGATCTTTATTTTTTTCAGCTTGTGACAGTAAAAAGTTAACAAGTGCAATTACAACAAAACTGCATCCAAACACTTCATACAGTCGTAAAACCCACATCAAAACTGGTGCTAGGTGTACAATAGTTTTACAGTAAGGCAACTTATCACCATCATCAGTACTCATTACTGTACCACCGAGTATGTCTCTGGCTGCTAGGAGGAGAATTTAGAGTCACCTAAAACACTGATAACAACATCACAAAAAGGTTTCTTTCTATCACAATGTAATGCAACACAATACTGTGCTTTATTGCAGGTTGACTAACTACTCGCTTTGACTATTCCTATTAACTCACCTGAAGTCAGTGCACGTTTTCCACATGGGAAATAAAGCTACCGGCAGGATTTCTACCAAAGGTGCATTCACATTGCTGCCAAAGCAAGGGTTCATGTCATGGCCACAGATAACATAATCTCTTAGATCAGTTTCAGATGCTAGCACAAGAGGGAAGAGATAATAATAACTGTATCAGCTTTTCTTGCTACTCGTATTCTTCATTCTGTCTTATATGGATATGTGTTGAAAAAAAAAAAAGCACAGATGCAGATACTATAGATTTACTCCAGAGAGCTCCAAATCAGCTGTTTCATTTCACGACAATGTAAATGCACCATGAGGCCAGCCTAAAGAAAAAAAAGCTCTATGAGGCAATAGTACCACATAATCAAGTAATTCATTAGGAACAATCACACACGTGAAATCCACCGTACGTCTTCATGATTTTCTAGCATGACATATTGCTTTATCTGACATTCTCAACTTCAGTAGTTCAGAAGTACTATTGCAAGAGTACACATATCACTGTCAACAAGTGATATTAACGCGTGGATACTGATCATATACAAACTTTCAGTTTTGACATTTTTCAAACCCATGTATTTATTATTTTGGTTGTCTGTGAAAAAAGGTTTATCTCAGATAATCAATATGCTTTTATTTTTGGTTTGTTTTGTTTTTCGTTAAGTCTTGAATTTCATTTTCATTTCTAGCCAAATTCCTTTAACTTAAAAAGCACTACAGAACCAGTACAATCGTTGAATAAATAAAATATCCTCTGCTTTTCCTGCTGAGATGTATAAGGGAACATTCAGTATCTAGAGTTTGCCTTGTGTTTACTGCAGTCTGAAAAATCTGATGTCCATCTCACCTTGTGCTGTGAGTAGTATAAGAGAACACACTTTTCTCTTGACGCAGGCAGCCATTTACATCAGGATGCTTTGCAGTTGAATGGTCAGAGATAGTGCTTCTCCTGTAGCGCAGATAGGGATCAGGTGATCAGACAACTATGTTAAGTAGGTTTCCTCACTGAACATCACAGTGGAGCAAAAAAAAAAAAAAATCCACATCACAAATAGGGAGACAAACCCAGAGAGTCACTCTGTGAAAAGTCAGTGAGCTTTCTGTGGCTATTTCTCCTTGGCTTCTCCTGCCCTTAAAAGCACAGTACATCCTAATGAGTCAAGCTTCAAGTATCTAGATGGAGAAAAACAAAGAAACACATTCTGTAACTTCTTTTTGACAGTTTTATTACAAATTCAGACTGTGCTCATAAAAAATAAGTTGTAAAAAAAGCCTATATAGTGTAGTGTGTGCAGAACATTTGACTGACAGTCCAATGTTAACCAAAATGAAAACATTTGGTCACTCTTTAAGCATCAACCCAATCTGGTACATCTGGAAGACAAACAAATTTGTTTTAAGCTGAGTTTGTAGCTTACTGTACATAAACATAAATCTAATTAGGTTGCCACCTAGAGCTGTTTACACAGGAATTATTGTTCTCATACTGTATCTGATTTATGTCTGATTTTTTTTCTTGGAAGGAAGGCTACCTCTTTATGACTTCAATTTCTACCACATTCATATTTGGACCTATTAGTAAATAACCACATTCCAATTGCTTCCATGTTAGCAAACGCAGAGCTGAGCTTCCCCAAAACACTGCTACGACAAGATCATTTCTCTCTGCATGTACAGAATGTCTTTAATAATAAAGTATGGCTAATTTTATGAAGGGAAAAGCTTTCCTTGGCAACACAATGGAGATTAAGTTAAATCTGATCGGCCAATGATCATCTTGATCATATGACCACAGTGAATCACCATTGTGACTTTGTGCCTAACAATTATTGCAGCAGTAGTAACACTGATGTTAGCCAAGCGTGTTAGTTAGCTTGCTAAAATTGCACAGAGCTGTGTTTACTGTATGTTGCAAAATGATTATAGTTTGTAAAACCTGTACATTGTAATTTTATTCTAAAAGAAGTGACTGGCAGATGACTTTTTACTTAAGTCCCGCCCCTTAAGTTGATCCAGAGGCTCCTGTCACTCGTGCTTAGCCATTTGCTGGAGTTAGAATTCTAGATCATGATAAGTGCCTGGCTTTTTACCATGTTTTAGTATTGTAACTTAATGTTAAAATATAAGCTAAATGTTCCTCATGTAACCTTTCACTCAGGTGCATGTAACGTAGACGGTTTATTTCTACCTCTGTGCTAGTTTAATTAGAGACTATGGAGTATCTGTACAAACTACAGAGGTGTCAATCATAAGAGGATGTGTTTTTTTGCTCTCATTGGCATGATATTTGATTTTCTATGAGATGAGGCCTATTGCACTATTATTATAGATGTAATTTTTTAAAAATGCATTCATTCCCATTTTAAATTCTTTTTATTCATAGTTGTACTGTGGCTTTGTTAGTTTCTATTAGATTTTTTAAAATATATTTATTCTGTTTTTATATCCTACACCTACCTTGTATCTACACTCACTGCCCAATTTTATCAGGTACACCTACCACATAGTTGCACTATAGCTGTGGATGATTTATTTATTTTTATTTTTTATTTATCGATTTATTTATTTTGCAATTGTCCATATAGCCTATTCAAATTAATCCAACCTCAAGGAGATATTTTTTTTTTTAGCAAAAAACAAATTTTGTGTTAAAAAGTGTTTATATTCTTAAAAAAAGGAAAATTATCTGCCAACAAGTCAAGTTCAAGTTTGACATGAGCTTAATAATCTTTGTTTAATAATAATCTTTTAATGAGAAATATTAGTAAATTTGTGTTTTTTCAAGATATTTTCATAATATTTCATTGATATATTCATTTAAACACACACACACACACACAGAAAATCTGGGATTTTTTTTAAAAATTTATTTAAAATGGGAATTTTATTTACTAATTTACTATTTAATATTTAAGATTCTGCACTATTTCTAGGTCCCTATTTAAATGTAAGCAAATGTGTGATATTGATCATGTTAACTGCTTTGTACAAAAGGTCAGATTTTCCTCATGCCTAATCTCTTCTATTGAAGCACGTGTTCAGACGACTCTGATGGATTTGATCCAAAATTGATCATAAGGTTTTGCACAAACCTGTGGAGCCCATGTCAGCTCGAGTGCACATTGTCATTATATATAATAGCGTGAATGTAGAAAATATTACATTACAGTGATATACACTATATTACCAAAAGTATTCGGTCACCCATCCAAATGATCAGAATCAGGTGTCCTAATCACTTGGCCTGGCCACAGGTGTATAAAATCAAGCACTTAGGCATGCAGACTGTTTTTACAAACATTTGTGAAAGAATGGGCCGCTCTCAGGAGCTCGGTGAATTCCAGCGTGGAACTGTCATAGGATGCCACCTGTGCAACAAATCCAGTCGTGAAATTTCCTCGCTCCTAAATATTCCACGGTCAACTGTCAGCTTTATCATAACAAAATGGAAGAGTTTGGGAACAACAGCAACTCAGCCACGAAGTGGTAGGCCACGTAAACTGACGGAGAGGGGTCAGCGGATGCTGAAGCGCATAGTGCAAAGAGATCGTCGACTTTCTTCGCAGTCAATTGCTACAGAGCTCCAAACTTCATGTGACCTTCAGATTAGCCCAAGTACAGTACGCAGAGAGCTTCATGGAATGGGTTTCCATGGCCGAGCAGCTGCATCCAAGCCACACATCACCAAGTGCAAAGCAAAGCGTCGGATGCAGTGGTGTAAAGCATGCCGCCACTGGACTCTAGAGCAGTGGAGACGCGTTCTCTGGAGTGATTAATCACGCTTTTCCATCTGGCAATCTGATGGACGAGTCTGGGTTTGGAGGTTGCAAGGAGAACGGTACATTTCGGACTGCATTGTGCCGAGTGTGAAATTTGGTGGAGGAGGAATTATGGTGTGGGGTTGTTTTTCAGGAGTTGGGCTTGGCCCCTTAGTTCCAGTGAAAGGAACTTTGAATGCTTCAGGATACCAAAACATTTTGGACAATTCCATCCTCCCAACCTTGTGGGAACAGTTTGGAGCGGGCCCCTTCCTCTTCCAACATGACTGTGCACCAGTGCACAAAGCAAGGTCCATAAAGACATGGATGACAGAGTCTGGTGTGGAGGAACTTGACTGGCCTGCACAGAGTTCTGACCTGAACCCGATAGAACACCTTTGGGATGAATTAGAGCGGAGACTGAGAGCCAGGCCTTCTCGACCAACATCAGTGTGTGACCTCACCAATGCGCTTTTGGAAGAATGGTCAAAAATTCCTATAAACACACTCCTCAACCTTGTGGACAGCCTTCCCAGAAGAGTTGAAGCTGTAATCGCTGCAAAAGGTGGACCGACATCATATTGAACCCTATGGGTTAGGAATGGGATGGCACTTAAGTTCATATGTGAGTCAAGGCAGGTGACCGAATACTTTTGGTAATATAGTATATATTTATTTGGCAGCATCTAATGTTAGATGATTAAGGACAACAGTTCAACAGCTCATTCTCATTCTAAAAGCTGCATTACTAAAAGCTGTAACACATTGTGACTATGTGTAAAAGTCTTTATAATAACCCCTTTAATCAGCCTGCAGGACTGTGTTTAATATGGATAAATGTGGTATAACTAAATACGTCAAGGAATGACAAGTTGTTTGCAATTCTAAAATACTTTTATTGGTGCCAGTAATTTTGGCTTTTGAAAACGATAACAAAAGAAAATACTATTATTTTAAAAAGTAGTGTTAATGAGTTTTTTTTTTTTATGCTAGAACAAAAATAAACAGTTTCTCCAGTTGTTTGAGTGTAAACTTTTTTTTTCTAATTATTGTGTGTAATGTTTATTTACTGAAACCCTGACTAGGATAAAGTGGTTACTGTAAGTGAGTGCATGAGTGAATGTTTATTTTATACAAACATTTTTGTTCATTTTTATGAAGAAGGCCAACAGTTCCACAGGGCACTTTATATATGAGCAATTGAGTCTGGAGTGAAGAGCCAGAGACTATTAGCATGCCTAATTAAACCTTAAATATTCTTGTTTATAATGACGATAAATGTCTAATTCAGTGTAGCAGACTGGTCTTTGCCCTCTCATGCACGTAGTAAAATCCTTATGGCTTTAGACTTGGTGATATTTCCATAATTCTGTTTTTCTTTGGCCTAGTTTGATACATGACTCAGTCCTCATTTATAATGCATTGCAAAGAGCTTTTAAGCAATACCAGTGTGGTACAAGGGCCAGCCAGGTTAGGTGATATGGGAGCTCTACTTTTTCAGAACAATCCCTGAGCTACACACAGTTCTTGCTGAGAATCTGAAATAATATCAGAGTCTGTCTCGTTAAATAACTTCATTTTAAATGCACTGAACAGGTGATCTCAAATACAGGTCTGCCTGAGACTACGCTCTGTTGACTTATATAGCCATATCTTACAATTCTTAGATGAGTAAGTGAAGGTTAGCATAGTGTAATTACAACGAACCTGGAAAAAGTTCATATTTTATTGTGTATTGAAATTCTTTGTCCAGAAATAAGCATGTTTAGATTTTTTAAAACACCAGTAATAAAATGGTGGTAATTTCCCATGACGGGCAGCGAGCTATACCGCCTATTGTACTTTCCCTCCAGTTTTCAGTCACAAAACACTTCAGAGAGGTATATTTAAAAAGTATACAGTAAGTATTAGTTAAATATGTAAGTATTAGTTAAAAGTATAAGTATTACTTATACAGAAAGAAAGAAATTGATTCTTTTAAAACACTGCATAAGATCGTTCCACTGCATCAACTAAAACAGCATCATTTAGTGAAACGAATTTCATGAAAAAAAATTAATCATTTGGTCTAAGGGCATTTTCACACTTATTTTTAAAAAATCCTTCCAAACTGTTGATCAATTGTACAATTTTATAAATTGCGTACATTCTATAATTCATACAAAATGTGACACAATATTTGCCTGTTTCAAACATATATGGTATACAATACACCTTTATTGCTTGAGAAGACACTCATCACAAAGCTCAACTCATTCGACTCATCACTGCACTAACCCCACTCCAAGTGTGGTTTATAAACTTAGGATAACCTGCTACATAACAGCGATGACATGAGACCCATCTTTAGTCTACATGAAAACACAGTAACCTGATATTTTATGTATGGAAGTGCTCCTAAAAATATACATCACATTATTCCATGCCCAGCCCTAGAAGCAGACAGCTTTCACACATGGTGAAGACTACAACTGAGTTCAGTTAAAGCAAACAACATATCACCATTTTCAGGTGGGCTAGAAATTGTTTCTTTGAAATGCACCCAAATTTGAAAACAGGTTTCACACTTGGCCACACATACCGCTCTCACTGAGCAAACGGCCTCAGGTTTGGAAAAACTGTCCTAAAAGCAGGCCCCAGTAGTAACGCTACATTACTGAGTGGGCTATTTCAAATCAGATAAATCCTATGTTATCTAAATCTAATACAAGGATTTACACACTAATGTCTAACTTGGGAGACTGTCTCGTCTAGTTTATCTCGACAGCCCAGAGGTGACGTATACCCTGCACCGATCCTTAATATTGTTCTCATAGTCTTTGTGGAATATACAATAATATATATAGTTTGTTAATAGACCTAATGTCTCCAGTGACAAAGAGGCTAAAAAATCCAATTCCAATTCATGGCTCCAGAAACAGGAATGCAAGCCTCATGAAAAAAAAAAAAAAACTAATAAAAACACTGTCTGTAATATTACCCTAATATTACAGGCTCCACATTTCTTCTTGAAGAGCCTGACAAACGCAGAACCTTTTCCCTGTCTTCACAGGCCAAAACACATCATTGCATCTCACGCTAGATTCCACTTCCCTGCCTCAGATCACTTTTCAGACCCATTCTAAGTGAAAGGCAAGTGGTTAATTGCCATTTTTGGAAATGCATGATATTCTGTGGATAGATTTTTGTCTATTAGTTTTACTCTAGCATTAGAATGCAAAGCTTTCACTACAGAATGACTAGAGAAAAAAATCTTATCAAAATTTGATGCTACAAAGTGAATATGAGGGATTTTGAGGCCATGTGACAGTGTTCCAGGTAATCACAATGAAAACTGGAATGTAGTGAAAACCCTTGTCCAGTAGGAAGTATAACTGGATTTTAAAACACCTCAGAGTAGGTTCAGAGTAATCCATTTTCTACATCATTAACCTTCTTAGTGAAGTCAAACATATGAAACATATGGCACAGAATAATGGATCTTTCATTCTCAGATTGCATATCCCAGATGGTAACACCTTTTATCTTCCAACAGCAGCCAAGAATGCCTTTAGCACTGGCAAATTCTCAAGGCATAGGTGTCACTGCTGTTCTGAGAATGGTCCACAACTTAAATACCATTTGATCAGCGGGGGTCCTGTGGCGGTCTCTTTCCACTGATGGACATGTAGGAGGTGGGCTGACAAATTGTGCACAGCAACATATGGTCTACAGCCAATACTTGTATAGATACCAGGTTGGTTTCCCCAACAGACACAGTGAAAAATAAATTGTATAGAATTGATGCACTTCACATTTTTAAATGAGCTTCATTGAAAATGCTACATTGTTTCAGCAGTAGACTTATTGTTTGTATGAAAAAAGTTCTTCATATTCGAGTCTTAATGTTTGATATATGCATCCACAATAAATACTTTAATTCTTTCTGCATGCTTCTGCATGTCATTTTCATAAGTAAAAAAGTAAAAAAGTAAAAACGCACAGACTATATAGCTTGCCTAGCATTTTTTTAGGTCATAAAGTATGAAAGCAATGTAACAGCAAATCCAGTGATCCAAATGTCTCTCAGTAGTGACAGTTTTAATACAGCTTTTTGGGATCCATGAGCTCAAATAGGTTGATTGCCCAGCCCATTTTAGTAAATTGTAGGGTATTAAAAAATATATATATATTTTCAGCGCTTTACATGAAGTGTGGTCATTTCTCTGCTGCCCAAAACCTTCCCACTTGACATAGCTACCTGACAGTCAAGACTACTTATTTGCCCTTTACTCATTGCCATTTCAAAGAAAAAGTAGGCAGAAGTGTGCAGAAATGTTATTATTATTATTATTATTATTATTATTATTATGTCACCACCTAATCTTCTTAGAACCCATCAGAACTGGAACCCTAAACTGTTTTATGCAATATCTGTACATCTAATGCATCTTGTTTTTAATTTTTTTACTTTTATACTATGTGTAACAGACATGGTTCTCTACCCCACTTAAAGTTACTGTTAAGTTTTTAAACAATGAACAGTTTTGTGTTCATGAGGATTTGAAAGACTTAAGTTGGCAACATTAAACTGGACATTATTAATAAAAATATAATTAATTGTTGAAATGGGCACAATATGAACACAATATGAACAAGTGCTGCATGAAAAAATAAGAATTTTGAAGTTAGGCTTAGGATGACACACAAGTTTATATAGTTTTATATGACATTATATGAAACTCTACAAAATCGCTTAGATTGCTATGAATTCTGCCTGAGAGTGGGTTAAACAGACTCACCATGCTGTGGAGGTCTGGAAGGTCAGGAGGGTAGGACTCTCCACCTCTCCTCTTAAACTCTGTCTGGGATGATGTTGTTGGTGAGGGCCTTGGCTCATACTTGTCCCTGAGCTCGGATCTCCCTCCTGTGCTATGGTGGCACTGTGCCACTGGCTCCTGGCCTGTTTCAGCCATCGACCGCCCAGTCCCCACTTCTCCAGATAGACACGACACACCTCATAGTTCATGGCTGAATAGTATAAGAAGTCCAAAGCCAGCAGAATCATGACGAAGAAACCATAAACCCACACACCAACGAGAGCGGTGTAATTACTGCAACAATCAGCAGAGACCGGGACAGAACAAAGCAGGAGCATTATTATTCAGGTAAATTCATACATTTTAATTGTCATCACATATATACAGTAGGATGAAATGCTGTGCTCCAAGGATCATGGTGCTTCATACAAGACAATGCAGATTCTCTTTTCTCAAGACTAATACAACATACAAAAAACTAATGCAAAATATAATTTGCAAACAATTTAAATAATTGAAGCTCAGCTTAATTGAACTTTGAAGAGAAAACACCCATGGCAGACATTTGTAGGGCCATATCACACTGAATAAGACACGATAAACATGTATAGCATGTGAAAAGGGTCAGATATTGTATTTTAAAATACTTATAGTAAAAAAACCTTCCTTTCTAAATACGATATAAATATATTTATTTTAAAAACCATTTCCAACCTCTTTCATGATATCTGAACAGCTGTTGGATCCATTCAATTTTAACAGAAACCATGGGATGTGAAAACTACTATTAGTATTTCAAACTGCCATTTTAAATGGTATTTAAATGGTATTTATTTAATGGTAAAAAACAAAACAAAACAAAACAAAAAAAAAACATGGCACAGCAACAACCGTAAACCAAAATTTAGTGATCAAGTAAGAAGGGTGTTATTCAGAGAAACAACCAAGAGGCCAAGGGTGATGCTAAAGCAGCTGGAGAGATCCACAGCTCAGATTGGAGAAGCTGCTTGCAGGACAGCCACATACTCCACAAAGCTATCCTAAGAAAAACATCCCCAAAGTGAAGAGTGCTGCTGGCAGCATCATGTTATGGGAACGCTTTTCATCGGCAAGGACTAGAATGGAGCTAGATACAAGATAACCATAGAATAAAATCTCTTCCAGTCTGCAACATATTTGATACTGGAGAGGAGGTTCATCTTCCAGTAGAACAACTACCCTATGCACACTACCAAAGCTAGACTGGAGTGGTTCAAAACCAAAACCTGAATGTGTTAGAATGGCCCAGTCAAAGTCCAGACCTCAATCCAATTAAGAGTCTGTCTAAAGACATGAAAACTGTCGTTTACAAAGTGTCTCTGTCCAATCAGACAGGGCAGTGTTGGGTAAAATGGGTAAAAATATCCAAATCCAGATGTTCCAAGCTGATAGAGATGTATCCTAGAACACCTGCAGCTGTAATTGCAGCCAAAGGTGATTCTGCCAAGTATTGATCCAGGGGCTGAATACTTATGCAACCGACAAATGTCTGCTTGTTTGTTTAATTAACATTTAATTAACCTTTGTGTTACAAGAATAGTTTGCAACTCCTTATTGTGTAAATCAAATGGTAAAAATCCCAGTTAAGTCCATTTGAAATTCCAAGTTGTAACACTACAAAATGTGGAAAAAGTGAGTGAATACTTATCCCATGTACTGAATCATGTACACCTATAGCTGTATGCAAATATTTTGTGAAAAGAAGTAAATACAACTTCTGCAGCAAACAATTTAAAAAAAACATTTTCTACTGTTACTTTATATTTGATGATCATAGAAAATTAAAAAAATAAAATAGTAATTATTGCATGTGCAAAAGTTTGGACACCCTTCCAGTTGTAATGTCTCAGAACCTAATTAACTTGTTAATCTCCCATATATACAATGCAAGATTCTCGCATTATACACACAGCTGATTTAAGACATTGTGTACAGTAGTATTATGTGTACTGTACAATTCAAAAATAAATTACTCTGAGTAGGACTTCCGTCATGAATTAAAAAGATGATTATTGGTGCTAAAGAGCATAAACAATTTGTTAATTGCACTTCACAAAGCACAAATAAGGGCATGTCACTTGGAAGGGCATCAACAGAGTGAATATTAGGCTGGCACATTCTGAATAGTCACATTAAAAAAAAAAAAAAACATTCTCCACTATGAAAACAATTTTTATATGAAAACAAATCATACTTTGCATACAGATAAATGTCCTATCTTCAGACAGCTGGCAGGATAAACAAGTTACCATAGCATCCAAGAGAGAAACATCTATTTATCTTTACACCAGCGTCGCTGCTACTCAGCCTGCAGGCATGCATTTAGACTTTTTTTTAAACTTGTTAAATGGGAAAATCTACTCCATTAGCATATTATGCATATCATAAGACAGTTCCAAGTGGAGGTCACAAACCAGACAGAGCTGCATGTTCTTACACAAATGATCTCATCAGGAAATTCTGTCTGACATTACAATTGTAAAGTTTCCTTTACATCTTTCATGAAAAAGCCTGAAAAAGTGCCTTCATCAGTACGTTAATATACGTTATGATGTACGCATTGTTCGAAGGTCTTGATTTGATATGTCTGCGGATTGAAGAACACCTTCAACAGATTGCATAATTAAGTAGACATTTTATTCATCATAAAATACCACTTATATTATGTGAGATGTAATAAACATTTAAACTTAATCAAGCCTTTCCTGAAAAAGTAGCTTCCTCCTGATTTTGAATCAGGTGTAAAAAACACACACACTTATTCTAAGTACAAGCTAATACTACTGTACAAGCATACAAGCCATTGTACTATTGTAGCTGCACTGACATCACAAACGAAAACATATCTCTCTCTCTCTCTCTCTCTCTCTCTGCCGATTTAATACAGCATCTCCTGGCTGATTCAATTATTCAATGATTCAATTAGAGATCAATACTGTGATTCAAAAATTTCAAAGCTGCAGATATGAGAGTCTACTTGGTGTAGTGGAGAACCCAGGATTCAAAAACACATTGGAGTTATTGAAATCTGACTTCAGTCACGCCTCATAGAGATTGACACCAAGAGTTTGGACAGTTTTTCAAAAAAAGTGTAAAAATATAAAGAAAAAGAAAAAAAAATTCCCTTTTCCAATGAACTGACCTTTTGGGCTAATTTCAGTTTTTTCTGCAGTTTTTGCACATTCAGGCAATGTTTAACTTTGGTGTATCAAAAATGTATCATACTAAGACATCACTATATTGTATAGTATAGTACGGAATTTAATTTTTTTTGTATCATAACTAACTCCGCTACATGAAATTACAAGATTAGGTAAAATAACTTCATGTTTTTGAGCTTCATGTTTTTGCTGCATCATATGTTGCATCAGTTTAAAATGAAATAAACAGAGTAATTGCCTAAGTTACTGGTACAATAATCCTTTTTTTACTCACTTGTGAGCGAAACCATCTGAGGTGGTGGTGAGGTTGAGCTGCATGATGCCCTGGAACTCGGTCTCGTTGCAGCAGTACTTGAAGGCTGTGTTGTTGTGGTGACAGCAGAACATGTAGGTCTTGTTGTCAGAGAGGCGAGGGCAGTGAAAGCCGAAGTGATAGCGCCCTTTGTGGTCAGAGTAGGGTTCGCAAACTCTGAAGTGTGCTGAAAGAGCTGCTCAAAGAAAGAATATAAAGAGGGTTAAGTTAAAGATGTTTGAGATCTTACTTAATTTGAAAACATTAAGTCTTTCAAAATAATGTGTAACAGAATTGCGGTTTTTGGGATGCATTATTTCACATTTGCACATATGCAAGTTCAATCTGAATATAATAAATAGAAGATAATGGCACTTGCCTGTACACATGCATTTGTTCTCTTTAGTAGATCATAAAGTACATTGCAAGCATTATGTAATGGCCTAGACAAATCAGTCTGCTGTGTTCCGTCTATTTTAAAATAAATGTGCAACATGTGATGAGTATGGTTTACTTCAAAAATAAATGGCCAGTCTGATTGTCTTGTATACACAGGGCACATGTTCTTCAGATGTCTTTTACTAAATAATGGAAGGAAAATTTACAACTCAAATGTTCAATACAAGCCTATGTCCTTGCATGTCTTACATCTGGGAATCTTCTTTCTGTTTTTTTTCATATCACGTTTTAAATCAGTTTTTGTTTATATAGGACAGGATGCAATATAGGATCTCGTGCAATCATACAGAGGGTACCATTACAATTTTTAATACATCCTTGGATAATATGAATATAATAATTATAATAATATAATATGAATGATTGTTTATTGCTTGCCTCCCACCATCCCCTATAGTAGCCCATCCAGACAAACATGAAGTAGTCCTGACGTCAGTAATTGCACACAACTGACATATCCTGATGATCTGTCAAAAGTTGGAATATCTGACAAATGGCACAGACCAGCACCTTGTCCGTTCCTAATTCTGCCCTTCATATACAGAATATATGTTTGCTATTGAGTCTGACTGCAACCTCAGCTGCTTGCCTCCAAGATCATATCTGGTTTTTAACAGGAGGAGTGCAGACATGCCATCATTTGCATATAGATTAGAGCTGTAAGAGAATGATGGACAGATAAATTGGATAGACAGAAAAACTCACTCGGGCGATCTCCCAGTCCAAAGATCATTTTTACAGTAATATATTTTATGATTTAGACTATAAGGAAGCTTAGATTCTTTGTCAAGCTGCTTATCTACTATAGTGACAAAACTTTTTTTTTTAAAGTAAGGAATAAAACACTTCAGGACATAATGTTATAGGAAAATAATCAGTGACATATGTGTGTGATGCCTTACCATGCCTTTCCCATAACGGCACATCCTGAAGTGTTTTACTCCTCTTATACCACAGTGATTTGCCAACATTTTTTTATTCAATAAGAATTACATGCGATACTTTTTATCTGTTTATCTCTTACATTTACTGTTGTAGAACATCCACGAAAGAAGTTAGTTCCTGTTTTCACTTACATTATAGCAGCACCACTCTCTCTTTTTTCACTTTTTCTTTCACAGTTAATAAGACCAAAAATTGCAGCTCGTCATGTTAGTGAGAAACCACCAAGTACTCTGTCCTGAAGACCTTCCCATGTTGGAAATTTTAAATTACAGCTTTACTTCTGAATGTTAAGAGGCACTGACACTGGAGACTCCTTCCAACAATGTTACACAAACGTTTCTTCACAGTTACTTTGCCATATCATCAATGGTACCCATTTTTAAAAACCATTTATTTGGACTGTCATCTGAATAAATGAAGCTGTTACTATGGAAACAATAATGAATTAGAACACCCACATTAATATTAAACCTGTGATTTGCCTTGCAGCCAACACTATTGTCAAAGCTGCTGTTATAGAAATTAATCAACACCTTCTGACCAATCAGAATGGAGAATCCAATAGCACTGTGGTATAAGATTAATTAAAAACCAGAGTAACTGAAGTTAGACATACACATAATGCAAATCTGTTACACAGTGGTTAAAAATCATATATGCAGGAATGTAAAAAAAAAACCTTCAGAAACATGTTCAACTGTTTTTCATTTCTTTCTGTCATGAAGCCTTGCTAAACGTGTTTGAATGTTCAGTCAAGAGACATCCCTAGGGAAAATTGGAGCACTACAGTAGTACTCCAAAAATATGGGCCATTAACAACCCAGAATAGAATAATTACATATTTATACATACTCACAATGGAAATGTTTTGTAATAAATGGCAAATCTTTGTGGCCAGCCATACCTCTCTGGGTGCATCCATACTTTGTAATGTAAACGAAAACAGTAAAAAGTAACTAATATAAAAATCATTCTTCTTTTGTTAAAATTGACAGGAAAGGTATGCAGTACCCCTTACTGCAATGCATTACCTAAGTACAATAAAAATCAGCTACTAATACACAGAGAAATGAAAACCTCCACCTCATGTTTATTATTCATAAGCACATATTTAGAGAATGACAACAACCCAGACCAATATTATATTATTATGTGAATGTGTAATGAAGAAACTGATTACATTACGAAACGAAACAAAGGATTTAACGTCTGCATTTGGCTCCTTGTTAATGACAATTAAAGCCCAATACCTGTTTGCCCGGGCATACAGAGGGTTGTTAATGGTCGTAATAAATTGCACTGATAGACACAAGAGCCAAAGAGCCCTGCAGGAGCACCTCTGACCCCATAAAGAGCCTTGAATAGCAGGGGAAGTTATTTGGCAGCACCTCAGCTGTGTATCCATCAACCAAACAGGCAAGAAGTCAAGCCGTAATACAAGGTTCTCATATTTAGAGGAAGAAAAGAACAGAAGGAGAAAGCCAGGCATATGAAATGAAAACCACCTGTTGAGCCCTGTTTTTCTTCTACTATGGCAGCAAAAACCAATCAATGTGTTTTGATTTTTGTTTGCTGCATTATTAACATTGTGCAGTGTTTTGGTGCTATCAGCACGACCAGCACTTGCGTTCACTTCTCACACAGTGCTAAATGAGTGTTTCTCCAGTGGGTGCCTGGGTACAGAGACACCTGCCTGACAGCCAGCTAAAATACCTGTCTCTATCTCTCTCCATGGTAACCGCTCTGATGTGTATTTCATTCAGAGAGCTGGCTAGAAGTGCAGCTAGACACATGCTGAAGTGATTTAGGAGGTAACACCCCCCCAAAACCGCCTACACCCTCCTGTACCTTCCCCCATCTATTTAAAACTGATTTTGGCACATCCACCAGAGCACGTCCTGCTTCTTCAATCCACTTCCTCTCACGCAAAATTTGTAGGAATTGTCACGAGCAGCAATGATTTCTTTGAACTTCTTTGAGCTACAAAGAAGACAGCTCATATGCTCTGTAACCCCATCTTTACCCTAACCTTACCATTTATAACTTTATAAACTCTTCCTTAAGGCTGTCAAATGCATCATAATTTGCAATACTGAGATCATATTGCTTTTCTGGACTGCCTCAGTCCTTATTACTGTCATCATGCTTATATTGGATTGCAAAAAGAGCAACCTGACTACGGGTGTAGAACTGCTATGGTATTGTGAGGTATTTTAATACTCCTTATCCAAGCAGTAAAGGCAAGGAAAGGGAAAGAGATCACTAAATTTAGTCACCAGGTATATGATATTTGTTATTTTATTCTTGGTTTTGGATTTTTGTGGCAGCATGTTTAATCTGCCAAATGTTTTTATGGATGTTTATTAATGTCTCTTCAGATCAGGAAGAGACTCATTTAGATGGGCCTGCTGCTTCATTAAACCTAGACTCAAGGTTCTGGTTGGCTTGCTGGATTTATAGAGGTTAAAATCTTCTCATGAGGGTTTTGGCCAACATGGAGACTCAGCATGTGTTTCCTGGCAAGACACGTTGGGCGTGTGAATCAACCTGGTTATGATTTTATAATAATGGCAGATTGTGTTTTTTTTGCTCATAATAACTGGCTGACTGACTGTGTGAGAGATTTTCTTTTAAAAGATATTAAATAATCACAGATGTTTGAAAGTACTCCTTGTCCTCAAATGACTTGGTATAATTGTGTCCATCTATGTTCCAATTACCTTGTCTGCCTCTGGAAAAATATAGGAGGATATGTGATATCACAGGCTTTTCATGGCAATGAAGAACCATAGTCTTGGAAGGAGTCTATTTCACTGATGAAGTTATATGGCAGATTGTTGTAATGTGCAGGATAAATGAATTTCTCACATTTTTGCCATGCAGTTGGGTGAATTTTCTGTTACTGAGCTTTATTTAAATTAGCAATGCTATTTTAACCATACCTATTTAAATCTTACTTGCTATAGTTGTGTATCACTTCCTACCTGCAGTCAGATGCACTTTCTCTGCTTCACCTCACTTCTAAATTGTTAACACAATTTTAAAAACATTTTAGAGCACTCTTACACCTCTCACACTATGTATAGAGGGCTAATTCATTCATTCATTCATTCATATTTAGTAAACCACTTTATCCTGGTCAGGGTTGTTGGATCCAGAGCCTATCCTGGGAACATGAGGTGGGAATACACCCAGGATAGGACGGTACTCCACTGCAGGGCACCATGCACACACACTCATTCACACCTAAGTGGAATTTAGCATAGCCAGTTCACCTACATGCATGTTTTTGGGAACTGCGAGCTAAATCATACGGTAAATCATGGTACTAACTGTGGTGCTCAATTTTGCAGATAATTTTGGGCATGTCTCTGCACGCTAAGCTCATTGCGTGAAACTGAATAAGAGTAGTTAAGAGAGATTAGGTTATTCAGCCACAGTAATTTCCTGAAGCACCACTGTGGTAATCTGTCTTGTGGTCTATCACTGTTTTCAGCATGCCCTCGTTGACTTGCCCATGTCCTATATTAGGTCAAGGTGGGGTCAATTTTGTTAGATCCTGCTGGCTTACGTGACTGTAGGCCAAACCTTTCACTCAATTCATTCAATCTTTTCATTCAACTTGCTTTTATATAGTCAGCTACTCCATATACACTAGGAGTATAACGCAATGCAACTACACTATATGGCCAAAGGTTTGTGGACACCTGATCATCAGACCAACCTGTGCTTGTCGAATTCCAGATTAAGTCCCCCTTTGCTGTTATAATAACCTCTACTTTTCTGGGAACCTCTACTCTGTCTGCATTTCAGTTCATCCCAATGGTGTTCAGTGGGCTTGAGGTAAGGGCTCTGTGCAGGAAACTCGAGTTCTATCATGCCATCCTTCACAAACCATGTCTTCATGGAGCTCGTTTTATGCACAGAGGCATTGTCATGCTGGAACAGGTTTGGGTCTTTTAGTTCCAGTGAAGGGAAATTGTAAAGCTACAGCATATAAAGACATTCTATATAATTGTGTGCTTCCAACAGTTTGGGGAAGAACCTCATATGGGTGTGATGGTCAGGTGTCCAAATACTTTTGGCCATATAGTGAATCTGTATCTGTTTACTACTCCAAATATCCATATCTGTACATATCCATATATTCAAAAAATACCAGTAAACACTGGGGAAAAAAGAGTTAGAAATGTCAGCACTGTCAGCATGGTCTGTGAATTCTGATTCTGATAGTTCATAATTGGTCTCAGCTAGAGATGTGTGTGGGACGTTTTTTTAATCCCACTCACAAAGTTATTATTTTTGTTTGTACCTGCCAGTGCATATTTTTTTAATGAATGTAGTTGGTTCTATTTCCCAAAATATAAGCAAACTAGTAGCTTGATGTTTCTGATGTGTCCTGCTGGATCCTTTCTGGCGTACTTTTTAAAAAAAAAAGATTAATTCCAAATAATGTATGTGTATTCGGTTACATTAATGGCATACCCATGACAGCTGTCAGAAACCTCACTGTAAGTAGCTGGAATCCTCACTAACTAGCATGCAAGTTAGTTAACTAGCATGCTAATTTACTTAAAAATAAGCTTCTGTTATACTCTCCCCCCCTGCTCTTAATGAAGGTGTATGGAAAACAGCATTGAAATATACAGCTAATTTGACATAGGGTTCCAATTTAATGTAGTTAAATTTGGTTGGACAGTACAAAAAAATCTTTTTTTTTTTTTTTTACTCCATCCATGTGGTCTCATTTGTTGGTAGATCCAACAGTGGAGCTCACCTGCAGTGGAGAGCAGGAGGAAGATGACAGCCAGGGTGTTGGAGGACCAGTGGCCTCGCATGGTCATCTCTCTGTCCTCATGAAGAAAAGAAAGGCGCAGGAGAGAGAGGGAGGTGTGACCTAACACACACACATTGCTTTCTTTCGTCTGCTTACACTCGTCATGCTGCAAACTGTTAAAAAGAAACAAATACTGCATGTGTAGAGGCAATGACTTTCTCCTGATATCTGGCCTAACGAGTCAAGAGAAACTTTAACCAGCCTAAGGGATGTGATATGGTCAAAGTATTGCACTTTAAGCAATTTAATAGTTTAAGTATAAACAGATTTCTACACAACCTCAGCTTTATTTAAATTCTGTGTAGTTACAATTACCTGTTATGTTTAAGAACATTCTTGTATGATCATTACCACACTCTCTCAGCTTTAGTCCAGGAATATATTTTGTAGTTTGCTTTCTGCCAACATTTAGCTCAGCTATGCACTGGCCAAGAAAATAAAGGTACTCCAGCTCAGCCATCCAGGTCATTAAATTGTCTAGTAGTTGTAAGTCAAAACGACTGAAACTTGCTATGACCTCTAAGAAATTTTGCATCTTATCTGAACTACTGAACTCCATCGGATGACTGGCAAAACGTCTTCAAGATTATACCACAAGTCCAGGTGTCTTGACTTACAACTACATGACATCAGGTATTTTTTTTTCTTTGTCAGGTTGCTAAGGGAAGCCTTTCTTTAGTTCAAATATTTTCTTCTGCTCAAACAACCATTATTCTCTCTACCTGACCAAAATGGAGGTCTATAATTGTTTGACCTTTTCAGACAACTCACATTTGCAGCGTCTAAGCATTTTCTATTAGTGTCAGCTGGCCTGAGAACGTACCAACCAGCTCACGAAGACATCCAACTAAAATAAAAAGAGGGTCTAATATCCACACCACAGTGCAATGATATGAAGCAGTGTTTTCTATGATATAATATTCAAATAATTTGTAAGAAAGTGTAAAAGTACACTGTTCAGAGAGTAAAAACTTTCAAGTTTTCATTGTTTTTTTTTTAAAGAAATGTTTTTATGGTAGTAAAATGACATTGCAAATCATTCAATTAACAACGAACATTAAATTGAATGACAATTTGATGGCATAACTGTTAAATGAAATTCTTTATTTGTGATTTTACAGTATTTGTTCACCATTTTCTATTTATATTAGACAGTTTTATTCAATACTCTAAATGTTCTACATTACATACTTTTTTAAAATGATCAACAAGTACTGTGAAATTACACGGCAAATCAACCAATGAACAACTAGCTTTTAAATTAATAGCTAAATAAAATTCTTGAGCTGTAATTTTGTTGTTCAAACAGACTTAAACATGAATATATATAACATTTACAGGATTGACTGCAACTTTGTTTTTAAAACACATCTTAAAACCCTGGAGAATGATGACAGTGATACAGTACATTTGACAATCCTGAAGAGGAAAACGAAAAAAAAAAATGCTGGCATTGTACTCATGGATGCTTTTATGATTGTGTGCAGTCATGGACACTGTCATGCACCGGCAGAGCTGTTTTGGACTGGTTAAAACAAGCTCTGGCAGCCATAAATTTGCTTCCACAAAACAGGTTGAGGTTTCTCTCCCAGCCTGTTTTCTCACACTGTCTATAGTAACTTGCTGCAATTAGCTGGTTGGCTCGCTTGCTAAGTCTATCTACTACTACATACACAGCTGCTTCCGCTTTTCAGTAAACGGTAGTAATTGTCACAGCTTGTTAGAGAATAAAATCAATCATATTGTGAACAACTCTGCTTTTAGTCCTTCCACTGGCCCATCACCTCTTGTGTACTCATGGCAGCAGTTGATGGAGCCAGTTCATGGAGCCAGTTGATGGAGCCAGTTGATGGACACCTGGGATCTGAATGTTTACCTTGTACTACCATCTGAACTGTGTCTAATTGCTACGTGACAAGATGGCAACAGTGGCAAGGTGTATTTTTAGTATTAGTGTTTGCTTTTCCTTTGGTGTCAGATGGAATAAACATAGTGAGACAAAAAAAACGACAACAATCCATTAGCTATGTACTTTTCTTCCAAATCAAACTGTGCTTCAGACATGAGAAAATATGAGTTCTATAAAAAAAAAGGTTCTGTAAATATGCATAAGTAACTTTGATATGGTTGAGCTCATATGAATTTTAACCACATTAACCAGAAAAACATGAACAAGAAGCAGTCTGCTATGAAGCCAAAAGATCGTGCCTATTGCAAATTTAGCAGAGCTGGATGGAGAGGAGAGTAGCCTTAGCCATGTAATGACAGTATTTAATGAAGAAAAAGAAAGCTGCGGTTCCTTAGAATGCTCATCTTTATCTGCTATTACTTTATTACAAAATGTATATTAGTGTGAAGTAAACTAAACTGTCCATTTTCCTAAAAGATTGTTTACTATGTTACAGTTTATCTATGTAAATTTTCCACATGGTAAATTACTGTAATTTACTGGTTTTCTACTGGCACTCCTTCAGCCTGTCTATATTAAACATCTCAACATACCTTTCGGATCCAGGCTTTATGGTGAACAAAATAATGAGTATTGAATAAAATATATCGTGCCTTATTTCAAACTTTTAAAAGCTAGTGAAAATAAAATGAACACCAAACACAATTTTTTTTTGAAAACTTTTTGCTACAGCTTATGTTTTGTTTGGGTCAAAATGACTTGTTTAAATTTTTTTTTTAAAAATTACATAAAATCTCATGGTCCTTAATTTCATTTATTTAATAAATACGACATTTTAAAAAAATAAATAAAAATGCAAATTAAAAATTTATGTTCAGTTCATTTGTGCCTGTGAGTAACAAGGTGAAAGGAAAAAAAAAAATTAAACAGAAAGTTTTGTCATATTCTTTTGTGCTGCACTCACAGCTGTGCACACACACACCTCAACCACGTGAAGGGCTTCTTCCATAAATACTGCTTAGGAAAATTAGAAAATGATAGTGAAATTATGATATATTGTGTATTTAAAAATTACATTTATATTACTATATTATAAAACAACTAACATTAAAAGAGATAAAGAGATACTATTGGATCAACTGTACACTGATTGCTAAGTAGTGAACATGACAATTACAGAGGTTTTAAAGTAAAGCCGAGCTTTTAGTTAACAATGATGAGAATCCCAGTGGTTTCTCTGAGCTGATATGCTCTGGAAAACAGAGACTGTAGACAGAGAACAATGCTTCCAGTCACAACAGAACTCCTACCTATCAGCCACATTACTCCCAGACAGTGAGGGAGTGGAGACAAACGTAAAAGATGATATTCTTCTATGATTCTTTCCCAACACACATGCCGTTATTGTCCCATTTCCATCCAATCAGTTCAAAGAAAACCTCACTCTCTGCGGTGCACCATCTTTATAGTGTTTTAAATAAATAAACAAATAAATAGTAATGACAAGTATATCCCTGTTGAATTAAAGCTTTGTGCCTGAGAGCTTTATTAATTAATGTGAGAAAAACTCTGCCAGCAAAAAAGTAGTATTAAATTGATTTTTTAAAACAATTATCTGCAATTTTATTTATATAGTCCAAATAGTTTTTGCATATTTACATAATTTTAAGGTCATCTGTTGACGGCAGGCCAAAATGTTAAGCATCCGAGGAAGGTAATGCAAGAGGTGAAAGTGAAGAGGTGGATCCGGCTTAGTGAGATTTGCAAACTCAAATCGAGCTTAACCAGTGACTTTTAAATCACTTTAATCTTCTTGAATTCTTAACACTGTCCTAACAGCATGCATTTTTGACTTTTATGTATTTAAATTCAGTATTATAATGGAAGGTAGTTCCTTTTTTTTATGAATTAATTTTATTGTGCAAAGTGGCTTTTTAATTTTAATTTGCCAATCCCTCCCAACCATCAAGCTAGCTCAGCTCATCATATGACTACTAACAACCAGGCAGGGTGAAGCCAGCCGGAAGGCTCAACACACTGAGGCTTGAGGTGGATGACTACAACATCAGAAGACCACATTGGGTTTCAATCCTGTCAGCCTAAAACAGGAATATGAGGCTACAGCAGGCACAGGCTCACAAAACATTTGTCTTTTTCCAATCTTCAACTGTCCAGTTTCAGTGCGCACTGTAGCTTAAAATTCCTGTTCTTGACTGACAGGAGTGTAACCTGATGTGGTCTTCTGCTGTTGTAGCCCATCCACCACACGGTTTGACATTTTGTGCATTCTCAGATGCTTTTCTGCTCACCATGTTTGTAAAGAGTGGTTATTTGAGTTAGCCATCCTTTCAGCTCAAACCAGTCTGGCCATTCTCCTCTGATCTCTCTCATCGACAAGGTGTTTCCATCTGCAGAACTGCCACTCAGTGGATGTTTTTTGTTTTCTACACCATTCTGTGTAAACTCTAGAGACTGTTGTGTGGGAAACCCTAATTAAAAGAGTTTTTCTGAAATATTCAAACTACTAGCACCAACAGCCATGCACAGTCAAAATACATTTTTACCCATTCTGAAGTTTGATGTGAACAGTACCTGAAGTAATTTTAATTAAATAATTTTCACTCATAAAATGAAAGAATATAATATGGAATGCTTGTCTGCAGTGTGTCAGAGAAGTGGAGCTCATGGTTTCATCTATGAAATCTTGCTTATTGTAATAAAACTCTTCATTATAAATTTGGGACAATTGATGACATGGAAGAACCATCAGACAGGATACAAGCTTGCTTAGGCAGGGATTGTGTATTTGATGTTCTAGTAGAAGTAAATAAAAGTGCCTGAGCAGATGTCCTCAGATACATATGGAGCACAATCTCTTGATGGGAAACATCTCAGCGAGAAAAGCAGATGCATGTTCCTCTCCGACAGTGAGTGATTCCACAAGGGACATCTACTGCCTAATGCAGGCTGTGCGCTTCATGTCACTCTGAAAAGGTGTGTGTGTGTGTGTGTGTGTGTAACAGAAAGACAGTGTGGCAAAAAGGGAGTGGTATGATGCAATAGTTTTAATGAGTAGTATTCTCACTGCAGCTCAGAAGATCTTTCTATCTCATTGTCCATTCTTGCTCTCACTCTTTCTCTGCATAAGTGTCTATCATTTCCCTCTCCCCTATCACTCTCTCCATTAACCCTACACTGTCAGTGGATCCGTGTTCAGTTTATAGCTACACTAACAACGCTTGCACTCTGAGTTGACTGTCTATCATAACCACCCCATCTTCCTGTTAAAGCTCTCAAAGGAAACTCATTAGCAGTAAGAAACATAAAGAACATAGAAAATCTTGCACTAATCTCACACTCACATTTACACAGTAGTCAACTGTTGGTCAAATTGTATCTCACAAGCACCAAAATGTAGGAAAAATGACCTAGTGAAGCATCAGAGACGATGGCACATAAGATTCTTTGAAGTTATACATCTAGTCCTTATTAATAAATCAATTAGATAAACTAATAAATTAATTAAATAAACAAAAGTCAATATAACTTAGAGGATCTTAATCATATCAAGAGAAGAGTTCTGGTATTGTTTATTTCTGCAGTGCTCGTTCTTGGCCTGTTAGTACCTCATGGTCCGCTGTGAATTTGGACATCTGCTGTGTGTCTCGGATGCAAACCAACCCTCTGCTTTTATATGCTAAAAAGAGAAAACACAAACAAATGGCACACAATAATGTCCCACGCACCACGCTGTTACCTTGGAAACACACAGACAGATAAAGAAAGCAAAGTATTTTATTTTTAACTACAGTGATTATGATCTCATTTGTGGTGATGAAGACATGAGACACTCAAGTTTGAACTCTAGATACAACGTGCCAGAATGGTATTTCTGTTTTGACTCTTTTAGATCACACCAGGGGCTAAATTGTTTTTCTTTTTTAACAGTGAACAGTTGCTTCTGTAATTCAGTGCTTTGTAGAGGTCAAATACTAAAAAAAAAAAAAACTGTTTAGTGCATTTAGTATAGAACAGTATAGTGATATAGTAAATGTAGGAAGTGTAATATAGTGAACATGTTGTTAGTATAGTGAAAATGTCCAGGCTATTTAATAAACTATGAAAATGACTTCCAGAACTGATTCAGCAGCCTGTGAACAAATGTTGTCTCCTAATCAAGGGCTGAGAAATGGTAAGCCATTCTCTCAAGGTCTGTTGTTTTACTGATTATTATCCTGTTATTGCTGTAGGTCCCTGGAGGACTAGTGGTTAGGCCTTGGCGCTCTCATCGCAGCAGCCCCGGTTCAATTCCCAGTCAGGGAACTAACCCCAGCCACTGGGGTTGCACGGTGCGCTCTCAGTGCCGGTCTCAGTCCTGCATGGGGGGGTGGTTGTGTCTGGAAGGGCATCCAGCATAAAAACTGTGCCAAATCAAATATGTGGACCAATGATCTGCTGTGGTGACCCCTAATGGGACCAGCTGAAAGAACAACAACAACATCCTGTTATCAGTGCTACGTGTTTATTATTATTTAAACTCCACTGAGGTAATCTTTCACTATTTAACCTCCAACTATGACAAAATTATTAAATGGCTTTATTTTGGAGTAGCACAGTGAAAAGCCTGTCTCGTTTAAGGTACCTATAATATTGGCTCTACTCAAAATGTATGTATGTATGAAGATTTAGACAATTACTTTCACTTAACAAGTGAAAATATATGACATAAATTTATGTAATATTTCTGAGTATGAGGTTATTATAAATCAAATATAAGAGTATTCAGCTTGTTTTTAGATGCTTGATTCCTTTTAGGCTTAGTTTTCTTAATTTTGTGGCAGATAATTTTGCTACTTTCTTGAAATAAATGTGTAAAATTAGAAAAATGATCTGCCAATACAACAACACAACAAGACTATTTCAAGTTCTAGAAACAGGTTCAATAATCATACAGTATATTTGGTTTATTGTAATCATATAATAGGAAATACTAGCTAGATATGACTCTTATTATTTTCCTATTTTTAATGGCTTAAGAATTGAATATACACATCATGATCAATATATAGTGTGTAGAATATGGCATAAACAATTTCTGTGCTCTTAGTTTAGAAAAACAGGTTCTTTGGTTTGTCCCACAGAGAGAACCTCTGTAAGGTTCTATACAGAGCCCCACAACAGTTTCTCTATTAAAGAGGGATTCAAGTAGAATATTTATTGGAATCTAAGAATGATTAACTCTTCCCTGAAGAAGAACTTTTTCCTAATACTGTACAGGAATACCTCAACAATAAATCTGTCAAATTTTATGTAATCTATGTAAGCTACCAAGTCAGATGATCAAAACTATAGTTATTGTTGATGGTGATCAGAATATGGACGTGATGTACACTCCATCCAGGAAAATAGCATTAATAAAAAATGAACCCACTGCTCTTTTTCTCTAGTGTATCCTTGGATGCAAAATGGCATTTATGGAGAGTTCCACACAGAGCTGTGCACAAAACACTGCCTGATCCTTCTCTCAAGGCCACACTGGAAATGTGTGCAAGAGTGAACAAGAAACAGAGAAAGAAATGCATAGGGAGAGAAAGAGAGCTGAGGAATGGAGAAAATAAGAATAGAAGAAAAGGTAAGAACATTAGAGATGTGTAGAGGAGAGAAGAATGGACAAGGAAAACCAAGAACCAGGAAGACAGGGGCATGAAGCAAAAAAAAAAAAAAAAAAAAAAAAAAAAAAGCTTATACTAAATGCATTGTGTCTTCTAAATTCATTATGAGATTCTTCCTTATCTGTCACACTTGCTGCAGGAAATGCAGTTGCACTACAGAGAATAAACTAATAATTACATTTAATAATTACATTTAATATTGTCATTTTAAAACAGGAGGCTGTATTATCAGAAGAAGACAAGGCAAATCTCTCTCTCTCTCTCCCTCTCTCTGTCACGCACACACACACACACACACACACACTTGTGTTCCTAAACACATAGACAGTGCTCATCCACACTTTTGCCACATGCTCGCAGCTCAAAGAAGCCCATTTAGATTCAAAACATCCGCAGGGCTGCACGCAAACTCTCTGAATTTGAATAAGTCACTGTTTACCCCCTAAACTTGAAACAACAATGCACGAAAGCAACAGCAAAGTGGGAGAACACAGTATAATGGATGTTCTCTGCTTTCATGAAACCCAAGATTGCTACAGTACAAAACTTAAAAGGTTCAGAACTGTCATTCTGCCAAACACAGATAAGGTCCAGAGCAGGTGATATATCTCCTTAATGGGCTTGGATAGACATACGCAGTGGTATCTAGTCTGTCTGAAACACATGACTCATTAGAGATTTGAACATTTTTCATGCATTCATCAGAATTCACACGTAATTAATGGCTGAATATTTCAACATAAACATAAGAGTACTTAAACAGTACCGTATATCAACAAACAATCTAACATACATTTTCCTTACAACATCATGCTTTCATTCGTATTTGTTCCGTTCTTCTCTACCACTAAATGTGGTTCCTGGAAATATTTGACATCTTTTGGCCCATTACACTTAAAAGGGAAACACTGATCAACACTCACCGATGAAATTCTCTGCGCAGTGTGCAACTAATATTAATGCTCTGGTTTTCATCAACAGTGCGTCTTTGGTAGGAGGGATTACATTGGGAATACCCTCAGATGTGTATCTGTTTGAGATAAGTGTCAGGCAGAACTAGTGAAGAACCATTTGATGTAGCACATCTTTTATGTCATGTCATCCTTTCTTTAAATATTATTGTTACCATTGCATGGTTCTTCCAAAACCAAGGAGCCAAAAAACTCTCATTCAGGAGGCAAAACAAATCATGTTTAAGCAGTTACCTCCAGATCCCCATGGTTAGAGTTTGGTGTGTGGTGTGATAATGAATAGAAGAAGAGGCTTAAGAGATCAGTAAACTGAAAAATAATATACGGAATAAAGATAAATTAGTTGAATAAATCTTAAATATTATTGTCTGTATAATTCCTATTACACTTAAATCTCTCTCTCTCTCTGTCTCTCTCTCTCTCTCTCTCTGTTCCTCTCTCTCTCATCAAAATGACTTTTTATTGCCTAGCCAAGTGGATTTGTTTACTCTCACCCACTGTTCACCTCATCAGCTCTTAGTAATGCAAGAAAAAATGGATGTCTTAACCCTAATGCACCACACATTAACAGAGAGTGTTCTTCATATCAAAGCGAAGCTCGAGTATTACACTGATCACTGGTCAGTCTTGACTGTTGTTTGCTGAACTGCGGTTGTGTTTGTAGCTACACGACATCAAACTACATCAGTTACTGCGAAACTGCGTTATATCTGAGGAAAGTCTTTTCTCACAACTGACATTTTTACCATCTGCTCTTCCAAGTTAAGGTTTGAAATGAAGGTCTTTTTGTCATGGCTTTCGCTTTCCTGGAGGCAAATCACCCCTGCTGTTTTGGTATGATGGCTGAAATATTACTCCTATTAATCCCCTGTGCTTTTGTTCTCTTCCTAAATGCATTTCTCACCTAAGAGGGATGACGTGCCATGCCTAAAATTAGTCGCCTAAATTTGGTCCCTAATTCTAGGAGAGATTTTTTTTTCACCTGTTCTGCCCGGACAATGTTTCAGAAGGGCCTTTTCCTGAATAAATATGTCTTGTGAAAAATGTGCTTGGGAAAATTGAGCTTTAAAACGTCTTAAAGTGTATAGCGGAACTGCCGGTGCATTAAGCCCCATCTGATTCACAGAGTCACAAGAGCCTTTGGGAGAAGGCACTACTCTCACACCATCTTTAAGTGCCTCCTCTTCAGTGTGATGACCCTGATTGCTTCCAGGATCATGCTGGAGAATGCTAATGGCAGAACCACTCAGCAAGCTGATATATTTGATTTGTTTTACACCTGGCTAAATCTCACTTGTACTCAAATTCAGCTTCAGCTACCATGAACTATGCTATTTTCATGCCGAGATAGAACTTTTTAACTGCCAAAACAACAAGAACACTTAATAAACATAACAACAGACATAACAACGAATCAATAGAGATGCTAATCAAAATGTAATAAGATCCAAGAGAGACAAGAATTACCATTTAACAGCTGGTCCAATGTGACCCGATTGCACTGATTTAATTAGATTAATTAAATAGAAAATAGAAAATCTCCTCACATGCCGTAGATAAAATTACTGCATTAAGTAATTTAAGTAAATGTTTTAATATACAAGTACAGTTTTTATCATGAGAATCATAACACTGACTTCCACAAACCCTCTACCATATGATAAAATATCAGAGTCATATAAATAATATTGATTGTATAATTGGTTTCGATGTCTTCAAGGCTGTACAATTGTTTATTTCATTTTAACAGTGCACAAAATCAATCTTCCAATGGAAAAGACATGCAAAATCAGAGAAAGAGGGTGGCAACGAAAGGTTTTCTCTATCCTTTAAACCCAAATGGCAATCCCTTATTGATGAGCTCTAGTGGGTATCACATGAGAGGTAGAGACTACAGTCATCTGTCGTCTGATGTTAGTTCAGAAGGCTCGTCTCTTCTCATTTGCACATTAAAACACAGACAAACAACAGGCTCTGCCTACTATCTGGAATATCTCTTTCATTGGGATGGATCTTTAGTCTTTGCTGAATACAGAGATTCATTAGAGGCAGTGATTAAACTGAGATCAAACAGAGAAATTCAACTGAATTCGTTTAAAGCCATCTAGACATGGATCAAACGCAGGGCTTCAGAATTCTACAGTTGCCCATGTTTCCATGTTTAGCATAATCTGCAGAACAAAGACTACAGAACAAAGGCAACTTTTGAGATTTTGTTCTTCTGACGATCTTGTCATGTTGATTGTGGAACTGGACAATAAATGACATATTCACAACATTGCATTTACAGTATTTCAGACAGGCATAGTGATTTGTGTGTCTACTGTGTCTCCGGTATCTCTGGTATGAATGTGTGTTTCTCTTGCTTGGACACACATGAATGAAGTTGAACAGTTCCCCTCCTTCTGGAAGAACCACTTTAAAGTAAGGAGTTTTCATTCTTCTTGGACTCAAGGCTTTTACCTACACCCAAGGCTCTGTCTCTTGTTACTATTAAGTTACAACTACTCCTACCACCAGTCTCAATCCATGCCCAGAAAGGAGAGCACACACAGACACACGAAGACAGCAATATGCGGATGTCCACTTACATATGCAAAATCAAATACACCCTTACTGTACCTTGGAAGCCACAAAGCTTTGTTGAAACATGATTATAATGCAGTGTAATGTAGTTCTGAGCATTCAGTAGTAAAGCCTGGAAACTTAAGCTCTGTGTAGTTAAGCCAGTGACTGGATCAGAAACAAGCAAATAATCCAACAGACTGATTACAAAGCAGATCAAATGATGCTTCAACAATACACAATGTCAACAATACACCAAATAATGCATGTGTGGTTTTTGCACAAGGTTTTTAAATCTGCTTGGAGCAGAGGTGAAAAATCAAACACCCAACACTAAAAAAATTCAAAGGAAAAGCAAAGTTTTTTTTTTTTTTTTTTAAAGTTGTTTTTTTACTACAAAACAGAAATGTGCTCTTACCCATGACTGAATAATTCTGGAGCCTGTGTTCCTCTTGTTTTTTTTTTTTCCCTTTGGAGAATCAGTTTGCAGCCTCGTGCAGCATATTGAACGTGTTCTTCACGCAGCCCGGATAGAGACAGTCCACTGCTCCACACATTCTACTGCTGCAGCAGCTGTGAAGTAAAAACCAGTTAGGAGTGTGTGTGGGACATACAGAGTAAACAAATGGAGAGAGAGGAGGAGGAGAACTGCACACTTTCTCTGCACTCAATCCTGCACCCACACTGGTAACACAGAGTGAGGTATAGACTGATCCTGAGAGAATAACTGAGGAGAGAGAGAGCGCACGTGTGTGTGTGTGTGTGTGTGTGTGAGTGTGAGTGAGTGGGAAAGAGAGAGAGAGAGAGACAGAGAGAGAGAGGAGGGAGAGTGATCATCTGTGCATGTATGAGGTTGTGCGCATATATCTTTGGGTGTGTGTGTGTGTGTGTGTGTGTGTGTGCATGCATTTTAATGCTTGGATATGGGTATGATGGAGATGTGAGTGAGTGTTGGGACAAAAGCCTCAGGACAGAATTTTTGTCTACATACAATAGCAGTATTTAGCTACAATAGAACACAAGTCATTACAATACCAGTGTGTGTGTGTTTTGATGTGCTCAGAATAAGTAACACATCCATAATAACATAACACACCTATATGTCACTTTTGGCACTCCTTCACCTGCACACACACACACACACACGTCTTACTATCCTTGTGAGGACCTTCCACTGACCCTGACATAATTATTAACACAGTTAATTAATTCTATGCCAACACCTAAATCTAACCCTAACCTTAACCTCAGTTTTTGAAAAACAAAAAAAGCAAAAAAATTTTTTCCCATGGAAATCAGCCAAATGTCCCCATGAGGTCAAAACACACATCCTTGTCCCCACCAAGATACTCAAACATGAAACCCATCAAAACTTCTGGCCTGATACATGCATGATCATACTTCTTACAGTAGATGCATTGCCATCACACCATGCTTTAGTGTTTAAACATACAGTATATACAGTAAAAATGTAGTTCCTATCGGGAAAAATCATATACCTTTCACAGAAATTTAGTAAATGCATCCTACATTAACAGATTTGGTGTATATTTCAGTTGTACTGGGTCCAATATCACAATTTGAAATACTGTAACTGTAATGAAGGATAATGCACTGTATGAATACATAATATTCTTATATAATAATATATAATAATATGACATGATTGTCTTTAGGGATTTGCATATGGTTATAAATATTGATGTCTTTCACTGTTTGGAAAATTTACATAATATACATACAGGAGGAAAAAGTAGATGTTATATTCTGCAATAAAAATGGTTCTACTACTTGCAGCCTAAAACATCACCTCTTGCTGAACAGTCTCACAGACAATCTGCTGACTTCAACCCGGGGTATTTATATGTGACTGCCTTCTATTGCAATTGCCAGTCGGCAGAGTGCCAACTACTGAAACCTCCTCAGTATAATCTTCCATATAGTGCCCTAAAGGTTTGTTGGTTTGCGTACCTGGGGAAGCTTTCATGTTTTTGTGTAGGACCATAAAGGTTTGCCTTTCTGAATTCCAAGTACAAGCACTTTAGGAAACAAGGGCCCTTGAGGTAGAGTGTATGGGAGTGCTATCTTCCAAATCTGGGTCAAATACAGATCTAATAAAGTGGCATGAGCAAAGTCAGAGGACTCAGAGAATTTCTATTAAGCAGATAATAATATAATATAATATAATATAATATAATATAATATAATATAATATAATATAATATAATATAATATAATATAATATAATATAATATAATATAATAATAGAAAATAAACGGTCCCAAAAGCTTGCTTAAAATTACAATTGGTCAGCTAATTGATTTGGTAAAGTGGCTAGGGATGTGCTGTTGGAGGCATACAGTAGATAGGTAGGAGAGATGGAGAAACAGAGAAGGAAAGTAAGAACAAATGTGGCATGAGAAGGCAAAAGCTGAAAAGCTTTCAGAAAAATGCTCAACAGTAATGGATATAATCTGCTGAGGGTTGGGGTGTGTGTGGACAACTGTGGGCTAAACCTGGTGCTTTTACATCATGAGGAGTGATTTCTAAAGACAGTTTGTTTACTCCTGTGATGTAAGCTATAGTTCAGCTATAGTAAGTTATTGCTTACTATCTGTCACTATCAAAAATGGGCAGCTCTTGAAGAAGCAAATTTTTTCTAAATATACAGTCAGGTCCATAAATATTGGGACAGTGACACAGTTTTGGGAATTTTGCCTCTGTACACCACCACAGTGGATTTGAAATGAAGCAGTCAAGATGTGACTGAAGCGTAGACTTTCAGCTTTAATTCAAGGGGTTTAACAAAAATATTGCATTAACCGTTTAGGAATTACAGCCAATTTTTACAGAGTTCCTCCATTTGCACAGGCTCAAAAGTAATGGGACAATTGAATGATAAGCAGTTTCATGGCCAGCTGTGGCCTGTTTCCTCCTTATATCATGATAAATTAAGGAGATAAAAGGTCTGGAGCTGATTCCAAGTGTTGAATTTGCATTTGGTAGCTGTTCATGGGAACTCTCAATATGCCGTCCAAAGAGGTGTTGATGCAAGTGAAGGAGGCCATCATTAGGCTGAAAAACCAAAACAGACCTATCAGAAAGATAGCAGAAACTTTAGGAGGGCCAAATCAACATTTTGGTACATTCTTAAAAAGAAGGAATGCACTGGCGAGCTCTGCAACATCAAAAGGCCTGGGAGACCACAGAAAACAACTAAAGTGGATGATTGCAGAATTCTTTTCTTATTGAAGAACAACCCCTTCACAACATCTAGCCAAGTCAGGAACACTGTGGAGGAGGTAGGCCTATCATTGTCAAAGTCTACAATCAAGAGCCACCTTCATGAATGTAAATACAGACGTTTACCTCAAGATGCAAACCGCTGGTAACACTCAAGAACACAAAGGCCAGATTAGACTTTGCTAAAAAAAACCTCTAAAAAAAACCTGACCAGTTCTGATGCAAGATTAACTTGTACCAGAATGATGGGAAGAGAAAAGTATGGAGAAGGAAAGGAAGGGCTCATGATCCAAAGCATACCACATCATCTGTCAAACATGTGGAGGGAGTGTTATGGCATGGGCATATTTGGCTGCCAATGGAACTGGGTCACTGATGTTTATTGATAATGTGACTGTTGATAGAAGTAGCAGGATGAATTCTGAAGTGTACAGAGCTATACTTTCTGCTCAGATTCAGTCAAATGCTGCAAAACTGATAGGACAGCGCTTCACAGTACAGATGGATAACAACCCAAAACATACTATGAAAGCAGCCCAAGAGCTTGGAAATTAAATGTTCTTAAATGGCCGAGTCAGTCACCTGACCTCAACCCAACCGAGCTGCTTTTCACTTACTGAAGACAAATCTGAAGGCGGAAAGACCCACAAACAAGCAGCAACTGAAGATGGCTGCAGTAAAGACCTGGCAAATCATCTCAAGGGAGGAAACTCAGCATTTGGTGATGTCCATGGGGTCCAGACTTCAGACAGTCATTGACTGCAAAGGATTTACCTCCAAGTAATAAAAATAATCCTAATATTTATGATTATATTAGTTTGTCCCATTACTTTTGAGCCTGTGAAAATGGAGGAACTCTGTAAAAAATGGCTGTAATTCCTAAACGGTTAATGCAATATTTTTGTTAAACCCCTTGAATTAAAGCTGAAAGTCTACGCTTCAATCACATCTTGACTGCTTCATTTCAAATCCACTGTGGTGGTGTACAGAGGCAAAATTCCCAAAACTGTGTCACTGTCCCAATATTTATGGACCTGACTGTATGTATGACATACAGACATGCAACAGCAATTTGAAGTTTTCATTAGAAATGAAAATGCACTAAAGACCCACCATGCCTGAAGATACAAGGAAGGCATGGATCAAGACTCCTCTCTGTCCTGGCACCCAGGTGGTTAAATGAACTGGCTGTCCAAAGCACTGAGTCACTGGATGTCTTCAAACAAATTCTTCTTGACCAAGCACATAAATGAGCAATAAAATTTTTTTGCTGTTGTTGAACTCTACTAACTCCTCTCAAACATGGTTTTAGCTTAATAGTATTCTTTAACCCTGAACTATTTGTAGTCGCATCAGAGGATGTGTTTGTGATGGAGACAACAAAGCATATGATAAAATTCATTTAAATTCATGCAAATTCATAAAACTATACTAAAAGAGGCAGACAGGCAGCAGACACACAAAGGGATGTCAGATGGGTTAGGGGAAAAAAAAAACCAGTTTAAGAAAACAAGCCCAAAAACGGAGCTGGATGGATAATGTTCCCATGGTTTGATGTTCTGGATGCTTTTGCCTTCAAAAATGTCCCTAAAATAATAAGCAGCAGGACAAACGTCTTCATCTGAACCAGCTGCTTTTTTATGTTCTAAAGATCACGTATGGTTTGCATGTTTGATGTTGGTGTCAGAGGCACAGCAAAGGGGACCGAATGTTTCAGTTTTAGAGTGTCAGGGCCTAGAGTGAGCCAGTGTGTGTGTGTGTGTGTGTGTGTGTGTGTGTGTGTCCCACTCCAGCCTTATCACAAAAAAAGCAGTAAAGCACTTATAGGACTTATAGTTGGAATGACTTTATGCAACTCAATTCTATAAAAACTCGTTATACCACAGCGCTATTGAATTCTCGAATCTGATTGGTTAGAAGGTGTTTATTAAATTTCTATAACACCAGCTCTGACAATAGTGCCAGCTGAAATTCAAATTACAGGTTTATATTAATGCTCTGAATCTAATACGTTATCTTTCCACTCCACATAATCCAAGACTAATAAGAAACTGATTTTAAAACATGCTGTTATTGAACAAAGAAAAATGGACTGTATCTTGATAAGGTGAAGATTTCTGTTAGGAGATGGTTATTTAACATTTATGGAAGGAGTCTCCAGTGTCAGTATGTTGTAACAGTCAGTAAGTTTTCCGCTATGAGAAAGTCCCCCCCAAGACTGACACTCTTGTATTCTGTAAACCACAAGACTAAACCTGTCCAGTACTTACTAAACCTGTCAAGGAATACCTACAATAAAAAGTGTATTCCCATATATGCTGTGTGTTTCTTGGCACCTGACTGTGCCTCACTTTCTGATTGATTGATTGACTGATTGATTGATTATTACATTTTTAAAGAGAAATACTTAATTTGTAACATGAGTGAAATATTTAGAGTGAGCAGTCAGAGTTAAATGTAACTGCAGAAAGTATACAATACTGTGCAAAAGTCCTAGGCACATGCAAAGAAATGCTATTAAGAAAATAACACAAATTTAAACTTTTCTGCATAAAAATATACTTTAAAGAGCAGTAAACAGTAATAAACTGAACAAAGTCAATATCCGATGTGACAACCCTTTGCTTGTTTTTGAGTAGACTCAGGTACAATTTGTAGAGGTTTATAAGGATATTAGCTGGCAAGTTTTACTGAGCGTCTTGCAGAACCAGCTACAGTTATTCTGGAGACTTTGACTCTTGCACTTACTTCTGTTTTTGCAGGTAATATCTGACATAATATAGTCTTTAATAAGTTTTTTTTGTCTGAAAAGTGGTGTATTATGTAATTATGTTATTTTCTTTACTAACATGCAAACATTTTTCTGTAACATTTAATTTTTTTGTGTGGAAATCTAAAATGTTTTTGTACTGACTCAATAATGAAGTCATAAACTTCTGTAACAAAATTTGTATTTAAAAATGAGGATGTCTAAGCCTTTTGCTCAGCACTGTAATTCCATAACCTTAAATGGTTAAAGGTATTTAGATTATTTATAATATTTCAGTATTATTCAATTTAGTAGTTATTTTTGTCTTTGAAATATTTGCTTTGCAGCTGCTTTCAAGTACTTGGCACTTCAATATAGTAAACGATCTTACATGTGTATTTTGTAAGTCATTTTTTTTTCCCAAGAGACTAATCATTTTAAGTGGCGTTAAATATGTACTGCAGCAGGCTACCGAGTCTTTTAGCTTTCTTTTTCATGTGCAGCCTGAGAGGTGCTGCTCACTGTGCACCTGTTGTCCTGCTTTTGCTCTCCTCGTGGCTTGTCCATGCACTAAGCTTCCTTATGATTTAGAATATTTCTATTTAATTGCCAGAGAGTTACCTGAGCTCAGGATCAAACTGTGAGGCAGCAACACTTCCTGCTGCACCACCATGCCGCCCTCACATTCGATCCTGAGCCCGAGTTACTGTCTGTGTGTCTCTGTAAACAGGGTTACAGAGATTTAAGGTGCATCTGAGAGTGCACAATTATCACCTAAGGTTTTAGACCATGCGATTATGTTTCCTGCTTATCCATCACATTGGTAAACCCTGTTGTAGCTGTGGTGAAAAAATACATAACTACAAAGTAGGAAGATTTTTAAGAGACCATATAGACCACATAGAAAGTAAATGTTAAATGTCTCGAATATTCAAGATTTTATATATATATATATATATATTCTTTTGATTTCCATAGTGTTTTAAAAAATAATTGTGCTGGTTTATCTTGATAGCAATCTTGGAGGCTTGATGGAGAATCCTCTTTCAGTAACAGCACTAAAAAAAAGCTGTCACAATACATTACATCAGAGTGAATATTAATGTAAAAGTATTAGCAAAAGTATGTTTGCAATTTTTCCCACATTGTGGTCTGACTATCTGATATTATTAACCCTTGCTTTGGTGTGTTTGTTGTTTTCATTTGACTGAAATAACTTAAACCTGAACTGTCTCTTTCTATTATCAGTCTGGGTGCTTTATGTGAGTATGAGTGTGTGTATGTGTGTGTCTCCCATCTCACAAACAGCAAATCTGTCCAGAGAGCAATGGGGTGTCCTTGAACACATACATTTACAAGAGACTAATAAGAAATAACTCAACCCTCTAGAGAATACTGCCAGGCCCTTTTCTATGTTCGTCAACTAAATCCATCAATACAAATCAGGCCATGCTGATATACACACTGGAGTCTCAGGGAGAACAAGGATGTCTGCATTTTACATGCCTCTGTGTAAGAAATGTGTGAGAAATGTGACCTTCAGAAAAGAGAAACACAATTGTCCAGGATTAGATAAGTTTGCAAACTTAACACACCAGGGTATAGTTCAAAGCTGGATCCATTGTTTAGTGAGTTTAGTGAACAGCTTAAATTGAAAGCAGTCTTCAGTTTTAATCATCAGTGCAGCTCAGTGTTGCTTTAAATTGAAATTTAAATTGAGTTATTGTCCTTTTGTTTTGTGAATATCCCCATGATAAAAGAACACAGTGTGAAGTTTTTTTTGATGGCGAAATTGGTTTACTTAATCCGTTCAATTTGAGACAGTAAATCTCATTTCACCAGGGATCAAACTGTGTAGTTGCTGTATTTTTTTTCAGAATGCAAGGCAAATATGAAGGATCAGCGTAATGAAGTATCAAGCCCAAGAGTGGCAAAAGCATTCTTAAAAGACCTCTGTGAATCTGGTGAGTGAGAAGCAAAGAGAATACAAATGTATGTGTTTTGTCTTTTGTTTCTCTAACACACACACACACACTGCAGAAGTGAAGTATATTACACAGTGTTTTACAGAATACTTGTACAAAAGATTGGCACAAACTAAACATAAAACCACACACACTAGTTTGGCTTTGTCATTTCTGTAGATCACATACATCTGAGATTCACGCTATTCTGATTATTTAATTCCCACAACAATAATAGCAACAACACTTTAAAGCTATATGGAATTTTAAAGAAAGGAAGCTGGTAGAAAACTTTTTTTTTTCCCCCCAGAGTATCCTAGACATAATATCATCATTGAGGTCTGGGTTTACTAAACTAAATTTGAGTCTGTAAAAACGTGTAAACTTGATAACACTTATAAAAATGTGCAAGCTGATTTACTAACAGGGTCTACTGAGGACTTTTTCAATTGAGCAAATATCTTGTCTGTTTTGCATGCTTAGCTTAGTGAGTATGTAATCTAAAGGCACGAAATACTGAGAAGAGTTTATACTTTTCAACTTCAACCTCACCAGATCAACCCATACTAGAGACAGAGAAATGGTGGACTGAGTGTGTTACTAGGTGTGAGTAAGGTTGGTGAGAAAATTGAGGTAGTAAGTGGAATATCAGACAAGCAAGACATGCATGCAACAGGTACACACACACACAAAAATCCACATGCAAGTTTTCTATTAATACTTTGCTGAATGTGTGGAACTGCTAGTTCCATAGGTAACTGTGGTTCTATGAACCCTGGATAACATCAGGTGTGGTGTATAAAACCCTAGAAACCTTCCAACTGAGAGACCTTCCAACTGACCTTCCTCACCAAACCAGCAACGATTATGAATGACAAGGGAATCTGCCACTTATCCAGGTTCATAAAACCACCAGGGGTGGTGAGATCTACATAACATATGTCATATCCTTAGGACTACCCTGAAAGGGGCTCAGAGATGATCAGTGCAGTCACACCACTGTAAGGAGTGATAGTAACCTTGTAGAATCTGGAGAAAGTGCAGGGTGACATCCAGGAAACAGCAGTACAGACTTCCTGTAGTGGCAATAATTGAGTCCAATGAGGAGGAAATGCTCCTCCTAGAGTGGCATGTTGCAGTAGGTAGGCATATTGCAGTAGGTAGGCCATTGGACTACCTATAAACAGGCTGCAACAATGTGATGGCGTCCACCAACTGCGTCCACCAACAGTTGGTCTGAGGATTGGATGGATGCCATCTGGAGCCTTTTGTTTTGTTTTATTTTATTCCCACCCACTATATAGCTCTCCCCTTTCACATGTCACCTACCAACTGGGGAGGGTTATGGCTAACACATGCTTCCTCCAAGAAGCATGAAGCCAGCTACTGCATCTCTTCAAACTCATGCTATGTCACAGTGCAGCAAATCAGACTCAGATGAAAGCTCTAACTGCCCTGGTCTGCATACATGCACTCACAGACACACTTGATTGGCTACTGTTGCTCTGATTGACAGGGGATAGAGTAATGATATGGGGTCCAGCTGATGAAGTGAAAACCAGTAACAGAACAGCTTCCTTTTAAGGGAAGCTGTTGTATT
Source organism: Pangasianodon hypophthalmus (assembly GCF_027358585.1). NCBI lineage: Eukaryota > Metazoa > Chordata > Actinopteri > Siluriformes > Pangasiidae > Pangasianodon > Pangasianodon hypophthalmus. The sequence continues at coordinate 10,520,225 of NC_069727.1, forward strand.
CAAAAGTGATTCCTGGAACCAAAGTCTTGGTCTCCTAGACAAGAGTGTAGACATAGCATCCTTGTGCTCCTCTGATAAGGGGCAAGAATGATGGCAGTCAAGTAAGTCATTTCAACATAGGTATTGGTGTGCCATCAGTGCACAGGATGTATGAGTCAGACACAGTGTCCTTGAGATAGTCAGTGCAGAGACAGTGCGTACATAGCTAGTTGGCATCTCCAGCTTCCAAGAGATTCAAACACTGGCTGCATGAGCGAAAGTCTTGCAGCATGGATATTTTTGGCTACCCACTTGGTATAGCATGATCTATTGGGGAAATATGGCACAGGTGAATAGAAAAAAGAGGTATGTTGGTGATGGAGGGAGTTCCAACTCCAACCCCAGAGCTGTGGATTAGTGGAGATCCAGTTAAATTAGCAGGCTCAACAATGAACAGGTCATGGTAAGTTGAGTTAAAAACATTCAGCCAAGATAGTAGCACTGCTACTTGGCAAGAAGGTGGGGAGGTATTCAGAGGATAAAATGCAAAAGAGACCCCAGCCCAGCAGGAAAGAGATGAGAGTATAGTGGAACTTAACAATGAATAATACTATATGGCATGAGCCCATAGAGACAATGCCGTAAACAGGCTGGTGAGTGATTAGCTAATGTAGGCTAAAGCTAATGAGGGAAAACAGACTCAAAGCGAACCGATGCTGTGAGAGTTTGTCTAAGAAAGTGTACTTAAAGAAACTTGATTATTTATATAAAAGTCTTTTGGTTGTTCATTGTCCATGTATTCTTTCCCGCCACTGGCAGAAGTACCATTTTCTTTGTTATAACTTTTCTCCTGGCGTTGGGTCAAGTAGGGAGTTAGGGAACCTCTCTGTATTTCTTTCAGTTTTTGTTCATGCTTATGGTAGGTGGTTTTGTTTAGGGGGTGTTGCATTTTGATTAGTATATTTTATGTGGTACATGAGAATGACCTTATGTAGATCACTGTGAGACACTGGTATAATATGCATCATTACTAATTCTAATACATGGAAATAAGCAGAGGCACTTTGTAAAAGGTGATTCATAATGTTTCTGTCAGGCTGTATATGATCAGTTAAAAGGCTTTTTGCAAGATATATTGTGCTAATCTGATACTGAGCCTAGTTCCATGTCTTAGCTGAATGTGAATTAATGTGTATTTCATGGAGCACCACTTTTCTTTTTCTATACTAGCCATTAAAATGTATTAATCTAACCAGGTTTCTCCTGAAAGACCTCAATTAACCTAGAACTGTGATAATTGCTGCTATTCAGAAGCTCCTTCATTATAAATTTCAAGCTGTACTTTTTAGATCAATGCAGGTATTTAAGGCCAGGGTTCAGTACAGCAAAGCTGCTTGTGTAATTAAAACTACAGCACAATTCGGCCTTTGATGGGATTGTTAAGTAGGATGGACTTTGGATGGCAGCAGGTGTTATCATCAGCAGAGATCTGTCTCCATGGTGATGCTGAAGCCATGAGGCGATATAAAATCATTGGATGGTTGATTCTGAATATCAGTTTGTCACTTGGGGGTTGAATAAACATTTAGATGTTTGTCAGCTTGTGGAGTTGCTCAAATGGAAAGAAAGATATTCATCCAAGTATCAAGAGCACTTTCTGTTGAAATACAAGGCAAACATCATTTCATGAACTCCATCACCATATCTATCTATAAAACATAAGCAAAAAAACATTCTTGTTTCAGTAGGCTGATATTTACAAGCTGAAGTATTAAAATCACTGATGCCTTCCCTGATGCATTCATGTGATTTTTACACCCACTAGTTCAATGAATGGTAACCTCAAATGAAAAGAGAGATGCATGAAAGAAGTAAAAATGAAAGTAATTAATCAGGAAATCACTGAAAAAGAGGAGAGAACTCTTTATACACATGGAGGATAAGGTCATACTGGTTATACACATAAGAAGGTCTAGGCTTTCACTACAATAAAATAATTCAAACTTTAACAGTCATTTTATATATATATATAAAACAGAAAAAACAACTGCAAGTTGCTGCAAGTGACCACATTATAAACATAATAAACCCATCACCGATGATATAAACCCATCATAAACCCATCACCAATGATATAAACCAAGACCAGGTGAATCTGGTAAAACATGAATTAGAAATAAAAGAAATAAGTTGTATGAAATCTGATCTAATACACTTTTCCTTGAGCTAGGGATGTTTACACAGGAGATCTGAGAGTCAAACAATTCATTTATATGTAGTGACCTATGGACAGTTTCCCAGACAGGGATTAAGCTCAATCATACTTCTAAAAGGCCCTTAAACTGGACTCCAGTGTCCAGTGGTGTCTTGGACTGTACTTACTGTACATGTATGTTTAATGTTAATCTTCAGTAATTTCTCATTCACAAATTCATACATTTTAAATTCCACTGAAATACTGAAATAATTACCTCTTTTGACTGACCAATTTTTTTAAAAAAATGTTCCTATTTGACAGATATAAACTACAACAAGCGCTAATAGAGGCCCATTGGGACAGAAATCGTACTGCCCTATCTCGCTCTAAAAACATTTTCAGTGGAGAAGAAGCAGCGGTTAAAAACAGTTAATGATAGAACTGCCAGAGTTGCATTTTTTATTTTATTTACAGTTTAAAAAATGTTTTAAATAAATAATTTAATTTAAGAAAAAAAAAAAAGGCTATGTTGTCATTAATGTAGTCCTACCTCACCAAAATGTATGGCCATGAGCCACTGCTGACTAACTCTAAATCATTTTCTGAGTCAGGGATAGAAATAGTCTTAGATTTAACCTAATCTAGATTTAAATGATCTAACTTCAAAGCCAAAGATTAATGCTAATCCAGGAGTAAATCAGGGTACAAATGAAATCTCTCATCAGGCAGGTTTAACTTTGACAAACAAAGGGTGTGTAATATTTGGAATACATCAATCTAGACCAAGCGGCACCACCAGCCAGACAAATAAATTTCACTTTTGGAGCACAAACTTTCATCTGATCAGAAGATACAAACCTAGACCATCTTGTCTCCAAGTGTTCAAAGCTTAAAGGTTTTTTGGCATGTAGCACCATTCATCATAAAACTTGTGATTTATGAGGAGTCAGTGAACCAGCAGTATTTAAAGTTCTAACAGTCTGCAAGGCAGGTTGTAAAATAAGGGGCAATTACATTTGAATACCTGATGCTCCCAGGCTACAGTACATACCAGGTATAATTCTATGAATATGGAAGCCTTTTAGAAACACCACACTATATAGATGGATGCAATATTTCCTTCAAATGTCCATCTACAGATTCTGATATGTACAGGAATCACAAGAACTGATATTCCATTAATGTTCAAGGTGTACGCAAGGTGTGACTGTGCATGTTCAGAAGCACTTTTTGTTCTAACCAAATTTTTTAAGCTTTTACAGCATTCCCTGAGTATGCTACTACAACCCGGCTCATATTTGCATTTGGTCTAATAGAGCGCATGTTTTGGATTTTGGAAGAGGTAATTTCATTGCCTTTAAAAACATTGCATTTCACACCAAGAAGTACACTTATACACTCATACACACAGACACCACTGATCTCTTATTTGAATGGACTAAATGGTCAACATCTAGTAGGTTCTTTAAAAGGTTGCTGCCTCTCCATTCCTCCTGTCAAGAGGTCAGCAAACTGGAAAATTACTTTATTTGCAGATCTCTCAGCCCTTAATTTCTCCTACTAGGTAGTATTTTTTTTTATCTTTGCATTCTTCCACAATATTTGCATTGAGCAAAAAAAAAAAAAAAAAAATCAATACTTTCCTAAAATAGTGAGAAAATAATGGTTATGTTCATGTATGTTTTTTTTTTCCTCGATATGTGCAAATATATATTTTTTTTCCTCGATATGTGTCATTATATTCATCACAAACTGATGTCCAGGCTTCTTCAGCTGATGTCTGCTGTTTATCTTTAATTATGGGGTGCGTTGAATTTGTTTGCTTTTGCTTTTCTGCCATTGTTTTAGATGAATGTCTCCAGTTCCAGAGAGATTTGTGCTTTTCTGGATTGATTCCCGGTTTTAGAAGCAACCTTTGGCTAACACAATCTCACTAATTTACACAGGTGATTTGAATTTAATTTGGTTTAGATCTACATAGACTGGAAGCATCTAATCTTAACTTAAAATTTGTTATACACTCTAAAAAATAATACACTGGCTCAACTTAAAAAATTAAGGTAACAATTTGCATGGATCTTTTTGAGTTATTTCAACTCAAGCCATTTTTGAGTAAATATTGTGAAACTTTTCTAGTTAGTCCAACTCAATTTGTTTAGAACAACCAACATGATTTGAATTGTCCTCTAAAAGCTTAATTAAGTTGAGCCAACTTAATGATATTATGTGGTCAAATTAGTTAATTTAAGCTGTTCTCTCATTTATTTTGCTTTCAGTCTACTCAGAAATGTCCATGCAAATTGTAACCTTAATTTTTTGAGTAATAGTAACTAATTTCAATTCTGTCAGAATAAAAAAAAAAAACACATCATAACATTGAAATTGCTAATTGTTTATTGAATCACGCTCTGGTGGAAATACGAAGGCAAACTATTTGTAGATTCAATGAAATTGGTCTAAATGTGTCTATCAGACATTATTAAATAAAAAATGTTCTTACGTACAAACACATTACAAGATCGTTCAAGCACTGACGCAAGAATGAACAAAATGGCGCTTCTACAATGCAGTTAATCTTCGAAGTACAACACAACAAAATGGCGCTTCTACAACAGAATCAAACTCAGTGTTTGTGTTTGCAGTGTTTGAACTAATGCTACAAACTTTCAGGGCCGATTACAGTCATTCGGCTGCCGCTGTAAAACAAAACCTAAGAAAACTGAAGACACACGATAGCTAGCGGTCAACTTCACTAACTCCAAATTAGCAAAGGGCATGCTGTAGCTAACTTAGAAGAGGCTAGCTGAAGTCAACTTTCAAACGGTCGAATTAGCAAGGGGCAAGCTGTAACATTACTTTAAAATGTAGTGTCCTGTGACAACGATTTTCTTGCACTGTGTGCCGATATAGTTTGATAGCTGTTGCTAGTAAAACAAATGAAAATAGTTAGGCTCCTCAGTATGTACCTTTGATGTTTGCACTCGCGCTCGTTCCTTCATTGTTCTGCTGTTGTTTCTCCTCCTGTAGGCGAGGTCTGGCTCTGGCATGTTTAGACAAGGTCCAGCCCTGGTCTCTGCTTTTAATGTTGCTCACTAGATTTTCAAGTTTCACTAACTTAATACTTTTTTGTTGTTAGGTGAAAGCAAGACTGTTTGTTCAAAATCCATATATTAATAAGCTGAGAGAGATTTCTTTCTATTCAGTTTGACAAACTTCGTAAAATAAGTTGTCAACTCACTAATACATGTACATGTTACAAATTTAATTTTTTATGTTGAAATTGTTATTTATTTTAAGCTTTTCTCACTAGCCACATGGGTAATTCTTAGTGTAAAAACCTAATTTTAAGAGCTTTATATTATTATTATATATTATATTATATTACTATTCAGGAATAACGGCTACTTCTGGTTAAACTTAAATCCTGTCCTGGAAACAGCCCCCTGTATAATGAATAGCAAGTGAGCTATCCAACTATCCCACTTGGTACATAGTCTTTGGAATCTTTAGAATTATCAATAAAAATGAAAATATGAATGGAAAAAATGAAATATAGAGACAAAGGTAATACAAGCCCATGCGAGGGTAAAAAGAATCTAAAAAGGGAACTATTTCTGTAAAACTGATCTAATCAGGTGCTGGATAGGAAAAGGAGAACAGGAGTTCAAAAGCAGGCAGAAACCAAAAGCAGCTGTTTTGGCTTCACTTTACGTGTATATAAAAAAGTTTTTTTTTTTTTCATGTATCTTTTGAAAACTGGAATATAAAATGTTTACTTTGTCTAAGGTTCACCAGAATGAGGCCTTTGGCAAAAAAAAAAAAAAAGGGAAAAAAGTGAACTGTTTATACAGACAGGTAACAAATTGAATAAAAACTGGTGTTTCAGTTATGCTGTTGAGAGCATTTTGCTGAGATGGTTTGGTCCACTTGTCCCTTTGAGGGAAGCATCACTGCAAATCCATATAAAATCTGACTGATCACCTTTACCCTATGATGAAACCTTCCTATCCTAATGGGAGTGCTCTCTTCCAGGATCACGATACCTCCATCAACAGAGCACAAGGACTCACTGAATGGTTTGATGAGTATGAAGGTGAGGGTAATCATATACTATGGCCTTCACAGTCACCAGCTAATCTCAACCCAATTGAATACTTATGGGAGATTTTAAACTAATATGTAAGACAGCGTTCTCCACCACCATCATCAAAACACCAGTTGAGAGAATAGCTTTTGGATGAATAGTGCTCATCTCTCCAGTACAGTTCCAGGGACTTGTAGCAACTGTTGCAAGGTGCATTTAAGCTGTTTTGGTGGCTCATGGTGACCCAAGCACTTTAACACTTTAGTTTTTTTTAATTTGTCACCCATCTGTACAGTATATTTGCATGTATTTGAAACAGTCAAGGGCCAAAGGAGTTTGTAGAACTTTGCAGTTCTGGGATTTGAGACTAGCATTGGGACTGCATGTATAATGTGAGTATTCACATATGTATAAACAGACACAAACCTTTTTTCTCCCTAATTTAGAAGCACATATATAGGCCGCTGTAAAAAAAACAAAACAACAAACAAACAAAATTTTTTTTTTGCTGCTTCCGTAAAATACTGTTCCACTGTATAAACCAGTTTAATAGTTTTCTTGGCAACAAATCATTACCGCTATACACTACACTGTTCACAAACTTCTGTGATCATTGTTATTGTTGAACTTTTACACCGTTGTTATGATCTATCAAATAAAATCAATGAAAATAAATTTGTAGACAATGAGATTCAGTGGACGTCTCTAGCCGAAGGTTCCAACCTGCCCACATCTTTGTTTACTCTTCACTCAGGCGGACAGAATGTGTGTTACCATGGAGACAGCTCTATCGTGCCAAAGAGAGAGAGAGGCAAGCTGAGGGAGATTCATTAAAATTGCTTTTTTCTCATTATTTAGTAGTCTAAGCTGATCAGTATGGCGTCATCTGCAATATTTGGAATTAAGATCGCAAATTGTTTCATTGTTAATTAAAAGAGCACAAAAATATCAGGGTATGTTTGCCATACATTATCTCACTAACAAGCTAAATACATTTGCAATGAAAAAAAACACACACACACACACACACACACACACACACATATATATATATATATATATATATATATATATATATATATATATATATATATATATTTTTTTTTTTTTTTTTTTTAGTTTAAGACAACCAAACTGCCATGTAGGCTATTAATGATAAGGACACTGATACTGAACTTGAGAGAGCACACATTCAGTCCATGGTAAAATAAGTCTCAGTGTGTTTCCAGGGCTGTAATGAATGACCATGTTGGTGCTTGATTCCTGCATATCGATAGCACAATATCATCCTGCTGTGTACACAGAGAGCAATCATTCTTCAGCCGGCACAAACAGCATACACCTCTCACAAACACACACAACGTTTAACCCAAAGAGAAAATGAGGCTATGTCTAAAACTTTCCTATTTGAAACTTCTTTACATATCAGAAAACTCAAACATGTGAACTAGAAATCATTACTATCACAGCTGGTCCATCTCTAATTGTAATTCCTCCCTTTTAGGACACAGGGGTGAAAGACAATACACAGAGAAGCAGCACTCTTTTTTAATTGCTCTACTTGAGCACTGTAATCAACAGACCATGCCAGTGTTGAAGGTGCTAAGGTGTGTGAGGGGGTGGTGGAACAAAGGGCAGAGTGATTAAAGAGAGGAAGTGAGGGCAAGTGAACAATCCACAGGGAGCGGCTTAATCATCAATCACTGGCCCGTGATGAAGTGAGTGATTTAAGCACTTACATATGCGTGCTCTCTCCTGTCTCATCAGATACAGGGCACAATCATATTGCCACTCCTCAGAATCATAATCAAACCTCCCACTTGTATCATAAATATGCAACATATGGAGATCTTTCAGCACGTGCCCCATTAACATTGCCCTCATCTATAATCCGAAAGGTTTTTCAGAGGTAAAACAGGTCTCGAATGTACAATTTTTGCAAGATTGTATTCCTTTATTGGAAAAGCACAGACTCCAGACCTTCTCCAGAACTCTACCTCTATTTCCCCATCTCCTTTTGGCTCACTGAGTGCCATTCAGGATTGCCCTTATTGCTGATGATGCTTGTATCATTGACCCATAAATTGCATTTACTGATAGGTCACCATCTGCCATTTTGGATAGAGAGAACAGTAGATGGGTCAGTAAATGTTACCACTGAAAATGGCAGAACAGTGAGAGCATCTGAAGTCCTGATATCTATCTCTATTCCAAAGAAGCAGTATTTTTTAGCAGAAAAGATGGCAACTTATTATTCTCACTGAAAATCCCATTTTTCATATGCTCAATAGCAGATCCTCTAACTTTGAGACTTTAAAGCTTAACAATTCAATAAAGGTAGAGATGTATGATCTGTGCACTGAGAGAATGCAGGATATATTGCAATGAGAGATTTCATTAGGGGATTGGGGGACCTGTAGGTAGTTGGGTCAAAATGTATTTCTGGATACTGTTGCGGAATTAAAGTGCAATCAGAAATTGCACCCTTGAGTAATCAAGCAGCTCATGAGAGGAAGCACAGGAGAAATCCCTGATTGCTGTAACCACTTTTGAATGCTGTGTTTAGTGAATATTTCCTACATTAAGTCTTAATTTTTGTCCAGGTGAAATGCTCAGATGTTGCCACATTAAATATTAAAATATGATGCCAATAAGCAGAATGGAAGAGCTACAGAACTACACAAAATTATTATGCCACACTGTAGAAAAAAATTAAATAAGTATAGGTAAGGTGAGATGAATTTCTGATCTTCATGAGCATTATATTTGTAATACCCACAGATACATACTTACCTCACAGGCCATGTTATTTCCTATATTCCGTAAAGAAATTGTATTAAGCTCCAGGGAATTGAATTATATTTATAGAAACTATACACACTCAAAAATGGGTAGGATTCGCCTGAAATTTGCAAAATAATCTAATAGAAGGTAATTTGTTAAAGATTAGTCAGTAATCAAATGTCATTTTACACTATTGTTACAAGTGTTTTAAATATATTTATAATGAAATAAGTAATTACAAATATGCCATTAACAATAAAGTGCCAGTGTGATACAGGTGAGTAAACATGGCCATGCATAGTGTGTCTCTGCAGAGTGCTGTTATATCAGTCTGTTAGTGAAAGTGCTCCTGTGTTTAGCCAAAGCAGCGAGTTATTGAGTTATTGTCCATGATAACTAGAAATGTGGCTCCATGCTATGTTTGTTTCCATCCTGTGGTGTGCTTCAGCAACCATAGCAACCATACCCTGGCTCCCGCCTTGTCCAACCTATTCATGTGTACACAAGAACCATAGCATCATCTAACAGCCAACAATCATGCAAAATGCTTCTGACTAAATTATTCCTAATCTATACTGATATTTATCTGTTTTTGTCCTATAATAATAATAATAATAATAATAATAATAATAATAATAACAATAACTGCTGTTCCATCCAGGGTGTATTCCCACACTACACCCAGTGTTCCGGGCATTAAGCTCCAGATCCACTTCAACCCTGACCAAGAGAAATTATTATTATTATTATTATTATTATTATTATTATTATTATTATTTTTTTTTATTATTATTTTTATTATTATTAATGAGGGGAAATTAGTATTCAGACACTTTTGTTTTTGTTATTTAATATATGTCCTGTGCATATATCCACTTCAAATTTACACACAGTCTGAATATAATATGTAATATTATAAATATGAACAAAAAGTATGTACTCATAAGCATAAAAAGATGTGTTTAAAAATGAAATCAATAGGGGAAATTCAGACTCTACATATATGCAGTATAAGGTATAAAATGTAATTGATACATACAGAAAATCAAGTTCTAGATATAAATGCTGCAAAAAAAAAAAAAAAAAAAGGTGTAGTTATAAAAGATGTTGCCACTGGTTTGATTTCACTGATATCACACATGCTGAAGGTGAAGGAGCTTTCTAAAGTTCTCAGGGACAACTTCATTAACACTAGAATGGAAAAAGCTACAGAGCCGTAGCAAAGTCCTTAAACACCCCTGTCACAATAATTGATTTGACAGTATACAGGTGTAAACTAATTGTCCCTGTCCAGATGTGCAACTAATGATAGAGTACTGATGAAGCAGGTAAGAGAAAAGCCAACAGTCACTCAACTCATCTCATCATGTTTGGAGAAAGAAGGTTTATGCATGTGATCCCAAGAACACCATGCCTACAGTGAAGCATGGGGTTGGGAGCATGATGATTTGGGGCTGCTTCTCTGCAAACCATATTGGGGCATTACAAGGAAATATGAATGGAGTGATGTACTGTGCCATATTAGAGGAGAATTTAATCTCATTGGCCAAGAAACTGAATCTGGGGAGAAGATGTACATTTCAACAATAGAACAACCCCAAACATACGACCAAATTAATTCAAGAAATCCTTGCATGGTCTAGCCAATCTCTCTTGCCTTGAATCCTATTAAAATTTATGGAAGATTTGGGAAGTGTTAGGCCATCAGATGGACCATCATAACCTTGGGGAATTGAAGAAGCGAAATGGGCCAAAATTTAACCACAGTGCTGCAAAAGCTAATTACGTCTTACTGTAGACATCTCAAAGCTGTAATTGCCAACAACAGCTTTGCAACAAAATACTAATTTTGGTAAGTTGTGGTGTCTGAATTCTTTTTTCCTATCCGTTTCCTTTTTCAACATATCTTTGTTTATATTTATGAATACATACTTTGTTCATATTTATAAGTACAATGTCAAAAGACATTATGTGTGTAAATTGGAAATATTGGATATATTCACTGGAAATATATTAAATAACATAAACAAAAGTGTACAAATACTTCTTTCTCCTAACTGTATATATAATTATTCTGTATAATGATCACTTTAAGATCACTATGTATGCAGTGATTAAAAAGAATGTATAGGGTTTTCCTTTTTATTCAGACTCAGTGGTGTATTTTCTGATCTTTTCTTGTGCTCTGGAAGAACACTTTAAACTTTTTTTTTTGACTTAGTTCACCACTGATGCCAGAGAATTGTTCTGTGGCAGATGCAAAAGGAACAATAAAACAACAAAGAATGGTCAAGTGCTTAGAGAGACATAAGCAGCTCTGAGAATATTTATGTTATTATATTAAAATGAAATGTCAGCAGATAACTTGCTGAGCACTGAAGGTTTTTATCCCATTCTAACAGACCATCAAGTGACTCAGACTCAAGGGACGCTAGCTAGAGAGGTTTTGGTTGAACACCCACTGGAACACCCACCACAAATATTTTTAATTATACTGTTTACTGACCATGTATCTCTTCCAATCCTGTGATCTAGTAAGTATCCTACTGCGATTTGGCTACTTTAATCCCTGCTTGAAAATGGAAACCTTGTAATATTCTTGTCATATGATTTGAAACTTCAAGTGCATGAAATAACGTATGTGAATATTTTTTTTTAGTGTATATTCAACAAGACAGTTCCAAATAATCTCAGTCATAGACATATCATACAGTTCATCTGTTGACAGAAATGAATCATTTATCCTGTCCTGGGAAGTTTCCACACTGGCATGTCACTTTCCAAAATAGCGCAATTGTTTATACAGAGCTGACATTTTGCTAACTAGTCCTTCTGTGTGAATGTGATGCATGGCTCTGTGTGGAGATAATGGAAACCTTAAAAGGAATCTCTTATTGGTGCTTGGGCAAGAGGGAGATGGGATGAAATGCAGATGAGTAGAAGTCAAGTAGATGCTGTTTTCACATCCAAACCTATTTGGATAGTACATTACATAACATAATGTATAGAATTATACACTCTTTCCCTCTGTGTGACTTATCATTGTCTGACCTGATGCTGAGTAATTGTCTAGGGGAATAATGCACCATACATATGAATTCATGTTTTAATGGCACTTATGCTAAATACATCATGGAAAATAAACAAGTGTAATGAAAAAAAAAATCTATTCTAAATCATTGTGTGGTTTAACTTTATTAGTTTGGCACCCAAATTTAATTCAGAAGAGGCATTTCCAGTATGTGAGGCGACAGATTAGCCTGTAAACCTTTGGTTCTGGGATATTGCATGCCACATCCTGAGGAGCATTTTAAGAAGCCCTGTGAGTGTCACCAGCACTCATTCCTTGCTCTTATCCACCAATATTGGTCATAATAATAGTCCCTCCCCTCCTGCTTGATGGTATTTAGACAGCCATTAATATGCCTGTCTTCTCCATTCTTGTCTATGATGTGCACATAATACCTGTCATAACACTGGCAGGTAGAGTGAAAAGCATTGGCCATTTGGCACAAAAAATAAACACGTCAGAGAAGAGTCTGCATGCAGAGATAATGCCACAAAAACCAGTGCCAAACACACCTTCACAAAAGGGCTCTCACATCACACTGGGCCCCCTTCTGTGTGCCACAGTAAAGAAGGGATATGTAATAGAGTATTTATTTAAATTCATTCAATGCACCAGCCATCTGGACACTATGAAAGCTGAGTCTGGGAGTGGTTTAAAATGAGCTGAATGCTTGGGAAATATGGTAAAAGAGGAAGGGCTTTTAAAGTAATTAAGTAATTTTCTATACCACTGTTCGATTCCTTGATTGTGACTCGTCAAAAGGTGTTGATTAATTTCCTGTAAGATCACAGTTCTGACAGTAGTGCAGCTATAAGGCAAATCACAGGTATATATTACTTATGATATACTGTATGTGCTTGTTCTGACACATTGGTGTTTCTGTAGTAACAACTTGTATCACAGGTGCTCACATGATTTAAGTCTAACAATAAAATGATTTTCGTTATATTTAACCACGTAAAATATCTAATCACTGCTATTCTCTAAGAAGAATGTTTAGTTAACATTTATGGAAGGAGTCTCCACGTCAGTGTTATGATGTCTTCTTCAGGACAGAGGAAGGTCAGTAACATTGCAAGCTGTTTTTTGTCTTATTTGCTAGAGAGAAAAAGAAAGAGCACGGTTAAGGAATGACTGTATAGCTACTATAACATAAGTGATATCAGGAACAGACATTGCACTATAAATACATGTGTATTTGTATATAAAGAAATGTGTCATTGTTTTAATAGGTAAAAAATTGTATTCATTGGCAGATTGCTCTGCTTTAAGAGGAATAAACATATGAAAATAATCAACCCCGTTGATTATTTTCCTGTAACACTATGCCCCATCATGTTCTATTGCTTATATTTTCTCAAAAGTTATCAAGTTATCAAAGAAGGAAGGACTGCAAGCAGAGAAGGCAGAAGCAAACAAGAGCCGACAGGTAAATCTTTATTTTACTTAACAATGTATGAAAAGGTGACTGACTGCTAGCAAATAACATTATCATTAACATAGCTACCCATTCTATGTGGACACCAAACAGTAGATTTGACATAAATTCAGTGAGAACTTTGCTAAATTGTTTAGCTCCATACATGATTTTGAAATTGTCAAGTAATTGTAACCTAAGGTTACTCAGTGATTTTGTGTTATTTTATTTTTGATCTTCTTGTATTCAACAGGTTTTAACCTTTTTAAGGGTTAAATTCATATACTATACACAGTGCTTATAAAAAAAACACACCCCTGTTAAAACTGCAGAAGTTTTTAGGTTTTTATACACACACACACACACACACACACACACACATATATATATATATATATATATATATATATATACAGTACTGTACAAAAGTCTTAGGCACCCTATTTTTTTAAGTACATGTTTTGATATAGATTTTTATTTGATGACTTCTACATTACTGATTCAGTACAAAAACATTTTAGATTTCCAAACATTAGTTTTCCAGCACAAAATTAAATGTTCCAGAAAAATGTTTGTATGTCAGTAAAGAAAGTAGCATATTATGTAAGAGACCACTTTTCAGACAAAAAAATATAATGAAGACTGCTGGGTTTTGCTGCAAAAATCAGAAGCAAGTGTGACAGTCAAAGTCTCCAGAAGAACTGTGGATGGTTCTGCAAGATGCTCAGTAACACTTACATCTTATTTCCTTATAAAACTGCACAAATTGTACCTGAGACTATTTTTTGTTAAAGCGAAGGATCGTCACACCAAATATTGACTTTGTTTCATTTATAACTGTTTACTGCTCTATATAGTATTTTTTTTTTATGTAGAAAAATTTAATTTCACTATTTTTGAAGGCATCTTTGCTCTACAGCATTTCTTTGCATGTTCCTATGACTTTTGCACAGTACTATGCATATATATATATATATATATATATATATATATATATATATATATATATATATACATATACATATATATATATATATATATATATATATATATATACACACACACACACACACACACACACACACACACACACACATATATATATATATATATATATATATATATATATATATATATATATATATATATATATATATATAAAATTTATTTATTTATTTATTTATGTATTTATTTTATAATAAAATAAAAATGAAAATAGACAAATCAATAGACAAATCAATGACTCAGGGTTTTGCTTCTTGGAACTGTAGATATGTAAATGGTAATGAAATCTGTAAAGCTGCTTTGTGACAATGTCTACTATTATACATTCTATACAGATAAAACTTAATTGAATTGAATCTAAACTTAGCCTGAGACAACAGTAACATTAAAAGTATCCTGTGCTTGTGCATTGTGAGGTCTATTGATTTATGGAACAGTTTCAGAGAGAGAATGCTGTGGTGTAGTACACAACGTTTCTTATATATACACAAGTATGCTTATATATACAAAACACACACACATGTTTCAAAGTCAAATGCATAGGTATTTCAAAAAGCTTGGAAGGTACACTCCCTTTGTCTTTACTGGTGAGAGACTTCACTGGTGGCTGTTTGGTTGAAAAAAGTTGCTATCCCAAACTAGGAATATGTAGTGTTTAATGTGTTGGGTGTTGAGATTAGCGTGAATAAGTTGTGTGATGTGGATACAAACACATATTGATGTGTTTTCTTGGTTTGATGTGCACAGTAGACAGTAGACTTATCTGTAAACCTTTTTTGTTTGAGGAAGATCTGTGTCTGATAAGGAGGAGTGAAGAGGAAAAGCAAAGAAAGATGAAGAAGATTCAAAGAAAACAGACAGCTTCTGTGTGATCACCATGGCTAGCTAGAAAGGACATGCATATGCAGTATTTTTGGTTTTGATACATATAACTAATGACTATTTGGGTATGATGACAATTAAACAGGATTATTGTTGGCACATGGCCTCCACTTTGTTTCTTCTGGTGCTCTCATGGCCTGTTTCTTATTGCTATTCACAGATCTGATTGTACATCCTTTCAATACAAAATATTGAGCTGACAAGTTTATCTTTACTTAAAAATGTTAATGTCTGGGATGACTCAAAAACTAGTGTGGTGTCCAAAAATATGTCATATTCACTACATAGTGCATTAATTTCAGAGACTGCCATTTTGTGTACTTATGGTAGATCCTGTAAAACATAGTTGAGAATATCCAGTGCACTCTTTTAATCCCACAATAGACAGTATACAAATGATGGACCATAGTGGCCACAAAATGCCAATTATATTTTTCACTTGGGTTGGAGCAGTTGTGGGGTGATCTCAGTAACTTTGACTGTGGCATGGATGTTGGTATGATGGGCTGGTTTGAGTATTTCAGAAACTTCTGATCTTCTGGGATTTTCACACACAGCTGTCTCTAAACAGTGGCTCAGTTCTGCAGGTGGAAATGTCTTATTGATGAGGGAGGTCAGACTGTGTGAGCTGACAGGAAGGCTATGGTAACTCAAATAATCACTCTTTACAGCCATGATGAGCAGAATAGTATCTCGTAATGCGCAATACATTGAACCTTGAGGTGGATAGGCTACAACAGCAGAAGATCACATCAGGTTCCTCTCCTGAGGCACAGACTCACTGAAACTGAACAGTTGAAGATTGAAAAAAAACATTGGGAAGATCAAGCAGCCATCTGTGGCTGGCAGTATTAAATAGTGTGGCAAGAGAGCATAAATGGCACTGTTCTCTGGGTGGGAATGGTAGCACTATATTCCCTGTCAAACAAAAAGATGCTAGCCAGTTGCAGGCATCTGTGAGCTCATTTATCAGCAGATAGTGCTCTCCTTCAAGTGTGTTCAGCTGCCCTGTAATGTTGCATGAGCAGCAGTTCAAAAAGATGAAGTGGCTTTCTTTACATGTCTCGGAGAAGAATGTGTTTCTCTTCACCTTGCTTGTGGGTGGGAAATGACAATGACTAAACTGTTGGTAAAAAAAAAAAAAAACAAAAAAAAAAACAAATACAATTCTTTATTATTTCTGAATAATGGAGGAAAAACATACATACATCATAGTCATTTTTGTCTGTAGAAATGAATACTTCATGCAATACAAATCCTAGCAAAAACTCACAGGGCACAATAAAAAAAAAAATCTGAATTAATGAATGGTAATGCTGCCTCACCACATAGCCACACAGCCTGGGTTACAACCAAGGACACAGGAATCCTCAAGGGTGTGAGAATTGAAATAATAATTAAACATTCATGAGCAACTACAGTTGGGTTTTCTCTCTGCATCCGTGCCAGCAACGTCTAGATGACCTAAGGTTTCACTCTTCTGGCAGACAGTCTGATAGAGAAACCTCAGCTACATACCAAAATAGCACATCACATCACCATTTACATTTATGGCATTTGTCAGGCACCCTTGTCCAGAGTGACTTACATTTTTATTTCATTTACACAGCAGAGCAGTTGATGGTCAAGGGCCTTGCTCATGGGCCCAGCAGTGGCAGCTTGGCAGTGCTGGGATTTGAACTCATGACCTTCCTATCAGAAGTGCAGTGTCTCAGACACAGTCTTGTTATGCTGCCACTTCCCCACATCTCCTGCATTCCCTTCAGAGCTAGCTCCCAAAGTGAACCAATCATTAAAAAGCATGAATTAAATTATGCTTTTCATCGAATTACCCAGTTTTGATTAAAGTAGAAGACTTAAATTAAAAGAGATCAGTACTCCAGTCATCATTAGTCAACAATACCTTGTCAATACAAGTGAAGTACTTTCCAATAAAAATGATGCATTGGTGTTTCAGAACAGCTGACAGGGGACATGTTGGTCTCTTAGAGGGCATTGCTAATGGAGTGGAATGTAAGGATTTTTGGCTCATGATGATTGGCTTATGAGCCATTTTCAATTCTGTATATGAGCCATTTTATCAAGTTGTAGAGATATCAGTGCAAAAAAAATTAATTGTTTGGATTGCATTCTGTAAGTCACTTAGAATAAAAGTGCATGCCAAAGCTATACACATAATGTAAAATGCCTGAAAGGAACTTTTACTGCTACTGATTACTTTGGTATATATATATTTTGTCAGCAGGATTGGCATCTCCTCATCCCTGAATCACATCATGGCAGCTGTGAGATGGCGCAATATGGATGTAACCCAGATAAGTTTTCTTACACTCAAAGTAAGTAGGCCAACGTCAAAAGGAAATTTGAAGTGATTGCTGATTCTCTAAACAGCACAGTCATCACTCATGGAGAATGAATATGCTTTTGTTAATGGAAAACATTATCACTCCTCACATTAATGTGTAAGTGATCTGTGATGTATATTTGATTCTGGCTAACCTGGTTGCAAGATGGCTTGGATCAATATTCCCTACTTTTATTGTGGGACTGATAAGTGCTCTTCCTCCAAATGGTGACTTGCAGAACTGTAGCAATCAATAGATGTGGAATTATACTACCGGATACAAGAGTAAAATAAACTTTACTTCTACCAAACTTTGTGATTTGTAATGTCATTAAGTCAAACTGTGAGTCTGAGACAGACTCTGCTCCAAGTAATATAAAGGCTACATGATAACATTCCATGTCTAATACCACAGATAGCAAGCTAGTCACAAGAAAAAGCTCTGTATTACGTTTACTTAAGACTATTCGTTAAAAACCTTGAGGAAGTTAGTTCATAGCTAAGAGGAAGCTGGAATAGGTGTTTCAGCAGTGATGCCAGAAACTACCAATATGGCTAGCAATGGAAGCAATGGAATGGAGGTCCCATCAGGGTTAATACATTAAAACATGGTAATATGAAGGGTTGGACAGTATTTGCCAATGTATAGTATATATTATTTATAATTAATTAACAGTTTTTAATAATTATTTACTATTTAACTGTATTACACATAGGAACCCTTACATGCATTGATCTGTTACTTGTATTACCTGCCCTACAATTGCTGTGCAAAATTGGTGGAATATTGATATCTGTCAAATAGCAACATTTCTAAATGTGTGTGTGTATACATATACACAGAGTCCTTGTCTGTCATTGTGTGTTCTAGAGAGATAAGAGCACAAACATACTCTGCTGTAAATAATTATATATATATATATATATATATATATATATACATATATATATATATATACACACACACACCCACCTAACCCCTGAAAAGCTGAAAGCTATGTAAAGGGAACCTGAATCTGTCCATGGTATAAAACACACATTATACTAAAGGATGATTGAAAGAAGATGATTAAAAACCATATCAATATCTTGCCGACATCTTGCAATGTAATTGAGACCTACAGTATAGGCACTACTTCCAATGTATCCAGCTGTGCAAGAAATTACCTGTTTTGTATTAGAAATGTGGCATTATGAAAGCAAACTTTTTTTTTTTTGCCTTTATTATATCCTACTGAAAAAATGACTATTGATGAACTAACTACGCTGTTAGTCCTATCAAGATCTCTAAACACACAATGGCCTTCTTTCTTTCATTCTACAGCTCTGTTCTCCTATTTAAATGACTTAAGTGACATTGCCTGATTGCTACACAATGTTCATGTGCTTCAAGAAAAAAAAATTCACAGTTCAAGTGAACTCATTACTTAAGCCTGATTTAATACTATTATTGTTTAATGTTGATTTTTGTCTTCTTTTCCACGAACACCATTTTATTTTTATGTTCTCTCATTTTAGAGGATCACATAGCACAATATGTAGAGGATTCTCTTTTGGATGATATATTAGGAAGAAAAGCTTTTCATTAAAATAAAGTTAACTATAAGAAACATGGTCAGATTATAGCTCAGTGCAATATTTGACTTTCATTAAGACCAGTTACTAGAATTAGTTCAACTATTCAGTTTTGGCTCAACAATGGATTCAAAATTGTACCTTGAAAACATTTTAGAGTACTTGCATTTTTTTTTAGCTTAGGTGGGAAAAACAAAAATTAATGAGAATTCACAAAATAGGTATAGTGCACAGAGGAAATGGCTCTACATTGTGTTGTGTCACATGTTACTCACAATAACAAGAAACACCATGATAACTAGATACAGTGACAAGGCAGGCCAAATTCATAATGTCACTTTTCATTAGTGTGAAGCCAGAATGAGTTAAAGGGACAATCAGGGCCGGGTGGAGTTGTAGAATTTTCTACAACTGTTTGTGCTCTCATGAAAAGCAGATGTTCTGAGGAAACAGAATGCAGACCTCTAAAGATGGTGCACAGAAAAGCCAAGACCGTTACAGACTGCTAGCTGTCTTCAGTCATAGTGATATTTTCCCAACCCAACAACAGGATTTTGTGACCCAGCTAGTGATGTGCAACTATTTGACACCTTGAGCCAGCTCTTCAAGGTGAAGGTTGGGAGCCGACTCACATATCTAAAGAGCTGTATATGCTTTGGCTGAAAATTCTTCAGTATTTGGAAGGGTTGTAACGATACACTCCGGTCAGGAGTCCATTTGATTCACAAACCTGGATTCACGATTCGATTCAATTCAATTCAATTCAGTTCTCAGAGTATTTTGAACACAATATTAATGAAGAAAAATTATGACTGAAAAGACTCCTTTTTATTTCTATATAATAAACAATGCAAAACAGTGTGCATTTTGTCTGTATATAAATAAATAAATCAAATATTTCTATAAACAGTGGTTTAATATTGTAAACAAAATGTATTACTTCACCATATCCTAAAAATAAATAAATACACTTATAAATTCTCAAAAAAATGTCTGGTTGAAACATAATGAGTTCTGTAGCAGCACCTGAGGCATCGTTTTAACCAGAAATAGAGCTCCAATGTCGGCTAAAATGCCCAATTTCCACTGCCTCTTTCTGAGGCACTGTAGATTGCAGCAGCTTGGGGCTGGTGCCATTTAAAAGCTGCTGAAGCGATCTTTTTAAAGGTTATAATGTGGTTGTGTAGCCACATAACCCATAATGCATGTTGGTCAATGTGATCTGGAGCTGCTGGTCACTTCACAAGTGCAGATGATTCCAGGTAATCTTGCAGGCTCTTCATATTTTTTTACTCTATGGCTTGAGTAGATCGAAACCTCAGTGTTCAAAAAGTGCAATTGCATTAGATGCATAATTAATAGAATGCTGATTTACATGATGTGAATTGCACATTTCCACAATGCACATTTTCACATATTTGCATCGCATGTCACTCTGCGTCGTTACAACCCTTGTATTTGGTATTCATGAATCTTTACTGCCATTACACTGCAGTCATGACATAAATGCATCAGGTGAATCAACATAACTATTTAGAGCCTGTTCTAGCGAGAATACTAGAGAATACATTGATTCTCCTTTGTGTGTGAGTGAGGCAACATCAGGGTTTGACTGCACTGCTGCTTGTTATATGTGTGGAGAGGAGTGTATTGGAGAAGTAAGTAAATATCAGGATAAAAAAGACAGGAATCGTCTTGGAAATCTACTGTAATGAAAGTTAAGCATACCCACAACAGGTACAATAATATTAATAGAGTTTTGTATATTCTTGCTGCATTCACATGGGTTTTCTCTGAGTTCACAATGATAGACACTGGATCACCTGCAACTCTGACCAGGTTAAAGAGAGTACTGAAGATGGATAGACTTTATGACAAATGCAAGGCAAGGTCTAGTTATACTGTTAATTAGATAGTACAGTAAGTATCAGGTAAGAAAAGGCCAACAACTTTAGCTGGTTTTGTTACATAATTGGCAAGGAGGGGTTTCGGAGCCAAAAGAATCAGCTCTTATTGGTGAGTTCACCTGACTGCTCTGACTCACTGAGCCAGAATTCTCATCACCCAGCAGACAAGGAGATGCTTAGTTCACATTGTGGCATCCGACTGCTGCCAGGTTTGTTTTAATTATGATGTTAAACATAGAGATAACAACAATGTTCCAATGTCTCTCATATATACAAGCCCAGAGATAAGAGCCAAACATAAGCTCTGATACCTTTGCCTGCTGTTACTCTTGGTCTCAGAACACTGTTTGGGATCCATCACTATAAAGATTTTCAAGCCTACATGTTCGTATCCACCATCTATGGACATGATCTGAGTGATAGCTGAGGAAGGAAGCACTGACATAAGGTTTCCATATAGTTACTGCTGATTATAGTAACAAAGAGTTTCTCAGCATGACCGTTTTAAATTCATGCTATAGGGTTATGTATATTGTGAAATACATGAAATACATAGTACAAATGAAATACAATCTGAATGTGTTGTCATATCTTCCCCAGTCTCACTGGGAATAGATATCTGCATTGTTAATGGATCTTAATCACTGTACAGAGTCCTTTTCTGTCATTGTGTGTTCTAGAGAGATAAGAGCACAAACACGCTCTGTTGTAAATAATTCAGACATAAACAGGAACACTGGCAGACAGTATTTAGAGTAGGCTTTCATGTATAGTACAGTCATTCGCTATAGTATGGTTGTGTTTAAATTTTCAAGCATCTAGCAAGGTTTTTTTTCTACAGGTCGGTCACAGCCTTGAGGCAGACTAGGGCAAGGCACGTAGTGTTCTTGTCTTGGCTGTAAAATATTTAACACCTCTGCAGCATCTGGGACTAACATGGCAAGTTTTCATGTACACTGTCCATGCATAGTTTGAGGTTCTCTGCAGTGACCTTAAAAGATTAAAAAGATTAAGGCTTAAAAGATTATATAACAGTGATGTAAGGCTACAAACCTGCTGTACCTCTCTGAATGCTTTCTCTCTGAGTGCAAATTATCAAAGTAAGGACCAGTAGGCTTGTCAATGACCATATTTAAAAAAAAATTGCTTACAAGATGCTCTGATAAGTCAAAATTGCACATGGAGGAAAAAAAGGTGTGATGGACAATTTGAGTGTTCACAAAAACAGCTTTCAAAATTATTAATTGTGCTGCCCTCATACGCTAGACCTAATATAGCCATAATATAACCCCATCCCAAATAACAACCATATATAATATAACCCCATCCCTTGTATAATAAGTGTTTATTGTTTGGTCTTCTGATATAGGAACATTAAAACTGTTCTGTATTTCAAGACAGTGATTCAACAAAACTCTATGAGCTTGTCTCAGACTATATCAGTCAGGCAAAATGAATGATTATTCACTTTCCATTACAGCAGGCCCTCTTTCTTAACAAGCAATTTTAGAAAGATTGACCCTACAGTCTTGGAGAAGAGTTTTAGTGACTCTTGACATTTTCTCTGCTACATCTCTGATGGAGCTCCTGCACATTACGAACTGATCAAGAGTGGCACAAATTGCCCTATTTTAATAATAGTTCATTTTTTTCCTGGCCATTTGTTCCACTCTTTTAGGGAACATTCAGCCAGAGGTTTTGCCTGCGTGAAAGGAAACTAAAAGTTTTTAGAAGGACATTTTGTCAGAGAAAAGGCTTTTCAATCATCCTCCAAAGAGTAGGGACTATATACTTTTCAATTACACCACAATGGTTGGTGCATAAGATATATGGAGGTAATTGAAATGTTCTTGATAAGCACTACGCTGTAGCTTGGCAACTATGCACCTCTTTAAACAACACCATGATTTACAGAAATACTGCACATCCTTACTAAAGCAGGCAGGTTCTCTTCCAGCACTAAGGTAATGATGGGTATGTCAGCTAGCTAGTGATAGTCCATTAAATCTTGAGTGTTTTAAATACATTTAATCTGCTCACCTCTAGTTTTATACAAGGATCATTGTTGGAAAGATAGAAATATAAAATCAGCTGTAAAATAAACTGATTGATGATTCAGAGGACTCATTAAATAACCAGATATTGCATTTGTTAGGTTTTATTTTTACGTAAACATAACATTAGTCAATCTTAATGGATATGTTTGCAATATTTCCAAATTTGGTTATCATGTCTTTGCAATTAAATTTCCCCATTAGCAAAAACACAGAATCTGTATTATTTAGTATTTTAAAAGATCCACAGCTTCAAGAAAGTGGTCTTGTTCTTGTACTCCTTTCCTGAAATTGTACACATGCCCATGGCTATGGAATAGATACATTTGTCATCAGCACATTACTATATAATGCATCTGTGTCAGCTAATGATCCATACAAAACTTCAAAACTCCTCTCGTACCAAAGCCCAAAACATGATGTGATGCTTGAATGGCAGTAAAAATGGTACATTGATTTTGTGCCTTAACTTTTGTGCATTTCACCTGTCCTTCTCTAGGAATAAGGTATAACTCAGTTTTATGAGATAAAAACCTCTGCATAGTCAGAATGGTTTTGAGTGTCTGAGTCTCAGTCCACAACAAGGAAAGGGCAAAACAAGTCATGATCACACATGATCACTCTCCTTGTTCAAATATATTTCACTTCTCACTTCATATTTTTCTCTTCATTCTACGCCACTACAGTGATTATATAAAAAAAACTCCTGAATAATAAGCTTACACATTTAGCAGCTTTGACAAGATACACCATCCGCTTCAGTAAGCGTCCACATTTGGGAAGCCTAGGCATGTCTTTCACCCATTCTCTAAACAACATGGCTGTTCAATTTATTTTCATCCTTGACCTGACAAACAACATGAAGTCTTAAGCAAGTCTGAATCTGCATCTATGAATAATGCTATGAGATAAGATGAAAAAATATTCATCAAATAAAACTCGGTATAATGTAAAACAACAACAACAACAACAACAACAACACATTGCTTGGACAAACATGTGACTACCACTACAGGCAGGGTACATGAAAGGCACTGTATGTGAAACAATATAAATTCCTCATTGATCATCTCAATCATAAATGGATCATTTAAACAGATTAATGATAACAGGAAGATGACAACCTCTGAGGTTTGTAAGCAAATTATGTCCAAGCACATTTAAATCATTTGGCATACATCATGGGAAGGTAATTTGACAATTTCTGTATGCGGACTAAATAACAGACAGTTAAATGAGACTCATAGTTTGGATCTAGAGAATCTTGTTTTCATCTGTATAAGTAGTTATACATTTTGTCTGTTATGCAGTAAAGTACCATCAGCACTTACATCAGATTTTCTCCACAGAGCTCTACTGATTTACAATGTGCAAAAACCATTTTCAAATTCAAAACCATTTCGCTGGTGTATGTTTGAGTTTTCTTTACCTACTCTCCAAGCTCTCAAGGAAGTTTATCTCCATGTTGTTCAGCAGCTAAGCTAAACTGGTTGTGTCCAAACAAGCCTCTCTGAAAAGGCAGTGGTGGATGCATATTGATTGTATACTAGTTCCTTTTCTCTTTAATGAGTGCTATTGCTTCCAAGATCTCTGCTCTTGTGTCACATGTGGTGTGAAATTGATCCAAACAAGTAATTCCATTGATTTATTGACCTCCTTTCCAGTGGCTGCCAGAAGTCAAATAGACAGGACTTGAAGGTCACACATCAATACACAGGAGCATAAAGCTTTAAAATTATTTGATCTTTATACAGGTATGATATATGTGTCAAGCAAATGTTTTCCTTTATATATCAAGCAAATGATTCACTTTGCTACAACACAGTGGTGTTCACTTTAGTCCTTAGCCATGTAACAAGGATTGTGTGACATGCACTCTCTTAGAGGAGGCTCATTGATCACAGTTTGTGCTTAATTAAGGGGAACGGTCATGGCATGTCTAAAGTAGCTTTAATGATCTCTAACGATCTAGGTAATACCTGAAATTTCAATATGTCTAATTAATCCCACTTGAATAAGTGCAAATTGCTAACAACTTTTCCCAAATAACCTGCATAAAAGGACGTGAGATAGATCAGACTCCATTTTGTTAACAGTCCGTGACTGATGTAGTGGAAAAGGATTGTCCTTTTTCTATGCTTTTGGGTTTGTGTATGTGTGAGCAGAATAAGTATAGGATTTCGTGTCTCTTCTTTATTGAGGCTAATACACCAAGGCAACGGGAGGACAGAGTCCAAACTTAGCCTCTTTGATCAACTCCACCAAGGAAGCAGAACAAAGTGTACTCTTTCGTTTTTCAGTTCTTGAAGCATCAAGAAAAGAAAACTCACCACAGCAATAACAATATCATAGGATTCTGCGCAATAATACAACCACCACTAAATCCTTTTCTTATTCCACCCTATTGCCTGTTTGTAACTTTCTTTACAAGCAGTTGTGTGTGAATCCGTATGACTTTGCAAACATGTGTGCCAGCACAGGATGAGGCATTAGGTAAGAAATAAATCACAACAGGGCATGGTGGTATAGAAAAATAATCCACATGAATCCAATATGAATGACATTGCGCTTTATGGAAAGTTAGTTCCCTTATCAAGGTGGTAAACTCACTGACTGTTATAAAATGCCGACACTCAAGACTCCTTACATACATGTTAAAAAGTGTCTCCTACCAGAAAACTTCACCATATCAACAAGTCTATTATTCGACTTTATTTTCCATTTATTATTAGATTATGTGAAGTGTCCACCAAACAAGTGCCTGTGAATGAGTTGTTACTACAGAACCCGTAACATATTACAATATAGAATGAGTGCCTTAATCTAATATAATAATTTTAATTAGAGCCAGGACCTACCGTTAGAGCTGAGCTATTATAGAAAATGAATCAACACGTTCTGACCAATTAGATTTGAAGTTTTAACAAAGCCATGGTATACTTATATTGTTTTCCATTTGGAAAAGGCCAAAAAAGTTAGAATTGCTGAGAATCTGTGGACTCACTTTCCAGCATAGATTCAAGCTTACCCTGTTTCAAGTACATCTGCTCCAGTTTACTGCATTCATTTCCATTTTATTTGTATAACACTTTTAACAACAGACATTTATCACAAAGCAGCTTTTTAGAAACCTGGGCATAGATTTAGATCCCTAATGAGTAAGCCAGAGGCGACAAGGGCAAGGAAGAAACTCTAAGAGGAACCAAAAAAGGGGAACCCATCCTCTTCTGGAAGACATCAGATAGTGGGATTATTACAGTATACAGCTGTAGAAGAGTAAAGGCAAACAGTACATAGTGTTGAAAGGATGTTCAGTATGAGTATGTTGTGAATAGGCATTCTGATATGGGCACAGTTTTAGATACATGTTTACAGCATCCATGTGAGATTATCAGATAATAATTAAGAAATTCATGAATTCAGATTGAGATCAGCGAAAGCCTGAAGCTGTACAGGGCAGTGGTTCCACAAAACTGATTTTGAGACCTCCTGTACTAACTTGTGGTAAGACAGTGGTAGGATTTCTATCTTGATAGACAACATGAGAAATTAAAGTTTGGCAATAAATATTTCATTTCATATCCCAGCAAAACAAGTGCTTTCCAAGCCATCGTAAACGAGGATCAGATGAAATTGTTGCAGCTACTTTAAGCATTATTCTCCTTCACCCCTGTATCAGCTTCCCCATCTCGAATAATAGATTTCAGTCTGAAAGACACAAAGCAGAATCCCCCACTGATCTGAGGAGAGATTGGAGTTATTCTGTTTTTCAGACAAAATCATAATTTCTGTATTTGCCTCAGCCCCCTCTAGCTGCTCAGTGCACCAGTGACTTTCCATAAAAGACTTTCTCTGGGGAGGAAATCACCTTTCTGAGCGTTTCATCTGCTAACAACCTGATCCCAGAGTCCTGCAGCAAAGCTGCCTCCATGCTTCTCATTTTTGAGTTCTTTTAGAGGGGGGATCCATATATTTATTAATCTGCTCTGAGGTCTTGCATTAATTGACACCTAGCAGAGGTTGCACAGAGCCACTGTTACTCCTGATAAGGCAAAGACACAGGACATCTCTCAAAAATTTGGGAGTTCATTTTATTTAAGTAATGGATGTTCGGTGTACTGTGTAAGACCATTTTTTGTCAGAGTTAGAAATGGAGTAGTTTGGTTTAGTAGAATGGTCTTACACAGTACACTGAACATCCATTACTTAATTAAAATGAACTTTTTTGTATATAAGAAATACAAAACAGAAACATTATGCCACTGTCCTGGGAGTATGAAGTAAGACCCATATTTTGAGGTAATATGTCTGAAGAGTTATGAGGTTATTCCAAGTTGGAACATTCAGAAAAGAACTGTTCTTTTAAGTATGGATTAGGACTGACTTCCAAACTATCTGCATTATCGAATATCAATGCTAGAAAAAAAAAAAGAAGAAAAAGTATGATCTCCTTGACTTTGATTGCGGCATGGATACTGGTGCCAGATGGATCTGGTTTGAGTATTTCAGAAACAGCTGATCTCCTGGGATTTTCACACACAGTCTGTAGAGTTTATACAAAATGATGCAAAAAAGCAAAAAACACTGAGTAAGCGACAGTTCTGTGATGATAAGATGGTTTATGATAAGAAAGATCAGAGGAAAATGGCCAGATTGGTTCAAGCTGCCAGGAAGGATATAGTAACTCAAATAATCACTCTTTACAACCATGGTGAGCAGAAAAGCACCTCAATGTACACAAAACATTGATCCTTGAGGTGGATGGGCTACAACAGCAGCATTATTATCAGAAGCACTATTATCAGAAGCACTTGACCTGTATCTGCATGATTTTTTGCAAGGGTAGAGGTGTTCCTAATAAAGTGGACGATGAGTGTATTTAATCCTGCAACAACTCAGGGCTGTCTTATGATGAACTTTAATGCTTTGCTGCAGTGTGGGGGTGTGGACATTTGCCTGTGTTTATATAACTGATGGCTCAAGGTTATGTGTATCATTTGGCACTATATTTATAAATTAGTTGTCATTCACACTTGACAGTAGCATAAGATTGAGCACTTAGCTGTCTATCATGTCTAGCAGGCTTGAACTTTTTTTGGTTTCTGGTCTGGTGCAAACTTGCAACACTGGACTGCATTTTGCTTCTGTAGGTTGCTGCGGATAAAAGTAGCTGTCATATGAATTAATAAATGAACATAAACATTGCTGATGTGTAGATGGTGAGCTGTGGTAACTCAAATCATTTTAACTGTGTAATTCTTTTTATAATTTCTTGTGTCATGATATTGTTGTGTGGTTTGACTTTCACTGCCATATGCAAATAATGATTAATTCTTTATGTAAAATCAGTAAAATATTATAATTCTAACAGAAGGGGGGAGCAAAGGATCACATTAACACACATGCAAACTGGATTGTTCTTTTCATTTTTGAGCAACCGCTCCTCTTCCAAACAGCCTGTTTTTTAGTAGCCAGATTTCTATTTATAATTCATGCTTAACTTAAGGCCACAGGGGTAAAATGGAAGGATTTTATGATTATTGCAACATCAGACCCATAAGCCACAACTAATTACAAATGTTCATATATTCACCATTTTTTAAAAAATCCTAGGATTGTGCTTTAAATGTCACCTGGTGATAGATCATTATAGACTCAACTGAATTGGCTGCTCAGATGAACATATCAAAGCCACCAAGCTTATGAGGAACAGCTAAGCTAGTGTTGACTCTAGTTCTCACGTTCTACAGACTGCCTAAGATTTGTTTAAATCAGTGGTGAGGCCAGAAATTTTAAAGTGAGTGGACCTTAGTGAAATAGGGTGGACCTCAATGCCTACTCTCAAATTAAAAAATTTTACAATATGGTATAAAAATAATTTGACAATTAAGATTAGTTAAATGTTATTTTTTGATAGCCAATAGCAAAATTTCTGGACTTGGCATTTTTTGTTGTGCGTGGAAACTTGCGTAAATGGGGCTGAGCAGGTGGTTCATTAAGTGCGGATAAATCAGCCGGTGGGTTGCTTCTCTGGAGGATGGACCCAGGTTGAGAAGAGGTGCTGGTGGACGGGAGAGATGACGTTGTTGGCTGCATGTCATCAGTTGACGACGTGTCTGTATTGTCAGCACCACTGAGTGTAGTTTCAGACTCCATTCTTGGTTTTTCCAACTATTTAATCAAAGATATCTGTTTCGACATGCTCGCCTCGTGCGTGTAGATACTAGTTTATATTTCACTAGCATAAGTAAACTCACCTTCCCATCCCCCAACATTCCATGATTGGCTGAAACATTAATAACAGTTTATCGACTGGCTGTTGTTGGGCTATTTCGTTTTCACACTAAAATAATTATTTATTTCTGAAACTTGATATGCATATTTGAGTGCGTGTTTGAGCGATTGTAATGTATGTGTGATTTTTTTTCTCTTTTCCCACAAAAAATATTTTCCTCATTTGATTGGGTGGACCAGCCATCAATCTGAGTGGGCCAGTGCCACCCTGGCCCTTATGTAACCTCACCACTGGTTTAAATAATCATAAGATTTTGTGAGAGTCCCTATTTTAACCCTTGTTAAAATACCTTTGTTGAAAAAAAAAATTACATCCATAATGTCTTGGGTCAAACTGACCTACACAGTTTAAATACACACAAAACCAGGCAAAGAGTCAGGTCAAAACAGTAAAACAGTATTATGCGTTGTCAGAAAATTAAAAAAAAAAAAAAAAAAAGAACAACATATGGTATATACAATGGACCATATTTAACAAATATTTAATAAACATATTTCTTCACAAACTGTGGCATTTTGATAACACTATTAATCAACGTGAGGCAAAGACTTCAAAATTCTTTAAGATGGCCTTTTTTGATTTTGTAAATGTATTCTCAGTTATGGTTACTCCTGCACTCTTTCTGTCAAAATAATTCTCTCGCTTTTTCATTTCTCCCCACATGGTGAGAACAATGCAAGTGTGTGCTTTCTGCAGATGTATTTCCAGCAATGGAAATATCACATATGGTGCTGGTTTTACAGTCTTGTTTAGGGTGGCAGACCTGGCACCTTTTCCACTTCTTGCCATCACCTGTACCCAGCGCATTCATTGCTTGCTGATTGGCATCACCTGTACCCACTGCACTCATTGCTTGCTGATTTCTGGACAATGGTTACAGCTGCCGGGGATTGAGGTGGCTGGGTTCACCTCTAGATATTGAATCTGACGTCTGTGCAATTTGTCTTCATTCCATTGTTGATTTCAGTCCACAGGATGTAGGCGTGATAAGCAGATACATCTACAATGTTGTAGAAAATCACCAGAGGCCAATGGGCAGTCATGCGCTGACAGCTACAGTCAGGTCCATAAGTATTTGAACAGTGACACAATTTTCATAATTTTGCCTCTGTACACCACCACAATGGATTTGAAATGAAGCAGTCAAGATGTGATTGAAGTGTATACTTTCAGCTTTAATTCCAGGGGTTTATCAAAAATATTGCATTAACCGTTTAGGAATCCCTCCATTTCCACAGGCTCAAAAGTAATTGGACAAACTAACATAATCATAAATATTAGGGTTATGTTTAATACTTGGATGCAAATCCTTTGCAGTCAATGACTGTCTGAAGTCTGGAACACATGGACTTCAACCAAATGTTTCCTCCCTTGGGATGCTTTGTCAGGCCTTTTCTGCAGCTGCCTATACTAGCTGCTTATATGCTTGAGTGACAGCAAATCTTGTAGACCCTGGAACCATTGTGATTACACTGGAAGCTGATAGTCTGCCTTGGCTTTGTTGTGGTGAAGTTGACCGTACTATACGACCATCTTTAGATTTCCATGGTCCAACTCCTTGATGGTGGCTGTGTTCCACTGTTTCTAATAGAGGGGAATCTATGGCAGACTCGTCCTCCGAATCTTCTTCACCTGAATTCAACATCTGGATCTTCAAGTGTATTGTCCTCTACATCTGAAGCATCCTCTGTCTCTGCAACCTCTTCCTCTATTCCAGTATCACAGTGCAAAATCTGTGAAAAGACTTCTTGGACTGTCAGTTATTCTGAGCTCATTTTTAGCACCTACAGTATGTCTGAGAAAGTCTGTTGCAGCACTGACAAGAAATGTAGGGAACCTCTTTTTTTACCCTCTCACGGCAATCACAACCAGTCATAACAACTATACACATCAAAAACTTTATTTTAGGTCTGCGAAACCATGTCTGAACATGAAAGTATCAGAGTCAAAATGACCCACAACACCATCTTTGTATACAAATATTGTACTGACCTTCCACAACACATCAGTGTGATCAGAATTTGCATGTAAGTTCATGACCCTAAAACTTCAAACAATTTCAGGAAGAAAAAGAGAGAGCAACCAGTATTTCAGACTACTAAAATGTGGAATTGACCTGTTACATAATAGGAGGGTTAAATATGCATTCTAGCAATCAGTGTTTGTAAAATGGCGCTTATATATAGGCTATATATTATACAACACACACAATTCTGGAGCCATTCCTCACAGCACATGAATCATGAATCTTGAATCAGATGAATGAATCTGGTTGTGTTGTGCCATTTTTTTCCTAGTGATGGACTATAAGTGTTGAGGTTCAAGGAGAGGTCACTGTACAAGGCTGTAAAATGGATGTGAATTCCTGAGGCATGTGACCTGTTTGGTAGTTAATTTCACTTTAGCATGGCTTGCTGACATACTGTATATTGCATGAAAAATAGCAGTGTTCTTTCACAGCTTAGTGAATCTGTAATACAGTCATGGCAGGTTCTTGTGTTGGAGGAAATGATGCATGCCATGTTGAAACAATGGAGCCAGAGACATACACAGCATGGGAAGTAACAGGATATTGGGAATTTTATGAGAGATTTTATGATTATGATGAGGATAGATAGGGCTATTCTTAAAACTTTTAGAACAAGGTGCATAATCAACGACATCAAGCAATTATAATGTACATTAGTTTGATGTTTGAATATCATTAGAATATAATCTGAAATCTGGCAGTAAAAATGAGTAACCATCAATTGTTGCTATAATTCTTTTAACCGTTCTGTAGCATCCGTTCAAATGTGATGCTGAATTTGTTCAAAACAGATGATATAATGCGACAGTGTGCTTTGTTTAGGGGTTCATATGGGTGAAGTTGTAAAGTTTTCATGGAATTGACACAAATATGTTAGTCAGTGTCTTTTGTTGACTACAAACTCCATAGACATGGAAGTTGTGTATGGTCAAATCTGATTGTGAAATAAAGATCACAACTTTCACCTATAGTTTCCTCATTTGCCCGATCCTACCGACATCTGGGTCAAATTTGGCATCAAATTTGAGTGTTGAACATATCAACAACCTGAAAAAATGCTTGATTTGCAGTTAAATAATCAAAATCAACATCAACAGCATCAGTAATTATAGCAAATATGGTATGTAGACTAGTAACCTATAAATAATAACAATAAAATATAATGTAGACAATCACAGCTGTTTAATGTCAACATGTAATTAGAATGTACAGATGTGGATTTTTATCATCTCCTTAGTCCTTCATTTATGTAATAGGCACCTTGAGCTGTTCAAAGACACTTGGATGCCACCACATTTGTACATTGTAGATTTATAGCATTTGGCAGATGCCCTTAACCAGAGCGACTTACATTTATCTCATTTACACAACTGAGCAGTTGAGGGTTAAGGGACTTGCTCAGGGGCCCAGCAGTAGCAGCTTGGCAGTGCTGGGATTTGAACTCATGACCTTCCAATCAGTAGTCCAACATAAGGATTTATATATTTGTTCTTGGTAGGAAATTGGCTCATCTATATATTGAAGCTTTAATTAATCTGATTTCATTTAAATCTGACCTCTCTGAATATTTTATTAATAAAATTAATAAAAACCTAGCTAAAAATAAAATTCGCATAAGTACTTGTTTGGAAAGCTGTTCAAATATCCACAAATTTCAGCCTTATTTGCAGCAACACTGGACAAAGGTACCTCTAAATCAGTTTCTCTGAAATGCTTTGCTTCCCTCTCTGTTTATTTCTTTCCTCTGATCTCGGACAACTGTAAGCTACACAATGCTTTCCTTTATTAGTTCACTGTTGCAACACTTGCATAAATTGTGGAAGGTTTCATGTGAATTAGATGTATATGAGGAAAAATTGTGAGGTCATATATACTGTATATGACATGTAAATAAGGGACTAGTGGGAAGATTGCACCCAGGCAGCTGAAGCAGATTATCATTTATGCTCAAATCAAAACTTGTTTTGCCGTACTATGAGAGTTTCATGAATCAGATGCAGATTTATGCATACATCATTTTGTGAACTAAAATCTGCTTATATTTTTACATACATGAGGAAGGAGGACTTAGACCCTGCAAAACCTCAGTTTCTGCATGTCTACTATTTGGATGGGCAGAATTCTGACTTTTAAAATTACTTCATTATCAATGCTCACAAGGGGTTTTGTGCAACCAAGTGGCGCTAGCAAGCAACTGTTACTCATAATCAGTCTGAGAATAATTCTAACCTAATATTTACCTACTGAGCTGAATATAATGCAGTAAAAGTACATATTTACTTATTTACAGGACATATTTACTGGAATAAGGTTAAAAAGTAACCCTGTAAAACTACTCTTACAAAACAGAATATTTAAAAAGCCATTATTGCTCCAGACATTTTATACTAAACTTGGGAATGAGATTTTTGGGACTGAGAAATTGAAGTGGCGAAGAAGACATGTCTCAGGTTTTCAGTACCAATTCTTCCTCACTTACATTCTCACTCGTCAATGTTTTTTCCAAAACTCAGCCTAACAGCATTCATCTTTTTCTATCTAATAGTGAACGAAAGCATATTTGGCTGTTCATAATTCACATCTCGAGCATGAGACAATTATGCATTTCAATAAGTCTTGATGGTAGGACTGTATACTTTTTCCTTTCCTTTTTTTTAAAACTATATTCTACAGAATATATTCTGTAAAATGTTTCAGAGGATGGATTGGGGCCAGAGAACATCCCAGATTTACATGTCAGTTCACCCATTACAACAATAATCTTATATGAGCTCCTGGCTTGCATATAACTTCTCTTCTATTTATTTCACTTGTTCACTAACTCCTTCCCCATTTATATAACTAATTCACTAACTCCTCCTCATATATTTCTCTAATTTAAACTTGTGGGAATCCATGATATATTTCTATTCCATTCGTCTCAGTCTAGTCCATTTGTAATTCCTGGAACAATCACAAAAGTGGAGGTAGGAAAAGGTTACAGAGTGTTTAGTAAATGGCCTTTTCCAAAATATCAGACATAAATTATGACAAGTGAGAGAGGGAGAGGCACTGCAGATGCGTGGAGAGCATTTAAATTGTGAGTGATAAATGATGGACTGAACCGACTGTGCTGTTCCAGGTTCAAAGATGATGCACAAGATAAAAAGGCTCTGATTTTTCTGAATAAATAGGTGAATTTGTAGGAACAGCAAAGTGAGAGTGTAAGTCTAGACGTCTCTCAGCTCCAGCAATGTTTTACCCCATTTGCATAGGAAAAGACTTTGGAACACATTTAATATATAATAAGGGCATGATTAATTACTATCTCAGATGGTTATTACAGATTATTTGGCAATTATAGTCAGTAGTTTTGTGCAAGTATACTATTTGAATAGTTGCTCTGCCTTCAGGAGCAGAAGACTAGAACCTTTAACCATAGCTATTTTCCTGGTCTCTACTTTTCTAGAGGTAAAAACCCATCTCTACACCTTCAAAGCTATGAATTCTGGCTAGTAAACACCACCATGTTACCTGAAGTACCCTCTGCCATGCTCATCCATTGTCTAATGATGTGATGAATTAAGTAATCAGATTTCTGCTCATTCTCCATTATGTTGTCTCATCCTTCTGTCTCACCACAACTCTTGGAACGCTTCAAATTTCTTTCTAAAAGCTGCCCAGACTCTCACTAATGGATGTTATTGAGCCTGGTGTTCTGCTCCCCCACTACTGCCCAAAGATCAGTATCCATGCATAATTTAAAGGAGCTTTTTTGTTGCTAGTCTAAGTCACCTTGGTGCATCCAAACTAATAGGGGTTGCTGAACTGTCCTTGAAGAGTAAAATTGACAACAGAGCAACATAACCCTACCTCATCACAATCTATGGATACATAACAGTGAAAATCCATCAATAACAAAAACAATAACAATTCCAGGAGTTTGGCAAAAAGGAATACTACACCAGGGGGAAAAACAGCAATGCGGACATCACAGCCAGCCTGTGAGGCAGTAAGTCATTTCTCTAATGGGGAAGAAGAAGACGTGGTACATTTTCTTTTCATACTAAAAAAAAATATAAAAGCAGAAAAAGAATAAAAGTCTTCAATGACTCACCACAAACATAAAAAATCCTAATGTTTTGGTTTCCTTTACAATTCTGAGCATCATTCATTGTAATTTTTAATGATCTGCACTGCAAAGGATTTATAAGTACTATTTAGAGAAGTGCAATTAGCATTTAGTTGAATTTTAACCGCTAGAGATTCAGTAAATAAGATAGCAGTAAAATGATATCTTGCTATTTTTTAAATATATATTTTAATTATTATATTTTAATGTATTTATTTTTGTTGCTGTTTAGCCCTTTGTATACCCAAACAGACATGGAGCTGAAACAAAAACAGTTGATGTGGCTGAGAGGTTTTCAGATGGAATGCCAACTAGATTTATTTCCGAATTGTAAAATGTTTATTTAAAGTTTTTAAAGTTTATTACTTATAAGTTAGGAGGAAAAAGGCCATTACCGTAACTAATCACCATGACATACATTTAAAATTTGGCATAATGCATGGGCTATGGAAGTTTAAAGCATTTTTGAAACCTTCCTTGAAGTTTGTTAGACTTAAACTGCAATCAGATGGTTTTGATAAGACGGGGAGTTTATTTATTTAAACCAGAAGCAATACCCTAGTGCAGTAATCTTTAGTCTCATCTTTAGATTAAGAACCACTTCTTTAACTCTGTTTATGAAGTATTTGCAAAACGTTCTCTGAAGAACCAGTGATACATCTTGTGCTACAAGCTTTTGGAAAGAAATGAGAGCCTTTGGATATTGTCAGGGAATTGGACTCAGAGCTAAATCCCAATGGTGCTAAAATACTGTGCAAGTGTTACTACTCTTGTGTCTGCTGTCAGTGTCTAATAAACCTCCAGCGTGGATGATGTATGAGCATGTCAGCTCAGAAAATCACAGAGCTCTGACCTTTCAGGGTGCAGTTGTAGCCTAACTCTACGGTACCGAAACTCTGCTTGTTTGTCTGTCATTGGTAAAGTTGGTCTTTGGAACAAAAATAGGTTTTGCGTCAACAGTATCAGAATCAGGTGACATGTATGAGGAAATCCAAAACAATCTATAATCTGTATTTGTATGGCAGTATTTAGGTTTTTATAGGTGTTAGCATTTTTTGCTTGGATTGACAACTGCTGAAAGTGAGATATTATGCAGAGGTTAAATTGTGAGAGCACAACAGATTAGAGCTTCAGCACCTTTGGTTTTATGTTACGTTATTGGCAAGTGGAGCAGAACTAATATATTTTGAAATGTAAATAGTTTCTAATACAATCATTGTGAAATCCATTTAATTATTCCATGTGATAAATCATGCTGACAGACAGCTAAAAGCTACACTAATACTCTTCCTTCTCCTTTCTAAATCTCCGTGATCAGTTCCTGACTTTTTGGTGTTGCATGTTTATAGCTGTGATTCTTCTTTCTCTGCCAAGTTTCCCATTGTTTGAAGTATGTTTTCAATCCTTCCTGCTGTTTCATTGTATTCTAACTTGTTATATAAATTAGTTAATTATGCCTCAACCTCAAAGTAACCTAGATTATTTATAGTTTTTTCCTGCTACCACATTATCCAAAGAAATTCCAAAACATGCTGTTGCACAGATAGCTAGCAGACCTACTTAGCATAACCAGATGAAATCTTCGAGTCTGAGTTTGCTAGCTAAACAAACATACTTTATTTCAGTGAGTATTTCATATAAATAGGTTTTTATTAAGTTTGTGCAGGTATGATCTTTACTGTTTGGCAAACATGCCGTTGCACTCAAGGCACACTTGTAACATTGCTAGTTATCTGTCTAGCTAGGTAGACAGAGCATACTTGCTAAAGTTGCTAATCGATCCTCGATTCAACAGAGTAAAGTGCTGAATGACATGGATGAATTACCTGGCAGAATTCAGGCAGAAATGTATGATTACCTGATGGTGGTAGTGTTCGTTTAGCTTATTAAGGCTTTACTTTGTCATGCATCATTGACAGAAATTAATCAAAACATAATTTGATATCATTCTGATGAAAAAAAAAAAAAACTGTGATGTGCAAAATTTAAGCCCTTAACACAAACATAATTTAAAGTAGTTTTAATCAACTTGCATAATATGCAAGATTTATATGATGGTAAGACCTTCATATAAAAACATATACATTGAACTGTACTCTTCCTAGACAGTAGGAATACACAAAAAAATAAAGCTTCCACACCTGCTAAATCTACTTTTAACCCGTGGATTGTTTAGATTTACATTTAAAATCTAATTCAAATCATTTGGCAGACACAACCAGAGCAACTTACAGAAGTGCTTTACAGAAGTATATGTATAAGAATGTCTAAGAATACTATCAAGCTAAAACCTTGTTAGAAAGGAGTTAGAACAACGAGCTGGTACAGCAACAAAAACTGTACAGGTCAAGCTTTTTTAAAAATTAGTGCATATTTAAGCACTTAGTGAAGAGGTAGGTCTCCAACCATTGTTTGAAGACAATGGGGGGATGGTCATTCCACCATCTGGGTGCAAGGTAGGTCAAATTTGAGCCATGCTAGAGGATAGAAGAGAACATGCTGCAGAGCAGGGTTAGATACGTACCTACGGGTGGGGAGGTGCTGGTCTGTTTTTGTAGGCAAACATCAGTGTGTAAAACCTGATGTGGATAGCTACAGGAAACCACTGGAGATAGGTCAAGAACAGGCTGATATGCGAGAACCAGTCAGTATAGTACCTTCACCTGGGATTTAGTTTCAGGTGATGAGTTGCCATTCATGAAAAGCTGTCTGCCAGACATGCTGAGATCTGTGCAGAAACCTGAGTATTTGAGGGAGGAAAGGAGAGTTTGAGTTGAGTGACATCAGCATAGCAGTGGTATGAAAAACCATGTGGGTATTTACTCACTGAGAGAGTGAGTATGGAAGGAGAACAAAAGAGGGCGTACCAGTGAGCATCGTGGGACATCAGCAGAGAGTCTGAATGGAGTAGATGTGGATCACCTCCCTGTTATCCAATATATCCATCCTTCCAGGTAAAAACCACATCACTGCCTTGTTGTGTCACTAAGTCCAAGACTTAGATGGGTAGTGGGTATGGATGACTTGACAATAACATCAATAACAGGTAGAGCAATAGTCTGTACCAGTATGGGACTATCAACAATACCAGCTGCATAGTCTGTTGAATGTGCTGCAATGTCCATAACAGTCTTAGATTTGGCTAATAATGTGCAAAGGCATCCTTTTCTAAAACCCCTGTCTCTGTCCTGTCCAACCACATTGGACAGTAAGTTGTCTGCCGCTTCACAAACTGATAAACCACCTTATTGTGAATTCACCAAACCTCAGACACAGACTTGATGTCACCTGGTAGGTAGGCAGGTAGTGCTGCCAGCACTCCTGCCAGACACAGCAAATCTGCATATGGACAATGTGTGACCACTTGCACTTCCATAACTGCCTTCATAATTGTAGCTGCTCTTTTCCTCAAAATGGCTCACATAGCATGTGAGTTAAGTTCCATGCCAATGAACTGCAAAGTCTGAGCAGGCATTAAATAGCTCTTCTCGTGATTGACTTTTAGCCCCAAAGCTTCTACATGTGAAATTTGCTGCTGAGACTGTCAGCATGGTAACCAATCGTGTAGACATGACAGTACACGTGGACCCTGGTGTTGCAGGGGCTCTAGGGTGACACACTTTGTGAATATGCTGGGTGGTAAGATCATAATACACTATTATAGCCAAACATTTCTGGACACCTGACAGTAATACATATACATGTATACATACACATACATGTACATATACATATGTATGTTGACATCCCATTCCAGATTTTGTTCCCCCTTTGCTGTTTTAATAACCTCCACTCTTCTGAGAAAGTTTCCACTAGATTTTGGAACATGGCTATGGGGATTTGACCATTCAGCCACAAGTCATTGGTGGGTTTGGGCACTGATGCCAGGCAATGAGTCCTGGGGTGCAACAGGCGTTCCAATTCATACTAAAGGTGTTCAGTGGGGTAGAGGACAGGACTCTATGCAGGACACTCAGTTCTTTCCACTCCAACTTTGGCAAACCATGTTTTCATGGACCTAGCTTTGTGTACAGGGGCATTGTCATGCTGGAACATTCACTGGGCCTTTTAGTTCCAGTGAAGGGAAATTGTAAAGCTACAGCATACAAAGACATCCAATACAACTGTGTGCTTCCAACATTGTTCCAACATTTATGTTATCTAAAGCAACCAAGGCCGCTGAGACCGCACCAGATCAAGCTGACCTGGGAGATCTCTCAACTTCCCTCCTTATCGATATTTGACACACACACCTCCTATGTGTGTACTGTGAGTTTTGTCTGTTAATCTGTCAAGGTTTTACTCCTCTTCATCTTAAGCAGCCCTCTGCATAGCCTTGTACAAACTAAATTTATTAGACAGACTTTCTGGAGCCTGCCTAGGGGATGGAATGTGTGTGTTCTACTCTTCTTCCGATAGTGATGTGCACGCTCTGCTCTAAGTCCTAGGAATTAAGGCCATTTAATAACAATGAACTGATTTTGCTCATGTCAAGTTGCCCTTCGCACGTAGGCCACAGTTCAGCATCCCTTCCAGAGTTACATAAAAACCAACATTATAAAATGGATTATATGCAATATAAAATAGGTGATGTGAAAATATAAAATGTATTTTCTGGTTATTATCCACACAACATCATTCCAACAGTTTGGGGAAGGACCACATATGGGTGTGAGGTGTCCACAAACCTTTGACCTTATAGTATATGTCACTTTGATTATGTGGAAGCAGAGAAATCATTTTCCACAGAATTTGGAATCTGGAAATATGTATCTTTCAGATCTATGAAGTATAACCATATGAGAAATTATTGTATTATTGATCATAGACAATGAGTTATGGATAGAGAGGCACTCCTAGTTATGTGTACACCTATTCAGACTCACGCTTACATGAGCATATTTCTGAGCTTTCCCCTTTTTTATTAAAATGGGCAAATACAATATGCAATTCTGCACCTAAAAAACAAGGTTTCTGTGAGAGCTGCATATATTTCTAAATCAATAGCAGATTTCTAAACTTCATTTTAGAAACTTCATAAGCCTGCATTAGGCTTACTGTCTGTGTATTTTAATTTTCCATGTGCCCACAGTTTACACTGCTTTTAACACTAAACCTGTTGGCTTGCTGTGTATGGTTTTATAGCTTATGTGCACACATCACACTCAAGCCACAACCCCTCAGCCCAGGCCACACACACCTCATGAGATGGGCCTGGCACTGATAATATATTACCTCATCACATTCACACACAACCTAATCAGGACTAAAGCAGAATGTGACCAAGCTTGTGATTGATGACTAAAGGATCGTCATGGTGACTCAGTGGCAATGCAGACATCACTGTCAGCCTGTCACTTTACCAATGCACCCAGCATCTGCAGTTTTCCAGCCCTGAAAGAGCAATAGTTATTGACAAATCACCTCACATTACTGCAACCTTGGCCAGCAAGTGCACCACTTACATCTGGAATAACAACACTTTACTTTTGCTACCAATAATGGGACCCACACTCCATTGCCTTTTCACAGCACAGCCATTAGCGTTTACATAAGAGATTTACTAAAGAGTGCTACTGATCTTCAGACAACACACTGACTAACTGACTCACATTAATAAATGAATAACCATGAGTTACACAAGTATCATTCCTTGATGAAGGACATACCATTTTCATTCAAGTCATTATATGCAAAAAAAGAAAAAAGAAAAAAAAAGAAAAAAACTGTATTCACAATTTTTCCTGTGGCAACCACATGCTTCTATGCTTTCTATGCCATATTTCAATCCAAGTATAGAATTAAATTTGAGTGCCAAATTAAATTTTGAGAAAAGTATGAGAAATTTGTCTTTTTCCATCACTGCTATTTAGGCAAATGAATTTGTCACCTACATAAAAAGTATTTTAAAAAAAGTATTGGTTAAAAAGTACAAGTTTTAATTCCTCTTCTGTTTAATCAGGTGACCTTTTACACATAAACTATTCATGCAATTATCCAATCAACCAATCATGTGGCAGCAGCACAATGCACAAAATCATGCAGATACAGGGCAAGAGCTTGAGTTAATATTCGCAACAAACAAATAAGGTGAAACAATCTCAGTTACTTTGACTGTGGCATGGTTGTTGGTGCCAGATGGGCTGATTTGAGTATTTCATAATCTGCTGATCTCCTGGGATTTTCACACAAACGATCTCTAGAGTTAGAAGAGAAAAAATCCAGCGAACAGTAGAAATGCCTTTACAACCATGGTGAGCAGAAAAGCATCTCAGAACACACAACATCCCCAACCTGTGACGTGACCAGATGCATTGGAACAGTTGGGTTCCAATCCTCTCAGTCAAGAACAAGGATCTGAGGCTACAGTGGATACAGGCTCACCGAAACTGAACAGTTGAAGATTGGAAAAATGTAACCTGGCTTAATGAATGAGCCTCGATTTTACCCATGCTGTTCATGAATCCCTTTTGTCAACAGTTAAGGCTGGTGGTTGTGATGTAATGGTGTGTGGAACAATTTTTTTGCAGATATTGAGC
Organism: Pangasianodon hypophthalmus; assembly: GCF_027358585.1. Lineage (NCBI taxonomy): Eukaryota > Metazoa > Chordata > Actinopteri > Siluriformes > Pangasiidae > Pangasianodon > Pangasianodon hypophthalmus. The sequence goes on from NC_069727.1 coordinate 10,562,497, forward strand.
CAAGAAATACCAATCAAGCATTGTTTGAATGCTACAGCCAATCTGAGCTTTACTGACCACACGCATCCCACAATTTACCCATCTTATAATGGCTACTTCCAGCATGATCATGCATCAAGTCACAAAGCACAAATAGCATATATATATATATATATATAATGAATTTACCACATTTCCACCACATTTGATACTGACATGTTCCTCAAAAAAAGCTTGGATGGAAATTGGACATTCCTCTTCATGGAGGTGAAGACGGAGAAGCAAGCATTCCATACTTTAAATGCTTCCATGTTTAAAATTTTTTAAATTTCTAATAGACAATGTCTTCTCAAAGTCGATTAGCTCCCAGCCAGCCCACCTGAGGCCCTTAATGACAGGACTGGTGATTGTTAGTTAAAACTTTCTAAAAAGACAATAGGAACTACTATAGCAGGCAGATTGGCCTGTGCCAATCTGCTAGCACACCTGTGACCAATGTGCTCGACCTCATAAGGTCACATTGATCCTCTTTAATTGGTTCTTCAAGTGCAAACACCAAACGTAGGCAAGAAGAGTACAGCCACCTCAACTGTATTGATCATATATAAATCCCGTGGGTCTCATCTGAAATTCTCACGGTGGCTTTTAATCAAGATTTGAATTTTTCTCTGAGAGAAAAAGCATGTCTATTTCCAGCCACCAAAACCAAAAGGCAAATAGAATGGGTCATGTATATGGTCAACTTAATTTAAAAGCAAAAAAATAGCCACAGAAGTACTCCACAGAAGTGCACATAAGCCCTTTCTATCTGGAGAATGAGCACTATGCACCAACAAATTGAATCACATCAACTGGGTGCCTGAATGCAAATGGCATACAATATCTTGGCAGTAACTGAAGGCATCTTCTGTAATATCCATCCTGCCAGAATATAGAGTAGTTTGCTTTTGTGTGTCAAGCATTTCTACTAACTCCACTTGTCAGACTGAAATATCTTTGGGATGAAACAGGTGGCAGCAGCCTAAAGCATTTTGGGTGCTAATGTACAGCTATGCTAGTCAAAACCATTAGATTTCAGTCAAAAAAAAAAAAAACCATTAGATTTCAGTCAAATACACAGATTAATAAGCATGGGCAACAAGTGTGATGTTTATTGTGGTCATGTGGCATTATGTATTACTATTATTTGCCATCTTTGTTAGAATCTAAAACTGAAGCTCTATGAAGCAGTGTCTTATAAATATACAGTATTTAATGAGTAAAGTATAACAATTCTGGTATTAAATGAGTTTCTGCTAATCCAAAGATGCTAATTTGCATCAAACAGTGCCTATCTAGTTGTCCTACTGTATGAACCTCTCTAACTGTACCCGAGAGAGTTAAATTAACAGCAACATATTTTTGTGCAAAAAAGTGTGGGGGACAGAATCACTTGTCCACCATATTCCCCGCATCTGCTACACATCTGGTCACGTCACAGGTTGGGGATGCATGCAGACGTTCTGAACCACAAAGAATGGGAGTTAATTGGGTTCACCCTCTTACACAGGGTGAGGAGATTAATCAGAATTGCAAATGAAGAAACATAAACAGAGTGACTTGAGGCTGATGGCTCACCGTCTCACAGCCATCATGAGCTGTCATTAATGCTGTTCTTAAAAACCACTTATCAGAGATGGTATCAAGTATCACATTAGTCTCAATTAACAAATTTTCATGAATTTATCAGAGTTAAGACAGAGGGATTCATTGAAGTACATTTTTAGCAGCATGTAGGATTCTGGCCTTAACTTTTTAATCTGTTGTGTGAGTACACCTGTATGATAAGGTGTGATCACCATACGACTGTATGTAGAAACTATACTATACTACACTACACTGACTCTATGTACAAACTATATTTTCAGAGACACATCTGTCTGTAAGAGTTTTGGTACACGTATCCTGTAGTTACTGATAATCATCCATTAAATGTCTAAAGATTTTACATGGGTTAGATTGACCAGAATCACAGACACCATGTGTAATTAAGATAAATTACTAAATAGTATTTGATATTATTTCACCAGTGATAGTCAAAGGTCAAAAATATGTATAAAATATTTTGCCCTTTGAGTTAAAAAGGAAGGTGATGTAGGGCTGGGATACAGTTTTGCACGAAGCTGCAAAAATCCTAAATACTGCACAACAACAGGCTATTTTCTGTTCCTGAGGACATTGAGGACCTGATTTTCTTCAGTTTATTCTGTTTTTGTGATTTATTGCATCGTTAAAACAGCTCTTGAGCCTATTCCTCAAAAAATCTGATGAAGACACTTTTGGTATTTTCGGACTCATGTTGCTTAATCAAAGGGCTGTGTATTGAGCCTAAGCAACAGCTATAACCACCACAGTGATTATGTACTGCATAGTAGATGGGAATTGTGTCACTCCTCTGAGAAAATGCTTATAAAATCAATAAAACAAACAACAGTTAATTCTTCCATTTAATACTTGATTAATCAATGACTGCTTGTACAGAGAAATATATGTTATCATGAAAAAAAATGACATTTAGGATAGGCATGTACAGTAATGTGAATTTTACTGCTAATGCGAATGTCATGGTGTAAAGATGATAAAGTTAACTAGACCATATGATAAAGTATGCACTATATTTCAAAGTAGTCAGCAGCTCATATCTAAGCAAGAATGATCACAGTTTCAAAGCCTTCCTATAATGTGATGTTATGTGCAAGGTTGCCCTCTGGTGTGTGCTGGAGTATAAAGGATTGACATAATGGAAAGATCTTGTGACTGAATCTTCACTCTTCTACTTTCTCAGCACAAGACCTTTAACCCCATAGTACACCAAGGAGCACTGCAGAATTTTTCATTACAAACATAATACACATTCTATAAGAATTTGACTCTAACACATAGCTTGAGAGTGCAATGCTTCACAACTTTCCTTAAATTAAAAACGTATCTCTTTAGCAGTGATCCTTCTCCTTCTGAAACTTTGCCACCTTCTTCATCAGGAGAATGTGCTCAATGAACTCCCTAAGAGCTCCGTGTCCCGCTGGCCTCTGGCACGAGTATTTAGCCGCATTGAGAACCACCATGGGGACGTCCAAGGGCACTGCGCTCAGACCAGCCAGGTTCAGGCAGTCCACATCTGGCACATCATTACCTGCAGAGAGGGAACAGCTGAGGAACAGCTAGATTTTGGATGTATCTTCTTTGTTTTATGTTTAGTACCATCACTTGGAGATACACAGTATATGAGTGCTGGCAAGCCAAAGCCTTATCAAGCACCCTGACATTCCTTTTAACTGTACTGAGAAAGGACACAGCAAAGTTTTTCTACATGGTTCACATTAGTGGCATGTGGCATACTGTATGTGGCGCTCAGTGTAAAATAATCCTAAAAATGCTACTACCTCAATTTAAATGTCAAAATGAAAATATTTTTGTTTTGACAACTATTCTTGCAATACAACATTGCAACAGCTGGAAAAAACCCTATTAAGTATAAAAAAAAATGCTGCAATTATAGATAAGGATTCAACTTAATTAAATGAAAACCGGTCCTTTTACTACTTACTGCTTATGACAGCTAAACACTAGTAACTCGGCACCATTGAAACTATTAAGTAATATTGATAAAAACATGCTCACGAAACATACTTAAGCAATTAAATCCACTAAGTTTATTTAGTAGTAGACATAATTTTCTTTTCCACTTGCTTAGACATTTTGCATGCTTACCCATGTAGGCCACGTCTTTCCACACGAGCTCCTTCTCTTTCAGCAGTCTCTCCAGTTCTATTTGCTTTTCCTCTTTCAGATGCCTCACTTCACAACCTGTTTTCTGTGACAGCTTCTCTGCAAGTACTTCTGGTACTGGGTTGTCACTGGATGATAAAAGGATCGCCTGTGGAGACAGGGTTTTTTTTTTTTTTTGTGAACAGTGGCATATGAGACATCCATACTCATGGAGCTCCCTGCGAGGAACATGACCTAATGAAATTCCAGGTAGATTTGTAACTGTAAATACAAGCAGGCTTATATGGACCTGCTCTACAGTACTGTGCAGAAGTCTTAGGCACCCTATTTTTTAGTACAAACTTTGTTATAGATTATTATTTGATGACTTCTACATTATTGAATCAGTACAAAAACATTTTAGATTTCCAAACATTAGTGTTCCAACACAAAATTAAATGTTCCAGAAAAATGTTTGTATGTCAGTAAAGAAAGCAGCATATTACGTAAGAGACCACTTTTCAGACAAAAAACATAATGAAGACTGCTGGGTTTTGCTGCAAAAATCAGAAGCAAGTGTGACAGTCAAAGTCTCCAGAAGAACTGTGGCTGGTTCTGTAAGATGCTCAGTAACACTTACAGCTCATTTCCTTATAAAACTGCACTAATTGTACCTGAAACTACTATTTTTTTTTTTTTTTTTTGCAAAACAAAAGCACACAGTTCCACTTTCTGTCTGCAGTTATGTTTCTCCACCAAATGCTCATGTAATAAACTCATGTAATAAATTATCTGAGCTGATAAAGTAACAAAGCAGCTGTTAATATAGAGACAGGGATTTCCCGGTAAGTAATAAGATGAAAGCTTGTTAAAAGTATAAGAATGCATGTTCACCTTTTTTAAGTCTCAGCTTATTATTCAGCTATTTATCTTAAAGCAGATTATTCAGCAACTATTCTAAATAATTCAGTAACCACAGTGAAACTATGTAGGAAAAGGGTGTAGTTACAAGAGTGATCATGTGCTCATGGGTCCTTAAATGGGTTGTTCTGGAAGTTTAGTCACTTCCCTAAAAACACTAGTGCTTAAGATCAGAACCAGAATCAGAATCATTTCATTTACCATATACATTTACATGTATTGCAGATGGCTGTCTGATCCCAACAGGTCCTGACTATTCACATTGGTGATGCTTCTTTATTCAAAAAAAAAAAAAAGAACAAGAAGTTTCCTTTCCTTGCTTCCTTTCCCTTTTTAGCTCTTCCCTCTGAGGAAGCGAGGAAAAGATGCAAAGAAGTAAACAAGGAGAGGAAGATCGAACAATTAAAGTATTTGCTAAATGAGACATCCTTGCTCACTGAAGTATCACTGCAAAACTGACTGAAAAGTGAATTCCCTTACTGATGACTTATTGATGTTGCCCAGCTACATTAATGGTTATAACTGATCTGCAAATACAAAATTTTATTTATTATGTATGTGTTCAATTTATCCAGCACCTCCCAACAACCAACGTTACTTTACAATGTACATCAATACAAAAAAAAATGTTTCAGAAGTAAACATAAAAGAATAATACTGTGTGAAGAGAAAAGTTTTGAAGGAAGTAATAAATGTGTAGTAATATATGCGTATATATATATATATATATATATATATATATATATATATATATATATATATATATGATCCTGTAATAGGAAATACTGGATAACTGTGGCTATATTCACTTGCTAGATGTCATTGTTTTGCAGTGAGTCACAGAGAGATTAGGATAAGGCATTCCACAGTTTAGGAACCATGTCACTAATGGATGAAGAATCTCAGAACGATAAACACAACCAAAACAGTGAAAGGCTTTGAAAGTAATGAAAAGGAGCATATATTAAATGCAGGAAGAGACAGGTAACCAGTGTAATGATAGAGCATGTGTGTGATATGAGCAAGTCTGGTTTGTGTTACTTAGTATTTATGTACGTATTGAAGCTTGTTTTAGGTTTTAGCTGGTAGACCAACAAAGACAGCATTACAATAATCAATACAAGAGCGTGTATTGATGTTTTATGGCATCACTGATGCTTAGAAACGGGAGAAAGTGGGCGATGTTATGAAGGTGTAAGGCAGATTAATGTGAGGTTCAAATGAAAATGCAAAGTCACAAAGAACAACAAGATTCCTAACCACCTGCGCAGATTCAACAGACATACTATCAATGTTAACAGAAAAACCAGACAGTCAGATATTTGGAATTTGGGGCGTAAGAGCAACACTTCTGTTTGTCTGCATTTAAATTGAATTCTTATTCATAGAAGAGTGATTCGACTCTTAGACCAATCTTAAACCTACAAAACGTATACATCTGATACTTAAATGCGGAGGCTTTACCCTAAACAAGATTCTACTCATCACCTGACTTTTCCTAAGGTCATTTTTAAAGCACAGTATATTTTAAATGACTTTCATCCAAGAAGTTTATCTGCACTCATGGCTTATTTAGCCTAAATAAGATGATTCATTTTGTATTTGTGGTTCTTTTATCCTAATAAGATCTCAAAAGATCTCCTCATTCCTTGATTTCTTCAAGTGCATTTTTATTAACTGGTACTTCTCTAACTTCTTTATCTCAGGCTGTGGGATTAAGGAATCGATGAGGCATCAGTTAGCATTTGGGATGCACCCTGGGATTGGAGGTCATTGTTTCTCTGTCTTATTCTTCTTCTTGTGCTCAATGGTGCATGCTTGAGTCTCACTGCCATCTACTGGTAATAAGCTGTATGGCCTTAATACTCAGTATGAAGGGGCAGCAAATTTCTGTTTTGGAATTAATTAATTTTTTAATAATAATTTATTTTTTATAGCATGGCTATTCATTATGTGAAATTAGTGTGGATAAGTAAAGCAAAACAAGTACAGCTTAATGATAGCAGAATATAGTAAAGGCCAATACATTTGAATGAGAAATACAAACTGAAAGATCTCTGCCATTTTTGTAGTTGTGACTTGAAAAACAGCATATTTTACCCCGACAAACCTGTACATGCCCATGTACATATTAAGCACATATGGGTATATTGTGTAAACTTTTCCAGAAATAAAGTAACCAGAAAATCTACATTCTCAACTGCCCTTCACTAACGTTACAAAGTTTATACGGGTGTGGTATTGCTAAACAAGGTCTGGAATCAGTCATATATGTGTCAGTCAGATACTGATGAAGAAGCTACTATTTGCACTATGTTCCATTCAGCACTTTAAAAAAAAGAAAAAGACAAATATGTCCTCAGCTGTCCTCAGCTGTCCTACCTTAAACAAATAAAGAATGTTTAATCAGGTGTGGTTTTGAGTACACTCATCTCAGGTCAGTTTAAACAGCAATGTTAACCAACCTCCATTCCTTCTTGCTGTAGAATGCGGATGCCAGTCAGGTCTCTGGTATTGATAGATACCATCTCCTCTCCCACACGAGACAGATAGACCTGCCCGTCAGTCAGGCAGCCTGACAAGTTGCACAAGAGCAAGCGCATCAACTCAGGCTTATCCTTGCCAAAGTAACCAAACCTGCATTAACAAATACACACATCCCAACATGTTGATTTTCAGGATGTCGCTAGCCAAGCAGTCACAGTACAAGAACTCACAGCACTATTCTGAAATTCTGTTAGTTTACCTGAGAACCCTCTGTTCTGCTACGGGCCAGTCGATGTCAACATCAATATCAACGCTATACTCTGGGGGCATCTCAAAGTAGGCAATCTTCCCTCCCTACAAAATGAACCAAGGGAAAAAACAGTTACAGAACACAGTGTATGGCCTATTCAGAATCATGTATGGGCCTCATGATAAAATAAATTATTGATCACTGTCAAGAGTCCTGGGCTGAACAGATTTGTATTAAGACAGTGTATTAGGACATGGGCTCTCATCAACATCAGTGGACATTAGTAATGGACAATAAGCTTCTGACTGGAATTAGGCTCTGATGTGTAAATGGTTCTTTTTTGTTTTTGATTGTAATTTTTTTCTTGATTTGTTTTTGCCAGTAATGTCTCATGGTTTCAGTTTGCCTTTTAGACTCTAAAATTGGCGAAGAGCAGTCAGTACTCAAACAATGCTCAAAGTACTCAAACAAATTAAAACCTTTTAAAACACAAAGAGGTTACTGAACACCAAGCAACAGGTCAGTAGTCAGTTAGATCTTTTCCCACCTTTAATGTAAAATTGCAAAGTATACTAATAAAGTGAAAAACAATAAGAAAATTTTTAGAGAAAAAAAGGAAAAATAAAAAACGTACAATAAACTAGTTGTATAAGTGTGCACACTCCTTAACTAATACTTTGCTGAAGCACCTTTTGATTTTATTACACCGCTCAGGCCTTTGGGTAAGAGTGTATCAGCGTGGCACATGTTGACTTGGCAATACTTTCCTTCTCTTTCCTGCAAAAACATTCTAGAGCCATCAGATAGTGAGGGCATCTCCTGTGCACAGCCCACTGCAGGTCACAGCTGAGCTTTGGGGTTAATCAGAATAATTTAATTGATGACAGCTGTATGATAATTATTTTTGAACATGAGATTGAATGTGATTGGTTCATTCTGAACACAGCCACATCCTCAATTATAAAAGAGTATGCACACTTATGCAGCCAGGTTATTGTAACTTTTTTATTTTTCCTATTTTTCCTAAAATGTTTCTGATTATTTTACCTTTAATTTTAATATGTTGTAATTTCACATTAAAGGTGGGAAAATTTCTGACACGATATATCTTGGTTTCATTTTTTACACCACAAAAACCTGCCAATTTAACAGAGATGTGTAGACTTTTTATATCCAATGGAATTGCTAGTTAGTGATTGCTGTAGTAACTGTGACAGGCCTATTTATGACATAATGATTTAGAGAGTTGTTATGTAGAATTGTTATGTAGAGCACTTTGTTATTCTTATTTCTCTTGCACTGGAATGGTGATGTCTCGACATTGCTGGAACCCGTGAAAAAAGTATGCCATACCTGTTTCCTATATCAAAATTTAAAGCCTACGGTGACACAACCAACCTGTAAGACAACATTTACAGCCATAGCCCACCTGCAGGAGTCCCTGGGTTACAAGATCTTTGGTGGCAAAGTAAAAGGATCCATTTTCGCAGAGTTCTCCATCCCAGTCTTGACGACGAGGTCTCCTGGATGGGTCCAAGTTCAGAGGCCTAGTGCATGTGGCCTCTTGGGGAAAGAGGAAATACAGAGGCACATCAGATAAGTTAATACAAGCAGGACAAGCTCAATTAATGTGCATTAGCTTAGACCTGGGAGAATGTACAATGCAAAATTTCCATTTTAGTTACATCAGTTATAAAACTTATGATTGTTTTAAAACCTCGAGATTCAGGAAAGGACCAGTAATGTAAAGTAATGACTTTGCCAAAAGACAGTAACCAATTTAATTATGTACTAATCCGACTGAACTCCACCCTGTCGGTCGAATGAACCTGCTTGAACATAAAGCAATAAAAGCTCACATCTTCTATATACACACTTGAATATTTATCTGGTTCTACGAACCTCCATTTTTTATCTCTTGCCAGCGGAAGTGGTGTCGGCGGACGACAGAGAAGACAGATTCATAGCCTTGCTTGGTCATCATCTCCACAGCCTGTTTCAGGTGGTGCGGGTGAAGGCACGGTGAGGTGGCCTGGATGTTACAGATGACATCCACTTCTGCAGGACAGCACCAAACACAAATAAAACGAGCAACAATGAAACAATGCACTTACACACTGAACACATATCAGTATCTCAAACAGAAAGCAACTGGAAAATATGAATCAAAACTGCAGGCTTAGTGAGTATGTAGTAAATGTGTCCCAAAGGCTCCATTTACTTTAACCCAGGAGTTAAAGGTAACGGGCCACATTATACACTCTAATGCCAAGTCAGCCAGACCAAAAAAAAAAAGAATTTAGTAGACCAATAACACACCAATAAATTCTCATAAATAATGTGTTGATTTATCTGCGTTTATCTGAAAGGTACATTCTGATTTTTTTTTTTTTTAAATGAACTGAACAGATATTACTTTAAAAAAAAACAAAAAAACAAAAATGATGAATACACTGCAATTCATTACCAAAAACAAAGAAAGATGTCCCAAATTATGGTTTCACCATACAGTGTGTTATATAAGTATTCACCCCCTTGAATTTTTCCACATTTTTTTACTGTTACAGCCTGGAGCTGAAATGGATCTAATTAAGATTATACAGAAAAATGAACTTCATTGAGAAATGGACTTAATTGTGATGTGTACATTATATGGGCAAAAGTTTGTGAACACCTGACCATGAGACTCATATGTGCTTTCTGAACATCCCATTCCAGAGTTATTCCCCTTTGCTGTAATTTCCACCGTTCTGGGAAGGTTTTCCACTAGATTTTGGAGCGTGGCTGTGGGGATTTGTGATTATTCAGCTACATGAGGATTAGTGAGGTCGGTGTTCTAGTTCATCCCAAAGGTGTTCAGTGGGGTTGAGGTCAGGACTCTGTGCAGGACACTCAAGTTCTTCCACTCCAGCTTTGGCAAACCATGTCTTCATGGAGCTCTCTTTGTGCACAGGGGCACTGTCATGCTGGAACATGTTTGTGCCTCTTAGTTCCAGTGAAGGGAAATTTTATTGCTACATCATACAAAGACATTTTACACAATTCTGTGCTTCCAACTTTGTGGCAACATTTTGGGGAAGTACCACATATAGGTGTGATGGTCAGGTGTCCACAAACCTATGGTCACATAGTGTACATGAAATAAACTTAACCAGGATTACACTTTGTCAGTAGCTGTATTTATTGCTCTGTTTTCCCCAATCTTTCAATTCAATTATGATCCACAAGTTCATTTTAATTTAAAACACAAAATTGATTTGCTGAGCAGGATAAGAAGCTTGATTGTGGGCTTTATATCATGCCTTGTCTCTCTCTGGACTCAGGTGTGTAAATCTACAGAAGAGCATAGAGAATGAGATGATCTTGCCTGGGTAAAGTCTGGAAAACTCTTGTAGGGTTTCCAATGATGTCGATGTGTCTTTGGACACTTCTGGACTCCTTCTGTGGACCTTAGCCCCCCAGTTTTTTGCCACCCTCTCAATCTCATCATGGTCCGTAGACACCCACACACTGTCGAAATGGACCAGAAGAGCTGTAACACAACAGGAGAGACAGGATAGACAGAAAAGACAGGACAGAGAGGACAGACAGGAGAGACAGGACAGACAGGAGAGACAGGACAGACAGGAGAGACAGAAGAGACAGGACAGACAGGAGAGACAGAGACAGGAGAGACAAAACAGAGAGTAGAGACGAGACAGAGAGGAGAGACAGGAGAGACAGAGACAGAAGAGACAGAGACAGGAGAGACTCACAGAGAGGAGAGACAGAAGAGACAGGACAGAGAGGAGAGACAGGACAGAGAGGAGAGACAGGACAGAGAGGGGAGAGAGGAGAAACAGAAGAGACAGAGACAGCACAGAGAGGAGAGACAGAAGAGACAGGACAGAGAGGAGAGACAGGACAGAGAGAAGAGACAGAAGAGACAGGACAGAGAGGAGAGACAGGACAGAGAGAAGAGACAGAAGAGACAGGACAGAGAGGAGAGACAGAAGAGACAGAGACAGGACAGAGAGGAGAGACAGAAGAGACAGGACAGAGAGGACAGAGTGATGGCTGATGCATTCACTTACCTGTCAAACACCTCGGACTCTACAGCCGCTCGTAACACCCAGCCGATGAGCGGAACTCCAGCCAGCAGCTTGATGTTCTTCAGGGGGATTCCTTTACTGCCTCCCCGGGCGAGGATCACTGCAGCGATTTGTCTCTTCTCCTCTAACCGGATGCGCTTGTTTAAGTGATTGCTGCACTCTTCTGTAGGTCCATCCACTGTGTGTTTCCCTGAGGCAGCCATTCCCTCTCTCTCACTCTCTCACTCACACACTGCAGTGCGCCACCGAAAAAGCGATTTCTCAAAATAATGGACTTTAGGACCAGCTTTGGCATAAAGAATGTCATAAAAAATAATACTAAAATAAATAAATGTACTGAACCCGTCTGTTTTCAAAGCAACCTCTGAAATAGAAATTCCGCGAGGGTCAAGACGGGAAACGTAGCGCTACGTCACACACAACAACCGCGAAACACAGCGCCGCAGGGTTCACTTAGTTCTGTGGGCCGACCCGGAAGTTAGCATCACCCTGGTTCTCTCGACAAAAAGCCAACAGGATTCTCCCATTGGCGTTTGGATTATTGCAGAAAATAAGCTCTGTGACCAACAAAAGTGTATGATTCTCAGTGTATGAACAAAGTGTTTTGTTCTTCAAGATAATCTTCACAAATGAACACAACGTTTATGAATTTTAAAGCTAGACTATAAACGAACTACACAACGGTCGCATGACTTCAACGTCACCACCGCTACGCTTCCGACAACTCTTTCAATCTTTATTTTAAAAACATGTTCCCTGATAAGGGCCCACTGGGCTCTTTTTGTGGATGAATCTGCCGCCACCTTTTGTGGGAAAGTGTCCATGTGGCATTATTTTGGAGAAAATTCAGTTTGTTTATACATGTAGTATATGAATTTTTCTCTTCGGCGTGATGACGTTTAATGTTCTCGGCAACCTCTGGAGTCCCATTTAGCCAGTTGTTAGCAACCGCCTTTTTCAAGACACGTAAAAGCTTAAAAAATCACAAGTAGGGTATTAATGATATATTTTATGTCACAGAATAAAACGTGAAAATATCCTGAGCCTGTGTTAACCACAGACCTTATTTCAGACATTTAACCAAAAACCCAGTGCAGTAAATTCAAGATTCAAGATTTTTTTATTTGTCACGTACAGTTATATACAGTACATAACTTGCACTGAAATGGAAACCTGGCCTATTCCTCTTAGACTGTGCAATAAATACTAAATTAAAGTTCAAATTTAAAAATCAGAAATGAATAATAAGAAATATGAATTAAATGTACAGGAATGAGTAAAAACTGATGTACAAAATATGCAGTATGTTAAGTGTAGTAATAATACAAAGTGCAGTGTGGCTGTAGAGTGCTTATGGAGTCCTGAGGAGTCTGTATGGTGGACATGTCTGTGTGAAGAGTCTGAGAACCTAAGGGAAAACACTCCTTCCTAGCGTTTCAGTTTGTAACTATCAAACTACAGAATTACTTGCGTGGATACAAAAAGCTAAACATACAGTTTCTGATATGATAGTAAGTATTAACCACTCTCGAGTTTATATATTATACTCCATTACTTTTATTTCCTGTTCTATTTTTCAACAGCTTTATCAGTCTCCGTAGAGACCGTCAAAAATTGCCATAGCCGACTATATTTCAAGTCGTCAAGGCGGGGTATTGGGTAAAGTTTTCAACTAGCAATAATCGCGCCTCGGATAAACCTCATAGGCTACGATACTGCCACTGCGCAAAGCTGAAGAAGGAGTAAGAGAAGAAGCCACGGCACTGTACAGCACACTAATCACAAAAACGGTGGATTTTTCCACCACACTAACTACACACACAGATACCTTTTTAATGCACTATTAATACACTAAATGCTACTTCTAGCTACTGTGTATCCATTTTATACCTCTGTATATCCCGGTCGTCTTAAAATACTTAAAAGAATCATACCGCAAGGCACCATGGGAGTAATACGTCATCAACGTCTTACGATTTTTTTTTTAAATTGAGAATACATTAAGTTTAAATAAGTAACAACTCGGTCGTGAAGCACAAACAGAACCATTTTGTCATTCGGTTTGTTTCTTTGTTTCTTTTTTTTTTCTTTCTTTTTTTTTTCGTTTTTGTTACATACAACTACGCTTTGGACCTGATAATACATCAGATGGTCACAAGGTGGCAGTGTTCACTCAGTTTCAAATCCACCTACATCAGGTTCATACTTTCACAGGATATGTAAGACATAATTGCGTGAAAATGTCAAGAAAATAAAGAGTGCTTCTCATTTCTTCTCTTAATTTCCCCGGTCCTGAGCTCCTCCCTGCAGGGAAGAATGATTTCCTCTCTTCCAGGAAGTGAGACAACGAAGCAAGAAAAGGAAACAAAGACCGGAGGAAACAAGGAAACAAAAAATATTCATGAGTGGTAAACATAATAACATTAGATGCTCATAAAAGGTTAATGATGTCATCATTATGAACGCGTCACTGGGTTTGTTTAGTCACATTTTATTGGCTATGGTGTGAAACAGGATTAGCCAATCAGGATCATGGATTTTCCCTGTATCTGTTTGAAAGGTACATATATATATATATATATATATATATATATATATATATATATATATATATATATACGTAGTCACTGTTACAGATCATACAGATCACACCTGAAATTAAATCCTGACTACTCTCACTAGTCACATCAATTCAATTCAATTTTACTTATATAGCACTTTTAACAATGGACATTGTCACCAAGAAGCTTTTCAGAAATATATAAATTCCAGATATAAATCTTTCATTCATAAATTTATACCTAAGTGACACCTATACCTAGGTGACAGTGGCAAGGAAAAACTCCCTGAGACTTCAAAAGTGTAAAATGTAAAAGCCTCCAATCACATGTCAGAAGCTGCATTCAGAGAAGTGTTTCCTGTCAGAAGCACGAGTTTTCAAAGGCAGCTGTAAGGCGTAGTGCACAGGGAGGGGTGGGCTTTGGGGATTCATGGCAGAAGTCCATTGGACATTATTGTCAAGTTGACATGATTCAGTAGATCCTTAGTGTTGTTTATTTAAATAAACCATTTTGGTGCTTAGAAGTGAAGAGCAACACTCATTCACTCACTTTGAGTAACTGCTTTATCTTGGTCAGGGTCGATTCAGACCCTATCCTGGGAGCACTGGGCATGATGTGTGAACACATCCTGGATGGCACACCAGTCCATTGCACCAAAGAGTGGCAGAATGATTGCATTTTCTTCTTTCCATGCTATATATATGTAGAGAGAGGCCAGTGCTCTGCCTTAGATCACACCCTTGACTTTATACACTTCATACTGAGGTGTTAGTTTGAAGTGTAAATTGTTTAAGACGGGTCAAGGTCTAAGCACCTCCACCCAAAGTAACCCCCTCCTCATTTCATGTGAAATAGAGCAGGACATGTGCGGTGGAATGAGGTCAACCAGTCCAATACTTGTCTTTTGCTCTACAAACCCTGTAAAGAGAAGTGCAACAAATGTCCATTAAAAAGGCATAGTGTCTAGAAGCGAAGCTACTCACTTTTAAGAACGGGGCCATGGTTTAACTTCCTCCTTACTTAAGGAGTATGCTAGGGGTTCCTCTCGAATGTAGTTGAATGTAGATCGAAAGAGAGGAGGAGGTGGAAGTCTGGGCCGACAGCACTCTTAGGTGGCTGTTAAGGTCTTCTGTTCGATGGTAGCTTGCCACAAGCGCTGCAGGAGAACCACCAAGGTCACGGCCTGTAAACAGATGCCAAATAAGGATTCTTCTGTTTAAGAAAATGTAATCTGTCTAAGGTGCAAGCAAGTATGAGAAACGTCAAGGATATGTAAAAATTCTGATGAGCCAGAATATTAGCATATAAAAACAACATTTTTACTGCTTCTGAAAATGTCTGATGTCCATGCACACAGGAGAAGCTTGCAGTCTGATGAGGTAGACCATGAACCTCTGTGAGTAATCCACTCCATCTTATCCTTCTTAAGCTCAGGAAGGAGTGATTTACTAATGGAAACGCAAATGATCTGACTCGTGGCTCCAGACTGTGAGCTGCTTGGTCTAGTTTTTTTTATCACTTATCTTTGTTCTTTGCCTGCTGTATATAACATATGAGAAGGTTTTTTTCATTTTTTTTTTAATTTTGTATTTATTTTATATTTTTATTTTTTTATATTTAATAAATAAAACAGTTTGAAATTTTTTAAGCTGTTTTTGTTCATATGCATTAGCGAGTGGCCATGGTTACTGTAGATATCGTGTGCTATTCACAGGGTTTTCTTTATTGTAACTATTTTAGACATTTTTGAATCATCAAGAATAGCACTGAAATAGTTCTAAAAAAAGTGTTTTTCTTTTGATTTAATTGCAGTGGCACACTATAAAGGTTATAAATTGCCAACTATATACACTATATACTAATTACACTATAAATTGCCACCCTCTTTGCTACAGGGGTTTGACTATAATGACAGAGTGCGCACTCTGACCCTAGCTTCCTAACAAAGTATATGTGAAGAAAAGGATTCTTCCCTAAGGTGAAAAAATTATTGCTCAAAGGTTGCTTTTTAATATGCTGGGAGACATTTAATATACTGATCATTTTCACTTGTGTTTCATTTAGGTATCCCGTTTGACACAGATGTTTCCTCTAAAATTCCTTAGGAGAAATAAAAATTAGACAGTGACAGGGGCGGTATGAGAGTATGAATTTTGAGATTAAAGGAGTTAAAACATTAATCTCATCAATCAAAACTTAATTTTTCCTAGCTTTGAGAAGGACTACAACTCTATTTCCATAATTAATTAGGTAAACAATTTAAGTACAACTGTCCAGCTCTTTTTACATTTTATTCTTGAGCACAGTTCAACCCAGTTTTACATTTGGAAAACAAATCAAGACACTAGGGTGCAATAGTAATAATCACTAATGAATTTGGGCAGTAATATAAAATAAAACTCTGAAGTATACCTGAATCAGACCAGAGCAATAAGAAATAATAACGCTCAAACAGCTGCAAATATTTAGTGATGTAATGTGTAGCTTAAAACAAAGCACATATAATTCAGCCTTTAAAAGAAACAAGATGCTCTTGATCACTTCTTTACCATGATTCCTCTCACCCTTTTGGGCATGCTGTTCTCTCTTCTATTTATCTGAACATTGTAAGTGATTAAGTTGCTTTTTCTGCTACATGCCCCTTTGATTAACGTTGAATCAGGTTGAATTCCTGTCAGTTTACAGTAACCCTGTGTTTTTAATTCGTTTTTAATGCAACTCACGTATACTGGCCATGAAAGTCAGCCAGAGTAAAGAGCTTATTTCTAGGTTAATACCAGCTAATGTACACAAATCTTGCGAACATGTATCTGAATTTGCTGAATATAAGTTGAATGAATTCTCATCTGTTCAGACTGAGGTTGCATTTCTGCATATCAAGTTTGAATAATATTTAAATACCACATTTAAAAGTAGTCCAAAAAGGAACTCCACCAAAATGTCAAACTCCACCAGATTTATTTTTTTGCTGTTCAAACTGTCACACTTGAGGATAAAGATCAGATTAGAGGCACTTTTGCCTGCGGTTGGAAGATGGCCATGACATCCTATTTTAATTAGAAAAATCATATTTTGTATCACCATGGCTAACTTTGAGCAAATTTAACATCATAATGGAGATACCACCGAGTTCTTACATAACTAACAATACTGTATTTCAAGTATCATCATAAACAAAGCTGAAACAGTAACAATTTACAGCATATCTCCATAACATCTCCATAACAAATACATTGGAAAATAATTGGCTGCTTATTCAGAGGTGCATGACGAATAACATTTTTGAGCAGTAATTGTACTGTTCCTGCTTCTGTCTGAAACATACATTAATTTCTGTCTATGCCACTGAAAAGACATCCTATACAACTGTGTGTGTCCAACTTTGTGGTAACACATTTGGGTGTGATGGTCAGGTATTCACAAACTTTTGCCCATATAGTGTATATTCGGGTTTCCCCAAGACATGAAAGTTGATACAACAGCTCCCCCAAGTGGCAGAATAAAATCTTTCAGGCTATTGTTTTTAAAAAGTTTAAAATATTTTTTTTTATTTCAAGAAAAGAAAAACATTACTATTATGTTATAAAACCCTTACATTGTGTAATTTTCATTGTTTCTAAATTGTTAACTAATATTAATATGCCTTAATACTAATATTAACACTAATATGCAAGCTAAATCAGAACACAAAGCAATTAAAAGTAGAAAATACATTATAGTGAATTGAAAACACAACAAGCAGGACAAACTGCTTTACTGAGCGTTTTAATATTTCTCATTTTACACAGAACATTAAATTTCTTAGATAAAGTGTGTACAAGCTTGGTGACAATATTACAGGTTCCAACAGTGAAATAGTGCTCTAATGAAAAGAAATAGTGATGTAGTATGAGAGACAATGAATTCCTCTTTCTCACTCTCAAATAATATGTTATTATTTAAAAAGTATTTTTTAAATTGAACTGATTTTGTGTAAAACAGGAAAGGATGAAAGCAGATTAGCAGTTGCTGCTCCTTTACAACAGAAGTGGTAGAGTTAGACAGAACAACAGGAAGAGGTCCAGTGGAGCAAGACAGGAATAGAGCGTCCCTGAACCTTTTATAATCCAGACGATGGCCTTGTGCGTGTCATGTGACGGCTACATTCTGCCCCCCTTCAGGTGTGAAGAACTGCACTTTGGGTACAGCTAGTGACAGGTTGTTCCGCTGCATGGAGTTGCTCTTGCGCATGGAGTTGTTGCGGCGCATTGAGTTCCTCTTACGCAGAGAGTTCTGGTGCGACAGCTCACTCTTCTGCATCGTCTGTATGAGGATGGATGGCTTCTCGTCGAGCTCACGGGCGCTGCAGCGTGGCGTCGCTACCTTCACTGTGTTGCCAAACTTAGAGTAGTCCACAGAGTAAACCCCTTCCTCTTCAGTCACGATAGGCACAAAGCGGTGGCCCCACTGGATCTCCTCAGTCACATAAGAAGTGCGTGCCTGTGTGGTGATGCCCGTGGTCTCCACAACACCCTCAAGGATGACAATCACCTCCAGGTCACTGCACTGCAGCTCCATGGCTGACAGGTCATACAGTGGACTGTCTTTATCAATGACATGGCAGATGATGAGTGGAGCCAGGAGGAAAATACTGTTGCTGGCCACGGCGCTCTCACTCTGGATGTCGATCTGGTGTATAGGGATGACCTCTCCCTCAGGCGTGGTGGTCTTGCGCACCACCTGGAGGCGCACAGCAGCATTGATGATCATGCTCTTGCGCAAGTCACCCACGCGGATCATGAAGCACAGACGGCTGTTGCGAACGGCGATGCAAGCCTGGCGGCTGAAGATGAGTGTCTCAGCACGCCTGTGTGACTGCGCCGTCTTCATGAAGATGCAGCCCAGCATGACGGCATTGATGATGAGCCCAGCGATGTTCTGCAGGATCAGCACCGTGATGGCTGTCGGACACTGCTCAGTGATCATGCGGCCGCCGAAGCCTATAGTGACCTGCACTTCGATGGAGAAGAGGAAGGCTGAGGTGAAGGACCTGGGAGGGGAAAGATGCTCATATTTTAGGAGGAAAATTGATTCAGAATCAAGTATAGTTTGAAAGAGTGCCATTCACAGTCAGGAGTGATCTACAAAGATCACATGATCCCACACAGATTTCAGTCTCTACCTTAGATGTAGGCCTCATAAATTATTTAGTGTTTTCCTTTCAATAATTATGCCTTAATTAGCACTATTTTAACACATTTTGTGTTATACTGTGTTAAAAATGAGAGAGAAAACTAAATTCTCAAGCACATTGTGTGTTCAATCATCATTAAAACACATTGTGGACTAAACTTAACTTGCTTTTAACTCTACATTATTATTATTATTATTATTATTATTATTATTATTTTCAAATGAGTTGATGGTTAGTAATTAAGCATCATGTAAATAAGGTACAATAATCTTTGCTATTAGAGTATATTTTGTTTTATCAGATCTGACCACATTACATGAACATTACATATCTTCTGATAAGACCTAATTATGATGACTCACAGTCTGTGTAAAAAGCAATACAAATGAGATGACCTTAACTGGAAAACTGTTTTGAAAGTGTACACACATAATAAAACCAGGGTTCTTAGGAGAGTTAAGGGTTCTTAGTTTACTGACAAGGAATTTACTTGGAGCCAGGAAATGTTTCCTCTTAAAGAACTGAAGAACCCTAGGATTTGGACTGTTTTTTTTTTGCAAGTCTGTTTTTAATCTAATCTACATTAAACGATCTAGATGTTTCCTTGAGCAATCAGCATGCAGTCTGCCTATGCTTATGCACAGTAAACAGAGTTCTGAGTAGCCTGGGTGTTACTTTCTATTAGGAACTGCAGAAGCAGTAATGTGCATTGTAATCTCTTCATGCTTGGTGTGGTGATCACTTGGACTTACTTGACGTTGGTGACGCACTGCTCGACCCCGGACTGACGGGTGAGATCCAGGTCTCCGTGCGCGAACGCAACGAGCCACCAGGCCATGGCGAACAGCAGCCAGCTGCACAGGAAGGTCATGGTGAAGATGACAAGCGTGAAGCGCCACTTAAGGTCCACCAGCGTGGTGAAGACGTCCTGCAGGAAGCGGCCCTGCTCGCGGATGTTCTTGTGCGCCAGGTTGCACGCGCCGCTCTTGGCAATGAAGCGCGCCTTGTTCACGCGGTCCCTGAACACCGGCTTCCGGGGGGCGCGCGAGGCCAGCGCGGGCAGCGCGAACTCTTCGGGAATTATGCTTTTTCTCGCCAGCATCGCTATTCGGCACGTTACCGCCCACGAACAGGCAATATCCGTGCTTCAGTTCAGAAAAAAAAAAGAAACTAAAACCACACACACAGCGACGGCGCGCAGATCTAACCAGCGCGTGCGCTCCAACACGCCATCGTCTTACATCCCAGCTGTTTAACCCGGCAGATGTGTTGCAACGTTTTGCATCTGACCGAAAGCTTTTTTTTCCTTTGAGACGTTCCAAGGGATGCGTGCAAAAAGTTTTGCTGCTCGCCACACACTCCAGAGAGGCTGCTCCAAGGCCAGCTCCAGCTGACGCACATCTCAGGGGCGGTCACTGCCCTGTGTACTCCGCGAAACCCTTACAGCAAACAGCTTCAGCTCTCTCTTATCCTGTAACAGGCTGTCCCAAAGCTCTCCAGACACACAGGACTGCGTATGCCAGCAGCACGTCAGTGCATGTTCATGGACGTCCACGGCTCGGTTGGTCTGCAACACTTCCAGTCTTTTTGAATTTGTTAAGAAATTTGGCAACAGTGTCGTGTGTGTGATGTGCCTGCCATGTTTCCTGTTAAAGTCCAGTGCAACCTTGTCACAGCTTCCTGATCCAGCCATGAGAATGATTTCAATATGTTCTTCTTCATTCTCAAAGGCTATCTAAAAAAAAATGTATATATACACACACACACACATATATATATATATATATATATATATATATATATATATATATATATATTTCCCAGATAGCCTTTGACAGTCTCTGGTGTTTCCTAATTGTATATCTCAACATATATATATATATATATATATATATATATATATATATATATATATATATATATATATATGTTGAGATATGTTGAGATATATATATATATATATATATATATATATATGAACTAAGTATAAAAAAATTTGTAATACATTTTGCTAAAAAGTGTTAATTTCCCCTACACACAGGGACATTTGGGGCACCCTGTAGATGCTCAATCATACCCTGCACGATCCTGTAAGATTTCCCCAAACCTTGTAGAAAACATTGTCAAACAGGTGACTTTTGTCCATCCATCCATTTTCTGTACTACTTATCCTACGCATGGTCATGGAGTCTGGAGCCTATCCCAGGGGACTCCCAGGACGGGGTGCCTACCCATCACAGGGCACAACTGCACACACTCACACACACTACACACAATTTGGAAATACCGATCAGCCTATGACACACGTCTCTGGACTAGGTCAGGAAACCGGTGAGGAAACCCCCAAAGCACGGAGACAACCTAAAAGCTCTGCACCCCCTGGGCAACTTTTGTAAATTATGCATTTCTCTTGTAATTGCATAATTCCGACTATACAAAAGGCCAAAAGTTGTTGTGTTTTTAAACTGGTGACAGAAAAGCTGTAATGTAAATCACTTCTAAATGTGGCCTCCAGGGGGCGACATAAGGTACTCTTGCCTTTCCCAGGCTTCTGCATTTTGCTCTGGTGTTTCCTAATTGTGTCCCTGGACAAAGGTACTAGAGGACAAGTAAACCGAGTAACCGACTAGAAGACTCCTGCTGAGAATTCATTCATCTTCAGTAATTGTTTTATCCCGGCTCCAGATCTGGGAACACGGGGTGTGAGGCAGGAATAGACCCTGGATGGAACGCCAGTCCTGAGGACCCTGAAGCTGTGAGGTGGCAACACTATCTGCTGCACCAACATGCCACCCAACGTCTGAGAATGTTGCCTGCAAATGAAGTTCATTCATGTCCATGTAATTTTAGTACCATGAAAAACTGTTTTAGTGGGAACCTGTGGCACTGCTAAACATCATCAGGGATACAGCTGCATGATTCTTAATGAAATAGGATGTTTGGCCCAGAATTGAGGTTCTCACTCAGGGTTCTTTTACCAGTTTTGTAAGGAACAAATATGCATATTCATTTTTTACATTATGGCAGAGTGTGGTAGCTACCTTCTCATAGCGGATGTTTGTGGATGATCAGTGCTAAGAGCATTGTGTGTCCTGAAGTATAAAAGTGACATGTCCCCTCAACTTTTTGATATGCCTGATTTTGTCACAACCATTTTTTTAAAAAGTGTAATCTGTTAAAATATGTATCAAAATATGTATCCAAATGATTTCCAAAAAAAAGCATATATATCATTTTATCCCTAGTCACAGCAAGGGTAAAAAGTTCACCAAAAGTAGACCCCAGAAATTCAGAAATGCCACAGCTCCTGCACAATCAAATGCTTTCCTGGATTTCAACACAACTAACTCATCTCCTAAAATAACAAACCAACCCCCAAAACCACTATTACTCCAGCCTGTTACTAAGACTCCCCCTAAGACTCATTTTTGACATATAAAGCTCTTAATGGTCCAGCTCTGGCATATTGTGTAGTATTAGCATTAAGCAGACTTACTGCTAATCCCCTAATCACTTAGCAGGAGATCTTTTTAGACAGATGCAGGATAACTCACAAAGTTTATGCAGATTTCCTTAAATAAGTATGTGCAACACTCTGTAGCACACAGAAAACAGCATTTGACCCATTTCAGTCCACTATAACATCACTTCAGCTTGAAAAAAAATACTTCAGAAATATCAATTTCTTTCATTAATGTGTGAGTCCATTTAACATCTCACACCTGAAACATCCTTTTCAAGTTATCTATTATAGGTTATAAAAATATATATTTCAGTCCCACAACAACCCTGTTACCCTTTAAACACATTCACCCTTATAAAATATTTGGAATATTCTACAGGTCACATGTTCAACAGGAAGTTGCTTCATCCAAATTTCCTCAAGACCATGGGAAGAAGAAAAATAAGTTCTCATTCTTTTTTTGTGGAACAAGGACACTTTGAAAGTACAATCCTGTTATCCAAATTATAGATTGAAAATAAATTATTAAAAAAAAGTAAACATAACTCTTTAGATTTATAGCTTAAGGCAAGACACTACAGGTCATTTTTTTAAAAACAACAGATATTACAATTAATCTTTTCCAATGGACTATTGACAAGCATTTTTGTATTGGAACTTTAAAAAAAAAAAAAGTATTTATGCAAACGAGGCTTTATATAATTAAAATGTAGTCTTTTGATGTTGGTAATTAAAATATTTATTCCACTGTGATGATCTTAAGAGAAAGACTTACAGAAAGGTTTTTTGGTAAATATTTTCTTTATTGTTTAGTCAAGAAAGTACCACACACTGTTATGAAAAATATTTTATGCAAATATTGAAGCTAACAAATCAACATTTGTTGAAATGTTGATTTGTGGAAATTCCTCTGTATTAGTCTATCTGTCTAATTAGGGATCTAATTAGGGAATAAACTTATAAAATGTCCTGAATGTAGGTCAGCTAGAAACTAAGCTAAGGTCAGCTAAGAAGTTTTTAGTTCTGAATACAGAAAAGAAAAAAACCCTGAGGAAAAACATTTCTAAAATGCAACTTGGTTTAATTTTAATGTGTTTCCAAAAATGATTGATGTGATAAAAATTGTCATTTTGCTAGTTAACCACATTTTGTGTTTTTCCTGATTCTATGCTAAAGATTTTCAACTCAGTTACGCATTTAAGAGCAAAATGCAGCTATTGTCAGCCAAGAAGCCTTGTAAAAACTGAGATATTGTTGCATGAGATGATTTAACCCCTTTTTGGCTCATTATATGCCTGTTTTCCTTGATCCCATACTGAAGTTTTAAGAGTTACAAGGACTAAATGGCACCACAATCATGCAAACACCCACATGTAAAACATACACTGTCTGGCAACACTATAATTAGCATAATGTTCATTTAAAGTATGATTCAGGAATCTTAGGTTTCTTTCAGGTTTTTGAATCTGAATTATCTTATGAGTTAACTTGCTCTGATTTCTATATACTATGCTTTCAGAATTCACAGGAATGTAAAGTTAAGAAATGACACGATTATACAATGACCTCACTGCAGCTTTTATTCAATTGTAAAAAACAAGTAGGCACACAGTATAATGTTAAATGTTTATGCTGCTAAAAGTAATTACATATGTACATTTAAGACAATTCAGCACAAAATGCTTGTAAGAAATATTGCATACCACTGAGTGATTCTGCACGACATGGTGCATCATATGAAAATACATATAAATACTCATGAGTAAGGCTAACGTCCTTGGTGAAAGCAGTATTCATCTCATCAAGTGTGTATGCTATGATTGGACGCAGTGAGGGTTCAGTGTCTTGGCAGACTTTTGGCATACAGTACCACTGTACGATAAATATTACAGCCAAAGGAGGAGGTGTGATTTGCTTTAAGAAGAAGAAACACTGCTCTATAAAAACTCGGCTGGCTGTAAACGGATCCAGAGAAGAGCTATAAAAGTTCACTTGGCCTAACATAGCAAAGTAGAGAGTGGTCCCCACTTGAATTCAGGGGAGAAACAGTGGTAGTTAAATGGATCATATTACATAGATCCCTTGGATAGATCAGTTTTGTCAGCAGTGATATTAAAATCCAACATCAAACAAAAAACACACTAGGAAAGAGTTGAATCTGAAGTTTATGTCTAGTGGGAATAAAGCAGAACAGCTTGTTATAGTCATTTAGATAGTTCAGTGCTTATCAGTTGTACTGAGTGGTGGGAAAACCTCTGACATTTAAACCTCTGTGGTGATTCACACTTATGATGTCATAAAACCTGTTAAACCCAAGACGATCTATCAAGGGGTCCAGACGTAGACTCCTTACTCTTGTAACTACACACATTTCCTATTTTTTTTTGCAATAGTGACTCAGTATGTCATAGTAATTACAGAATATTATGCTGTAAGATGAGAAATTGAGAAAAAAAAAAAAAACTATGCCCAAGGTTTATGGGGTTAAGGTCACAGGACAGTTGTTGGGAGTATAGAGGTGTGAATTGGTGTGACGCAGCTGGGCTAAAGGTGTTAGGATGGCATTGTGAGTAGGTGTTAAATGGAGTCCTGTTCAGAGATAACTGTTCCAGAGTTACACAGATGGGATCTTTTATGTAACTCTTAAGAGGCGCAAGTGTTCGCCTGGGGAGTCCGACGAGCATAACGGACCCTCCTGTATGTATGGGAGGGAGAGTAGCATTAGCCAAAACTCAGGTATATGGAAGAAGGCAGACAGGATCTCCTCCAAGTGCGCTTTGCATTTGATGAGTAGCAGTCAGAAAAGATGCAGTGGTTGTTTTTGATTATTTTCTGTTCGTGTGGAACATGGACGCAAGGGAGAATAAAAGCAAAGACAAACATGAGAGAGGTGAACAGAAATACAAATCTACAACTAGAGCTGGAATTTGGTTTCAGCAATCAGGCTCACTAACATACAGCTCTATATTGTAAATAAAATATTTTCTGTTGTCTGGCCATCCCCAGGAAGCACAAGTTCTGATTCACATTCTTAATTCATTACAACAGACCATAAAGCAAGTCCTGGTTGTTACAGGAAAATGATACAGGATATAACGTCTTGATACAAAAAATGTGTTTTGCATAGTAATTTGTGCCTCTGTGGTGCTAGAAGTCTCCCTTCATTATCCAGAGTAAAATTCAGCAATGCACATTAGACAGACAGGTTGTGTCAGCTCTCAAGTGTGCTGACAACTGCGTACAGTGTTAGTACCAGTTAATATAGTAAATATAGCTGCTATTTGTCATATTAACACACATATATCATTAACTTAATGTAAAAAAGAAGAAGCACGAACCAAAAGGATCAAATACTGCAGTTATATAATGTAATCCACTAAAAGGTCAAAGGCACAGGCAGACTGGAAAATCTGCCTGTTTATAAAATAAGAAATAACTCCTTCCTTCCTTGTACGTCAGCAGTGTGTGTGTGTGTGTGTGTGTGTGTGTGTGTGGAGGTGTGTACTGATGGATAGTGCGTCTACATGTCTGCTTTGACGAAGGAGGCGAACATGCCATCCTCTTGCTCCATCAGAGCCTCTGGTTTCCCGTACTCGAGTATGTTCCCTCTCTTCATCACGATCACAAGATCAGCCGTCAGGATAGTGTGAACCCGGTGCTGTGAAGGAACACACACACACACACACACACACACACACACACACAGTCAAACATGAGTATGCACAAATATACATATGTCAATATAAACACTCACATGCGGTTATGAGCACATTAATGTCCATAAAGAGTAAAAATCTGCTGCTGAGAGGAGGTTTCTGTATATCTCATCAAAGAGTGGAGCTGTATATCACATGGAGATGGTGACAAATACAGAACAAATTATTCCACATGATTTTTGGCCCCTGGACCATATGAATAAGCCAGTAACACTGATCCAAAGGGGCCTGGAGTTAGTCAAGGCTTTCAAAGGGTTGATACTGAAATGGCACACAGAAGAGTCATATGATTACCAACCAGGGTGCTGGGACGGGACTGTGGGCATAGCCAGTGGTGGGGTTACTTGTGTGTGCGCACAAGGGTGCTGAACAGGCTGTCCTCCTGCGCTAACAGGTTCGCAGCGCTGTCACACTCCACCAGAATCCCAGAGGAAAAGACCAGCACCTGCTCCGCCTCCACTATGGAGGAGACCAGATGCTGTGCCACAGAAAGACAGAGAAAAAGAAGAGAATGAAACAGGAGAGAATAGGGGAAGAGCAGAGAGAGAGAGAGAGAGAGAGAGAGAGAGAGTGAGTCAGATAGACAGACATACAGGGAGAAAGAGAATGAGAAAGTGGATGAGGATAGGAAAATGGCATCAAGGAAAGTAATGGAAATACTATGAATAGACAGTTTTCAGCCCAATTCACAGATGTGGCTTTTCCTGTATTGGTTTTGTTTCATTTTTAAAATTATTTATGAATTTGATTGCACTTGAATTGCCTGCTGATTTTTTATCTACTCCAGCTGTCTATACTGGATTGGACCAAACACCTGGAGATATCTGCCCCAGCTGTCTATACTGGATTGGACCAAACACCTGGAGAGATAACTTAATGTCATCACCAAGTTGTTTACATGATTTGAACCACCTTTTTAAACCATGAAGGACACATAAACACTTACACACTTTCATTTTTAAACTTCAGGCTTCAGCTGAGGCTTTTATATCGGCTATTTTTAATCAGCTGCCTGCAATGCATCTCTGGCTCTTTGTAATTTTGATGCTTTCTGAGAAGGACCAGTAATCTTATGTGAATATTATGAAAAGCAATCAAAGACCTTTAAGCCATTGTGTTCAGCAAAAACAGATCAGAGGAAAAAAAAGAAGTAGGCAAGAGCCAGAAAGGAAATTGTGAGGCTTGTGAGCATTAAACACCTCGCCCTCTCGTTCTTTTCTGATTAGAATTCGAAGATGTTCATGGGGCCACGCTCCCTACAGTGCAGCTATAGGTGTGTTTAATATAAAGCAAACTTACTGCTATGGTGACAACAGTCCGGTCAGCAAATGCTGTCATCACAACCTTCTGTAAAATGTTCTCCTGTGAAAGGAAGCATACGCAGAATGTCTGTGGACTGCCAGCTGAAAATGTGATGACTCCATGTAAACTATTTGATGAAGAACACTCAGTGGGAAATTTAATGTCCAATAAACCCTGCACTCCAGAGAACCGGCCAACGAACAAAGAAAAATTGTACGCTCCTTTTAATTAGACCTATAAAATGTTATAAGGAAAACAGACTTTGTTGTCAGTCAAGATTTGTCTGTTTGGCTCAGTGGATTAAAAGAAACAGAGCAGGTTTTTGTTAATTATTTTTTTTTACCGTGGCCATGTCGATGGACGCCGTGGCCTCATCCATGATGAGGATGCTGCTCTTACGAACAAAGGCTCTGGCGAGGCAGAAGAGTTGCCGCTGGCCCACGCTGAAGTTCTCTCCTCCTTCGGTTACTACCGCATCTGTAGAGGGTTTAAGGGAAGACTGTAACATGGCACTGTAGCTGCCAAAGCATAGTATCTATCACCACAAATACTATTAGTATGTGTGTAATAAAACCAAGTATATTTATAGGCTAATAATAAGAAGCCCCATATATTAGAACATCATTATACCAAGTCTAGCATAGTAACTTTCCATTTTAAACTTTCACTCATAGTGAGAAGGGTCAGTTCAATTCAAGTACATTTTTTAGACATTTTATAACCCCGCCCATAACCTTGTCAAGCTTTATTGCCATACCCAGTCCTCCTGGGAGTGCTTTGACCATATTCTTTAGCTGGGCAATTTCTAGAGCCTCCCAAAGCCTGTCGTCAGTGCAGGTGCATTCTGGGTCCAGGTTAAAACTAAGGAGACACACGATAAAATAAGGATGAGCAAATAAACACACTATACACCCATACCAGGAAAAAAATGGCAGTCTACATCTACAGTGCTGGAAAGAGGCACACTGCATGACCATAAGAGGCAATGGCAATGAGCCTGGCTTCACTCCACTGACCTCCTGTTCCTGAAGAGCACTAGGGAAAACTCTTTCTACCACGCATTACTCTCTTTATCACTGAACTGCATTTCCCACTGAATGCTTTCTGAAAGGCTTGCCATGGCATCCTGGGCTCATCACTGCAGTCCAAACCAGGCCTGTGCTATATTAACACAGAAGCTCCAGGGACTAACCAGCTATCGGTGCTATTAGCTCTGCCTCATGTAAACCATCACTGTCGCTTTTCATATGAAACTAATGATAAAAAGCAGTGATAGTGAGACAGTTTGGGTCACCCAAAATGACCTTAAATGAACACAAGGCTGAAGACAGGAATCATTATGTGCAGATTTCACATGTATTCAGTTTGATACAAGTTCTACGGAAATAAAGATTTCAAAAAATCTAAAGTAAATCTAAAGTATAAATCAGTCTAAAGTATAAATTTGTCTAAAGTAAATCTAAAGTATAAATCAGTCTAAAGTATAAATTTGTCTAAAGTAAATCTAAAGTATAAATCAGTACCTTTGAAGCAGTTTGGCATCTAAATCCTAAAATTAAATTTCCCTGCTTGATACATAAGAATATATATAATGTTTATTCTTCATCTTTTCAAAAGTTAAACTTTTTAGCACAAGCTCTCTAACCTTTACTCCTTAAATGTTGAGGAAGTTGGTGTTTATTATTTTTGGTCTTGTCTGTTTGAGTTGAATTGATCCTTAGCTGACTCCTTCAGGGAGAAGCGGAAAGGGAGAATGAAGTGTGTAAATCTCTGTATGTGAACAATGTGTGTGTGTGTGTGTGTGTGTGTGTTCACACCGGATGGAGCCGCTGAACAGCACTGGATCCTGAAGAATTATGGACAACCGGGATCTCAGAGTATGCAGTGGCAGCTTACAGATATCAATGCCATCAATAATGATCTTTCCTGATAAAAAATAGAAATCAGCAAACTACATTTGAACTGTGGTACTTTTTTTGGGAAAAATGTAAAGCAGCATCTTTAATTAAGTTCTTCGAACTGTAAAAAAAAAAAGTAACTCTTTAACCCATGAACTTAGATACAATGTGCAGATAGTCAGTGAGTATACTGTGTGAAAACAAAATGAGAAGGAAAAACAGTTACTTTTGTTAACAGAGCTACACAGACAGCATTTAATCACAACCTGGAGAGATTATACTGAATTATCATTCTGCTTCTGCAGAGTCCAACTTTTGCAGTGGAAAGTTGGAAAGATGTAATGTTAAATCATTCACACTTCTTATTTTAGCTTTATATGGACACACTGTGAGTGTGTGCTTATTCAATCTCAAGTTTAAGATATTTCATTGAGCACTGGTCATGCTCAAAAATTGATTGTGTGTGTATTTTTGGATTTGGCCACATTATTAGTCTTAACTCATTGACATGCTGAAAAGGATCGATCTACTTACATAATGTACCACAAGACAATTAAATGAACACATGAACTTTGATGACTGAACACAGAATTGCATAAAGTATTCCGATTATTCCTTAATGTTTAAGACAGTGTTTTATGTTTTTTGTTATTCTGTTTTATTCTGTTGCTCCCAGGCTGAGTAATCTCAATGAGCTTAAAGTGCAGCTGCTTCACAGAAAAACATAAATCAAAAGAGGGTATGACATGGACTGGAGGTAATGTCTAAAATGACTGTAAGTCTCAACAAGTGCACGGGTGCTCTAAAAGCTAATGCCTCGACATGGCATCATTGTTGCTTGTCAACGTGACAGAAGCCATAAGCAGTGCAGTATAAACAAAGGAAGCACAAGACTAACCAAAAAGGTTCTGGAGCTGGGTAAAGAATCAGAGTAAGTCTGAAGAAGTAGTAACAGCTTAACTTAACTTAAATGAATCCGTAAACGAATCCCGAAATACTTTCTTTTTCTGGAAATTCTTTTCTTTCCATGGGAGATAAAAGCACATTCATCAAGAAATCTTAGGTGCTCTCAGCCCTCAAACCTTATCCACTTATTTAAAGAATTATGTCATACTCAAAATGACAGTGCACTTCAAATCCCTTTGAAAGAAAGCAGTAAGACACTAGGGAAGAAATATGAGGAGGCTTCACCTTCAAAAACGTCCACCATATTGAAAAAGGCCAGAGACAGCGAGGACTTTCCACTGCCTGTCCTCCCACAAATGCCCACCTGGGGGAAAGAAAGAGCGACAGAGAGAGACAGAGATAGACAAATTAATTTAACTTGTGCCATCTTTATACAGCCACAGTCTTTCATTTTCCAGACTGCTGTTATAAACCAGAAAGGTCTTTGTGTAAATAATATGCTTGCCTATTGCCTGCACATCAGAACATGTCCACAGGGTAAGTGTTTTATGCACGGCACAAAGATATATTGTATAAGTGAGGCATGGGATTGATCAAAGTGATGAGACTTATGAAAAAGCAAACCTTTGGATGGCAAAGACATGAGGAAATAAACACTGTTGTGACAAAACCGCCAGCTGGGTGATGAAGTGGAGCCCGTTTCATTAACATGTCACTTTAATTCTAACTGAACGTGGAACCTCCTTTCTCAATTTCAACACTACCACAACATGTTTCTTTATAACTAATAATTAATTTTGGGTGCCTATATTCGTTTAACTAAAAACAATGTTTGTTGAAATCACCAGTGTAAGCTTTGGAGATAGGATTAGATAGAAAGCTTAAGCCTTAAATGTGAATAGTAATATTTTGGTGTAAAACGTAGGAACATAAGGTAGGAACAGTATCTCAAATAAATTTGAACCACGGTATCTTGCGATTAATCCAGACAAACGTACCTTCTCACCAGGGTTGATGAAAGCATTGACATGTTTAAGAACAGGTTTCAGTATGGGGTCATATCTCACACACAAGTCCTGGATCTTAATTTCACCATGCTGAGGCCAGTCCTCTGGAACCTGGGAGACATCTATGGCCAAAAAGGGGACACATGGACAGAGTCTTGTGAGGTAACACCTGTCTCAGCTTTCCTCAAAAGACTTTCTTGTCTTTATGCTGTAGATTTAGGGTTAAATGTATAGGGAGTCGGAAACTGTGCTAAATGGTGCCTAAAACTGTCCATGTAAATATTTAATGTATTTCACTAATGTCAAGGCTTTTCTTTGAACAGTCTGTTTACAACAAGCCATGGAGGAACACACAAAGACTCATACACATTTACCAAAATAGGGTCTGCATGAATAAGCGAATTCCAAGTACAAGTTAAGAGCATTTTCTGAACATAGATAAAACCTTTAAGAACTGTTCAGACTGCTTACTTTAATAGCACACTTCTAGGTAAGGTTTGCAGTGTTCTCTGGAATAACACAATCTCAGTCTCAACAACTGTTCTCCTGAGGCAAGCTGCTTTTACTGCAAGCAATGCAGGGTCATGAATCACCAGAGCGGACAGGGAAAAATACAGCAGATGACAAGAAAGTGCTTTTAGAAGCTACAATCATCATGACTTTCTATCTCAGGGTCCAAATTCCAGAGTTTAGTCTCTTTTGCTGCTATCGAGTCTGTCATTTTTCCATTGCGTCATTGAGGAGGTGGGGGATGTGGATAGACAAGGACTTTCTTTGGCAGTCTAATGGGCTATCACTGAAGATCCAGACATGCTCCTGCTGTAGCGTCTCCCTCTCGCCTCTCCCTCCTTGTCCTCCCGACTCAACCCTCCGTCCATCCCCAGAGTCAAATGTTTACATTCGCAGAGAAGGCAGAGTAAACGGCATATGTCAAATGGAAATTGCCTGATTGGGAAATGTTTCACACATTCCCACATGCTGATAATACAACAGGAAACAGGAAATCTGGGGTTTTCTGTGGCTGGGGTCAGGATGCCTTGTTCCACTACCAGAATTAGGCAGCAATTCTCATACTATATAATTTCTTTGAGTACGAGTCAGCATTTGCCATTTATGTGCTACTAGACATGCCCATAAGTATTTTGAGCTATTTGTTATAACAGACAGCATTGCTGTACTGGTTTATTAAGTTCACAAAAGTTCACACATTGATATGATGAAATTGTTCTGACACTCTGGTCATACTTTGGATCATAACAAGCACACAAATATGACAATTTCTTACTCACCACGCTACCTTAGTCTGATCACAGTATTCATAATAAGACTGTTTTACCTATGGAACCCTCGTAGTTCTCTGACTCTGTGCTCAGGAAGCTATTAACCTTCTTCACTGCTGCCATCTGAACCTCCAGATCTGCCAGGTTCCTCACTACCCAGTTCAGATAATTAGTCACCTGTTCATAACAAAACAAACACATGTAAGAAATAAGAACTGTGTGATGGCTGTTAAGTGAAGTGCGGTTTGAAGTGTATGTTGCTGTGGCTTAACAGTAGTAATCAACAGTTCTTCAACATAAAACAATTATAAATTTAATAAATTTCATTGTCATAACACTTTGTATTTTAGTCATGGAATAATTTACAAATAAAATGACACAAGTTAATGTTATAATTAAAATTGCTTCTCACTGTAAGAGCATATGTTAGGCCGAGTCCAACCAGACCAGGCTGGACTCCATAAGACGACATCCAGATGGCAGCTACTGCAGCTGTTAGGACAATAACAGCACCCAAATAATCCTGAGAATAAGAAAAAACAGTGCGTTCACAAATTCTTATTAAGTCACAGGGCACTAATAAGATTCTCAACACTAACACAATGCCTACCTGGTTATGTTTTTCAGTCTGTTTAATGAGCTGTACTTACTGTTCTGACTTCTAGCCACCGGTTGGCAGCAGAGAGGAAGAGGTAAGCTATGTTGTTGGTGTCAGTCAGCTCCAGCATTCTCTGCCTGAAGCGTGTCTCGTGCCTGATGTAAGAACAATTTGCTGCTTGAAACACAACTAATGGATACTTTTCTCATCACACTCTTAACTCTGGCTTGAAAGCTGGCACAACTGAGAGGCATCCTTTTTTAGCTTCAAGAGTGCAGTGTTAACGTGTAAGACTATAAACATTTATGGTGAAAATGTGAGAAGTGTTACTTAAGAAACTGACATTCCAATGACTTGTTTTGAATTTTTCCACATTCTCTTCCAAAATTGTTCACTTCCCAACAACTATCCACTAGCCAGCTCTCGACTGTCACATGACAGCTACCAGCTAGGGAGGGTGAGGGCTATCACGTGCTTCCTCCAAGACATGTGAAGCCAGCCATGCATCTTGAACTGCTGCTCATGCTGCATCACATAGCAGTATAATACACTCAGAAGAAAGTGTCATCTACCCCCTTTTACATACATGAGCTCAAAGAACCCCAGGGTTATTGGTTATTGTTGTTTTGATTGACAGATTGCAGTGGCATCGCCAGGAGAAAGGGCAAACAGATGATTTTTAATAGAGATGTGTAAATATATTGCAATCATAAAGCATGGTTACATTAAGGCATCCTCCATAAAAGGCTTTTTCATTCCTTGCTGTCCTTGCTAATAACTTGTCTCACAGTTATCGCCTATGCAGGCAGCTAGGTCTCTTGGTGAAGGTCTGAGAAGTACAAAGAAGTACAAAAGTACCTGAACGCTCGTATGGTGGTGAGGCCTTCTGCAGTCTCAGAAAAATGGCAGAGCAAAGGAAGCTGAGTGGAGTCATCTAGGTCCTGCAGATCTCTGTGGCAGATGAGAGGTAGAGAGCAACAGAGAGTGGAAGGTAAAAATGGTGCCAAATCTTAACACTGACTTCTGACTTTCTAGATCAGAACTCACTTTGATGCAACCCGGAAGTACTTCTGGATGAAGTAGAAGGCCACTCCGAGGGGCACCAGGGCAATAAGGAAAGCTGGTGTAACGAAAGCGATGATGCCAATGGCCGAGAGACAGAGAAGAGTGGATCGAGTGAGAGACTCCAGCGTAGGAGGAATGTGCTGCAGGGAGAGCAGGAGTGAGACAGAGAGACACAGACATTAAGAAAATTAAGATTAGCACTAGCATGTTACATTTCTGCATGTCACAGCACACTAACACAGGTACTCTCTTTGAGCTAAAGCCTGTAGTGACATCTCCATGTGACAGTCCTAATGCCTCAGCAAAGCATTAATGTGTTTGAAAGGGCAGGACACAGCAGGACAAAAAAAATAAAAGAGCTGCTAGTTGTTTCTCACCTGATCAATAATGTTGGTGTCTGCAGAGAAACGGTTGAGAATTTGACCAAGTGGGGTAACGTCAAAGAATCTGTCAAGGTCAGAAATATGAAGAAAAAATATGATTATTATTATTATTATTATTATTGTTAGATGACAACATACTATTATAGTGGTCTTCTGTATAATTATTCTGGGGGTAAGACAGCAGACTCCATTCTCCATGCAGCTTTCTCAAGCGAGTGACCCTCTATTGTCTCATAATTAAAAAATAAACAATCGAACAAATGATTCAAGATTAAGTAGCGCTTAAACATGTGTATGTATATGTGTGTACCTAAGAGGTGCATGGATGATCTTGTTGAGTAAGTTATGGTGCACATTAGTGGCAGCAGCAAGACCCAAAAACTCAATAGTCAGAGAAGTGATAAGACAGAGGACTATTCCTGCTCCACAGAGAATAACAAACACTGGCACATAGGCTTGATGCTGAGGGAAAAAAAACACACAAATGCACACGCAAAATCCTAACAAATCAAAATTATGCATTTAATGTAGTACATAAGCATGCATACCTAAAGGTGCATATACGCACTTAATTTTAATAACTTTCTCTTTATTGTATCCAATGACTTTATTCATGTTGTTCACTTCACCTCTGCACTTTGCATGGCCCTGTACTCCTGAGTGTAGTTGGTGGCGTTGGCATCCAGATTGATAATGAAATCACTGATATTATTTGGGCTTGAGGAGGTCCATGCTGCCAGCCAGTAATCAATGGCCACCATGACAGAGTGCTTGGCCAGCTTGGAGGCGATCATCAAGAAAACCATGAGAAAACCGCCGGAGGACAAATAACACCAGCAAACCCTCCACGGGATTTTTGAACGGCGGCTGGTGGTAGTGGACATGTTGTCATCCTCATCTTCCTCCTCTTGCTCTTCTGTGAAAAATAATTAAAATGTATGATAAGAAATTTTTGGGTCATGAAACAGCTTTTGAAAAGAAAGAAAAGAAAAAACAGGGAGAAGAAATTACCTTCATCTTCATCATCAATTTGGTTCTTGGCTTCTCTTGAATAGAAGGCTCTTCTCAGTGTTTTCCTCTCAAGAGTAGTCTGACTCTCAAAATCTGTGTCCTGGAATATATCAACAGTGACGTCACATCTTGGAAAGCCCACAAACAGCGAAAAGCATTTTACCTGCATGTTTAGCAGCACTTTCTGTCCATGCTACTGGAAGAGCACCAAAATAAAGATGCTAAAGTTTAAATGGATATGTGGGATATGAATGAAGTAGCCTGACCTTCTCCAGCTCCTGGTCCTGCCTGTTCATGAGAGTTTTCCAGTGCTCGTAGAGCTCCACATCATTTGTCTGGATGTCCTTCAGTGTTCCCTCTCTCAACACAGAGCCATCCTTCATTGCTATGATCTGACAAGCAGAAAAGCAACAGAAAGTCATAAACATCCCAGGAAACACCTCAATGAATAAAGAGTGTAAAAAAAAGTGCCAGGATGACTATAACCCAGGACTGAAGTTAATATGATTCAAGATGCAGTTTTTCTTGGAAATACTTGGATAGATATTGGTTCCTTCTCATGAAACTTTGCTACTGGTACAGTAGAACCTGAGCAAGTCACTAAGTTTGAAAAATATTTTCCACAAGCTACTGACACTGACCCAGTCTGCATGAATGAGGTACTGCAGTTTGTGCGTAACCAGGACCATAGTGCGCTTATCATCCTGCAAGAACTTGAGAATGCCTTCCTGCATGAGATGGTCACTTAGATGGATGTCCAGAGCAGAAAATGGGTCATCCTACAAGGGGATAAGATGCATATTTCCGACACTGTTTCTCAGGTTATATGAGAGAAAAAACATAGTGAATGTGCAGCCATTGGTAGTCCTTTTTAAACAATAACAATTCCAAAGCACATTGTATTGTTTATTTTATTCCTTTATGTCATTACAGATGTGTTATCTGGACATAATTAAAATACTGAATTAAAGGACTATGGTTATTAAAGGGTGGGCTGGGAAGACATCTGGAAAGACATTTCGACAGCCAGTATCTGATTGAAAATTGTATTGATTAGGCTTTTGTCCATTTCATTACAGCAGGTAACAATCCAATTACTTGACAAAGCTTGACATTTACTCTGTGAGGAAATCACACTTTGCTAGCAATGTTTTAGGCATCTTTAAGCAGAATGAATATTTTTACCACCATATTCGTTAAACTGACTCCTTACCCAATGTGATTTTTGTAGGAAGATGGCCTAGGCAAGATTAAAAGTAACTAAAAACATAAAACATAATTTTTGACCAAAATTGGATTTTTCTGCCTATAACATACTTTAAGTCCTCAATATATATTTATTATATATATTGAGGACTTAAAGTATGTTAAAATCCAATTTTGGTCAAAACCAGACTTTTCGTCTTTTTTTTTTTTTTTTTTTTGTCTGCTTGCCAAAATTCAGCCACAGCGACATCCAGTGGGTTTTCCCAGACCACCACACATATGTGTAACATTTGTAATATATTCATAATAAAGTTCTGAATGTAAAATTAATTATCAATTGCTTATCAATATCTCACAAAATTATCTGATTTCTTACCAGGAAAACAATGTTGGTGTTCTGATACAGAGCTCTAGCCACACAGATCCTCTGTCTCTGACCTCCACTGAGATTTATTCCCTGAACAGCATCACACACAAACAAATATTTCAACAGTTAAATAAGAGAGTATACATTCTGTATTTTTAGTATGCTAGTCTTTGCTTGGTATTTATTAACAGCCCATGATCTGGTTAGCAGTGCCAAAGTCATAGCACAAATCTCATGCCTAGAAGGATGAAGTGAAAATGAACTGAACTTAGAGAAATAACTCATCTTTGTTAACTTTGTCTCTTACCCTTTCTCCAATTTCAGTCTGGTCCCCAAAGGGAAGGAGATCAATATCTGGCTGCAGTGAGCAAGCATCAATCACGGCCTTGTATCTGTAAGATCAAAACAGAAGAAAGTAATTATATTTCGACTAACCAAAGGGTTTTAAACAAATGTGCAGAATTCTTTAACATGTCCATGATTTTCCCAACAACATGGAGAATATCAATGTCATCTTGAGTGCATTGAATTCCATTTAAATGTTACTCAGTAACTACCCATGCTTTTTAAGAAGGCAGCTCTCACCTCTGCTTGTTGAAAGGACTACCAAATGTGATGTTTTCCTCTACAGTAGCATTTAGCAGCCAAGACTTCTGAGCTGCATATGCCACAGAGTACCTGTTCTTACTGTGAGGAGAAACAAAGATGACACAAAAGTGAACAATGGCTCTATTATAAAGCAATAATGACCACAACACACCAAGGGTTAAGAAAATGAAGAAATCCACAAGTTAATGATGATTAAAAATGCAGGGAGTCAAGTCACTGACAATCACTGAAGAAGTGGACCACGGCTTGTTTGTATTATGTTAATATTAAGTTGAGTAAGCCCTACAGATTTTGTGTAGACAGCACAATATTCAGGATGATTTTTTTAATTCTTGAAATATTCTGTAACATTTCCAACACTCATGGCCCTCCTATAACTGTTTCAAGTTTGCTAAGTAGCTCTCAGATGCCATGTCAAGAGTAAGTATGAGTACTGAAAAACAACAAGCCTTTTTGTGTTTCATTGTCTTTTGTCATTTAATACTTTATTTTATATCAAAGACTTTGTCTCTTCATATTTTATAGCTTGCGTTTATATATTTAAAAAAAGAAATTAACATAAAAAGCAAGTGCACAATGGTAATTATGTAATAAAAAAAACTTTAGGTCTGCAAGAACCAAAAACATCAATAACATTAATAAAATAATTAGAGTTGTCAATTAAATAGTTGGAAACAAGTGTTTTTTACCCATGCTGTTTCATTAAGGGAGGAAAAACATTTGAAAGACAACAAAAAGTGGTGCAAGAAAGATAATGGAAATTGTAATACAGTACACAAAGGAAGTTTTGTTAAGGACATTAAAGGCAGTTTAAAACACACTGAACTTACAGGAGCTGCATTAGCAACTAAAATGTGGTGAGACCCATGGGCAGTAACACTAGTTACACATATAACCCTGGCTCTAAGAACTCTGGATAACCACCAGAGGTGGTGTTTAAATACACTACATGGCCAAAGGTTTGTGGACCTGACCATCACACCCATATGTGGTTCTTCCCCAAACTGTTGCCACAATGCTGGAAGCACATAATTGTATAGAATGTCTTTGTATGCTATAGCATTACAATTTCCCTTCATTGAAACAAAGGGCCCAAACCTGTTCCAGCATGACAGTGACCCTATGCAAGTGAGGTCTATGAAGATATGGTTTGCCAAGGTTGGAGTGGAAGATGTCAAGTGGACTGCACAGAGCCCTGACCTCAGCCCCATTGAACATCTGTGGGATGAATTGGAATGGTAAATGCACACCAGGCCTTCTCACCCGACATCAGACATTAGCACCTAACCTCACTAATGCTCTTGTGACTGAATGGACACAAAATGCCACAGCCACACTCCAGAATCTAGTGGAAAGCCTTCCCAGAGGAGTGGAGGTTAATATTACAGCAAAGGGGGACTAAATCTAGAATGAGATGTTCAAAAAGCACATATGGGTGTGACGTCTGGTGACCACAAACCTTTTGACCATATATTGTACCTGTATACCTTCTTGTGCGCATACACACACATGACTAGACCCTACCAAAGTCATGGAGTGATTGTACGATTATTGTAAGAGTAGTATTTTGCTGTAAAATAGCATCATCAACGGTCATCTGTCCCTGGAATCGTCTTGCAGAGTTCCTGCTGGTTCTGTGTTGGTTCTAACAGAGCACCCTGTTACTATTTCATATCCTAACCACCAGGGTGTTTAAATACCTAAAAACCTATACCAATATGTCACTGTAAGACTTAGTGGAAGGGTTCTCAGATATGATCACTGCAGTTCAGGGGGCAATACTGGTCTTACAGAATCTAGAAAATGTGCATGGTGAAGGCAGAAGCACAGACTAAGGGTGGCCAAGGGTGTCAAATCATTAAATCTGAGACAGTAGATCAGGGGTCTTTTATCTTATCCACAAAGGGCAGGCTTTCACTCCAACCAAGCAGGAGTCACACCTGATTCCACTTGTTTAATCTCGGTCTCCAATCATCTATCAACTGTGCCTCCTATTTGGCTGTAATGAAAGCCTGCAGCCACACTGACCCTTTGCAGGTAAGATTGAAGATCCCTACAGTACATCTTGCTGAAGGGGAAGCTGCCAAGGTATTCCGTCTATCACTGAGATCGGCAGAGGAAACAATGGTCTTGCTGGCCACCTTGGAACCACAAGCAGGACTATGTTGTTTGACTGTCAAGTTCTGTGTAATGTTAGCAGAATCAATGGCTGTGGATCCTGACCAAATGGACTGTCCTTCCCTAAAGTTTGCCCTGCTAAAACCTCTTCCAAATCTGGGACACCACATCTGGATGTAGATCCCATTCC
Organism: Pangasianodon hypophthalmus; assembly: GCF_027358585.1. Classification (NCBI taxonomy): domain Eukaryota; kingdom Metazoa; phylum Chordata; class Actinopteri; order Siluriformes; family Pangasiidae; genus Pangasianodon; species Pangasianodon hypophthalmus. Next base: position 10,602,825 of record NC_069727.1, read on the forward strand.
CCGGGTGAATATACTTCTTTGACAGTGCATCGGGTGCATTATTGTGCATTCCCAGCAAATGATTTGCTCTTGTGGCTAATCTTGTATGAGCCCACTTGTTTAGTTTTCAAACCTAAAGAAAGTTGATATAGTTGGTAGTTGATATATCTGACCATCACCACATTGTCCCAGTGGACTAGAAAGTGGCAAAGCCTCAGAACCCGTAAAAAAAATTTGAGGGCTAGACAGACCGCTCCATCCTCATACTGGGGCTCCAAATGCCTCCCATGCCTCTTTGACACCACACTGCACCTGACAATCAGTGAGGGATGTGTCTGTGATGATTAACTCCCTCCGATGGGGTACTGCTCCAAGGTAGACCCCTTTGTCATGTTCTTCCAAAGAGTTAGGGCTGGTGCCCCTCTCACTGAGACATGGATGCATTTCTGTTTGTGTAACTGTAGACTGATTTTTTTGACTCTTTTTTTGGAAGTTCCTTAACTATAGCAGCCCTAAGGGAACTACTGCTTCAGTTGTGGTTGATAACCCAAGCCTGAGCAGTACAGCATATACAATGTCAAATAATGTCCAGCACACTTTAGGACAACAAAGTGGGTAGTATTCTGAGAGAGAGACCAAGCACTTCAATGTGTGCTAGGAGGGTGGGTGTCTCAGGTGACCTGTTCCTTGGTGGGGGCACACATGAGCCAATCACCCAGATAAGGCATTAACCTTATTCCATTTTCCATCAGAGGTGACAGGGCCACCTGCATGGATCTTGTGATTATCCTTGGTGCTAGAGAGTCTGAAGGGTAGAACTTTGAATTGAAATGCCTGCCCTTAAATACCTGCCCACTAGCGGCAATTGACAAGCCTGTGGTACTTCACACGAGGGACACCACCCTCTTTAATAACGGAGAAGTAAGTGACATGCAAATTTCAAAAAAACTCATAGCTAATTGAAGAATTTAATAAGTTAATATGAGTCTATTGCCAACTTTGGAGGACAGATTAGTTGTAGCTCTGACCATAGTCACAAGCTGCAACATGTGTACCAGGTGGGAAGGATAAAGGTTTAGATGGCTATTGATGATGGTATTTTTATAGCAAATACTATAGTATACAGTCACCACATAACTTTGTTCTGAAGTACAGCTCTGTTTAATCAGCACCATTTGTTTTAGGTTACGTTTGGTTTCCTGAATTGTAATGCATGTGTGAAAAACAGACTTTCTGAAGCAGACTAAGACATTTTTGCAAATATGAATACGTTTTTGCAATATGGTGTTTTTGCAGTTCATCAAAATGTTAATCCATAGGCATGTGAATAGAGAATAGTGTATACAGTACAAAATAGCCATTAATTGTAGCCCTAGCAATTTATCTTATATAAGAGCTTAAATCTGGCAAATTATACCAAAAACCTTTTTCAGGTTCAAAACTTTGATTTCTGTATCAAAGACTCCCAACATTTTAGGTACACCATCACATGTTATATCTCAATAGAAATTTTACACAGTACATCGAAGAATGGATGGTTAGATAAATGGATGTATAGATGGATGGACCACTGCACTTCAGTTATACAACTTTGCAAATAAATACCTCCGTTCTTCGTAGGAAAAATCTGTGTCATACTCGCTGCTGACAGGGGTCAAAACATCATTTTGTGAGTCATGGAAATTAGAAGCTTGAGTTAGAAATTTAAAAACCACATTCACACATCCTCATGCTCTCTTATCGAAAAAGCCTCAGAAATCTTTTAGCTGATCTTTTGCTGATCTTTTACTGATTATTCTTAGAGCAAGCATAAATTCTCATTAGAACAAACACAAAGACACAAAAGTCTTCAAATCATCTAACACCAAAGGATTCATTCTATTCTGCATGGTGACAGTAATGACTGTAACCTTGGGAAGGATAATCAGGAAACTGTGTGTGTGTGTGTTCACATGTGCATAAACATCTTTATGGAATACCTTATGCAGCCATCATGGAGCATCTCACAATCAGGAAGACTGATTGAGTGTAGCATTGAAGGAGGACACAGAGAAAGACAGAACACACGTGAAAAGAGTTAGTTGGCAGCCCGCTGTGACACAGACAACTCTGCAAGGACAATGACACTCTCCTCTTCCCTCTGATCCATCATGACTATAGTAATATTTTGAGCTGTATGTGAAGAGTGCTGTCATTGTCTTCAGAGAGAGAAATATAGCATCATAAAATAATGTTCAGTGTTCGCAAGACAGCAGAGCATGAGAAACAGAAATTAAGCATAGACTCTAATCTGAATCAAAACATGCTACTATGTGAACAATGTGTTCAGGAGTTCTAACAAAGGACATGGTGTTTTTTTTTACTATATGAGATCATGACCTGACTTTTTGCAGTACCAAAAACAGGCTGTTAGATGATGTAATGCAGCACGAGAAGAGCACATGGCAAACTTACAGACTTTGTGTCACACTGTTGAACTTGGCAAATGCTAATCAGAGACCATCTCCAGTATGGACTGAAAGATGAGCATGAGCATTCTTACCAGCAACAGGAAACAAAAGAGAACACCAACAGTGTTAGCAATAAGCACTCAATGGAACTAAATGAATACGCATAGCTGAGATGAAGTGTTAAGCCGCTATGCTTAGACAAACAGCACTGGAAATACACGTAAAACACATACAATGCATGCAAGAAAAAAAGCAAAAACACCTTATACCCATCTTAAATAGCACAAGGATCAAGATGGATCACACACACCAATACATATATGCACTCATTACACACACTGTGGTGCATACAGCGAAAAAATGGATGTGTGAAATGATTTCCACAAATAACAACTTTGATTAGCATTGGATTTTAAGACATTTCTCAAACTCTCTGGGCTAACATAGGTCATTCAAATTTAAGATTCTCTTACTTGCTCCAATAGACTTTCCCACTGAGAGTCTGCATCTCGCCCAGCATGGCTAACAGCAGCGAGGATTTCCCACAACCCACCTGGCCCACAATCATGGTCAGCTGACCTGCAGAGGCCAGTCCAGCATAATGCAATCCAGTGTCACATCAGGAAATGCAATAAACGTGTTCTCCATTGTAAACGCATATCACTTCACATTTAGACATTTTTGAATAATATTTAATAATATTTTATTCATTTTATTACTATATTATTAAATAGTAATAATCATTTAATAACATTAATGTATTATTGGAGGCGTCTGGACATTTGGCGAGTGGAGGCCAAAGGGAAGGCTAAATAACAGTGTATTATGTCGAAGAGTTTTTGTAATAAACAAAAAATAATTTTTAGGAACTAGCTTTGAAGTCATAACTGAGAAACCAAACACTGAACCAGGGATGCTTTCTTTCATCTATCATTGAAAGTCATATTACCTGAAGGAATGTGGATGTTTATGTCAGATAGGGTTGACATGTTGCTCCCCCATGTGAAGCATCCGTTGTTCACCTGAACAAGACGAAATCACAACACATGAGCTGATTTTTGAAAATAACTATAAAGAAGACCAGCAATTTAACCCACACTTGGCTCTTATCTCCCTTGATGCAAACTACCTCACTATGTTAGATGCTTTTGGGAACAAAATGTTTATTTACAATGACAATCATGTTCCTATGCATCAAAAAAAAAGCTGTGCGTGGGTCAAATCCGCAGCAGGCCTCAGAGTCAGTGGGAAAAGGGCAAAACGGACAATCGAAAGCAGCTGGGAGCGGTGCTCAAGAATGGGAGAGAAGGAGGAGAAGTGAGTGAGTGAGCGGATGTGACATGGGTCAGAGAGTCAGGTCCAGTGCATTATGTGGATTTGTTGTTATTGGGTTCATTAGTTAGGAGGCTAGTTTGGCCCACAGGGAGGCTTCAAGGAAGTGGACCCTACAGGGACCCTAAGCCAGAAGTACAACAAAATAAAACAAACTATAAAACAAATGACTATTAAATTCTTCTCACGAGAATTTCCGACATCTTTCTGGCTGTGGTTATAAAGAAAATGGAACCAAAACCAAATTCATCTAAAGTATGTTAGAGTAGGTTCAAGTGTTTCATATAATTCAATTTTTCTTTGGTATCTTTTCATTTTCTCTTTTTAAGTTTCCTTTTACTGGGTAATGTTATGCAACAAAATATTTTGTCTAAATGTGAGAACATACATCCCCATGCAACCCTGTACGTGTCAGACGTGACACATACATGGGACAGAGGTTAAAAGCAGCTGAGATGAGAACAAGCAGACCCTGCGGAGCGCTCTCGTAATTCAGTAGCAGGATGTGCTCTGTGAGTGTGTGAGAAGGGCCTGAGAATCTGAGCTGATGGGGCTCTGTGGAGGCTGGTGATCCCTGACCTTCACGGCGACGTCCTCAGTCTCAGTGGGGCGCAGCTGCCTGCGCATGGGCTGATCGTAGTTATCCATCTGATAACGTAGTGGCTGCTTCCTATTTATCACCTTTGTCTGCAGGGACACAAGAGAGAGAGAGAGAATGTGAGAACATTTATTTTGTCTTATGAATAATCAGAAGGACTTACAATTCTACAATTCAGGCATGGAACAATATGAAAAAAATCAGGGTATGTTAAACCTACAACCAGGGTATGTTAAACTTACAGAGAGCTGAAACACAATTTTCCTTGATTAAGGCCTGGTATGGTTTTTTTTTTGTTTGTTTTGTTTTTTAAAGAGCTACTTTTTTTTTTTTTAAAGAGCTACAATGCTTTTAAAGATCTTTTAGCATCTACAGTCAGTCCCAGAATTATTGTCACCTTTAGTAAAGACACGTAAAAAAAAGGTTATAAAAAAAAATAGCTACATCCCTGAAAATGCCCATATTCACTGTTAGGGTAAAAATGAAGGAGTTTAGATTTCTCTAAGGATTTCTCTAAGGATCACGGTTGGAAATTTACAAAAAATGGAAGCATTCTTGGGTCACAAAGTCCCCAAATCTACAATTAGAGACCAGCGCCAAGCCAACATTTGGAAGAAAACACCGTCTTTCATCTAACCACAAATGAAAGTGCCTGGAATTTGCTAGACGCTATGAAAACTTTGACTGGAACTGGGTTCCATGATCAGATAAGACACAAATAGAGCTTTTTAGCAACAAACACTCAAGGTGGGTTTGGCAAAATAAACAAAGAGAGTTATACAGAAAATAAATAATCCCCACTGTTAAGTATGGTGTTGGATCTGTGATGTTATGGAGCCCTGGGAACCTTGTTAGTACACATGGCATCATTATCCAGAGCGACTTACAGAAGTGTTTTGTAGTCTCTTACAAAAATATATCCCCATGCTAGTTCACTAGGGACTAAGAGTACCATCCATCCACCCATTCTCTGTACCGCTTATCCTACACAGGGTCGCAGGGAAACATGGAGCCTATCCCTGGGGACTCAGGCCACAACGTGGGGGACACGATGGACAGGATGCCAACCCATCGCAGGGCACAATCACACACATATTCATACACTATGGACAATTTGGAAACGCCACTCATCCTACAACGCATGGCTTTGAACTGAGGGAGGAAACTGGAGTACCCGGAGGAAACCGGTAGGAACCGGGACCACAACCGCAATACTGCTAACCACTAAGCCACCTTGCCCCCCACTAAGAGTACCATCAGCCTGAAAACCCTACTGGTGAGGTTAGTACAGTATGAACAGAAAACACAAGACAAGCATGAAATTTTAAAATAGATTAACAAAGTGCTAATTCAAGTGCTTGGTGAAGAGATAGGTCTTTAGTCTTTGACTCTCCTGAAGAGGAGAGTCCACAAGAGAGGACCTAGGACCGTGAGGAGTGCTCTCAGTTTCATTCCTCTGTATTAAATCTAATCAAGCATTATGGCAGAAAATTCAGTGCTGTTATGTTGGCAAAATAGAGAGGTGTCAGTGAAACACCTGAGGGTTTTTCAATTTTCTGAGAATAAATTTACTTCATGTATTCTCCTTCTTGTCCCCACCCTCACATACTGCCGTTTTTTCACTCCCTCTGACCCCCTTCCCTTCTCTGGAAGCACATGTCAGAGCGTCTCCTCTCTCACAGAACAGATGAGCCTGGAGACTTCTTTAGCATGTTTATGGGATCTTTTTCAGCTCAAGAGTCATGCCCTGACAGTCTCCCCTTACAACTCTGGTCTAAGGAGATACACACCACTGCAGCAGGATCAGTAATTATGCAGTTAGAACAAGCTCATCTGAATGTCTGTGACATCCTGTTTGAAACTGACACAAATGGACCGGATTTCACTGACTTTCATGCAGCATTCAGAACTACATCTGATAGTCGGAATATGATCGTAGCTAATACTGTGATTGAAATTAAACAAGCTACATTATATCAGCTAATGCACAATATTTAATGCAATTTAAAAGATTTGGTCACAGAAACTTTCAAAATTTTTCATCCTCAAACTGATCAGAACAGCTGTCCTTCGTTACGTAAGACGTTCTTGCATTCTTCCCATTGCCAATAGCGAGGCTAACAACCTGAAAAAAATGGACATGCACTGCATGTATAGAAGACACACTCACTGACCACGTTAATAGGAACACCTGTACACCTGCTCTTTCATACAATTATCCAACTGATCCATTATTCAAGAGCTTCAGTTTAACTATCAAGATGTAATCTCAGTGACTTTAACTGTGGCATGGCTATTGGGGCCAGGTTTGAGTACTTGAAGATTGGTAAAAGACCAGGCAAAGTTTTTCCTATCTTCAACTCTCTAGTTTCAGTGAGCCTGTACCCCCTTGGACTTCATCTTTTGCAATCTGAGATGCTTTTCTGCTCACCATATTTGTAAAGAGTTGAGTGCTCAAACCAGTCTCCTCTGACCTCTCTCATCAACAAGGCATTTCCGCCCGCAGAACTGTGGCTCACTGGATTTTTTTTTTTTTTTTTTGCACCATTCTGTGTAAACGTTAGGGACTGCTGTTCATGAAAATCCCAGGAGATCAGCAGTTTCTGAAATACTCAAAATAGCATTCATGCCATGGTCCAAGTCACTGAGATAACATTTTTCCCCATTCTGATGCTCGATGTGAACATTAACAGAAGCTCTTGTCCTGTATCTGCACGATTTTGCGCACTGCTCTGCTGCCACATGACTGGCTGATTTGGATAATTGCATGAATGTGCAGGTATACAATAAAGTGGAGTTTTTATTGTTCCTAAAAACCTGTATCTGACATTTCTCAGACTCCATCCATCCATCCAGCCATCTATGACCGAGTATGTGTGTGTACTTACACCCCCAGTGGATTTCTTGTAGGGCTCATAAGCCACCATCATGTCTCCATTTCTCCAGCTGTCATCACCGATCTCTTCGCTCTGCAGGAACTCACCAAGCTTTTGAACACTTTAGGAAACAAGCAAATGGATCATCAGTGAGGTCAAAGAGCAAAAGATTAAACAACGTATTCATGATAAAGTACATTTATTATACAATCTAGAATCATTAATGAAACAACTATACACATGTGAAAACTACTGCAAGTAATACAAAGTATATTGAGTCATATAAATGTAATAAATGTAACTGGATAAGTATGTTTTAATCTGGAATTAAAAACTATCTATACAAAATCTATACAGCTAGGATTTCTACTGTGCTCTGAAATGCTATTCCAGAGTTTAGGGGCGATTTAAGAATTATCATCTTCCACTAGATGAGCTGTGACTCCCAGTGATTCTCTGGATTAACAGCAGGCCTGCCTCAGCTGAGCAACAGGTCAATCTAGAGGTTATGAAAGAATTTACTACTTTCTCAGCATCATGACAGAGCAGCATCAAGAGTCACAACAAGGTCCTTATCTCTAGCTTTTCGTTTTACAGAACAGATGTGAAACTCTAGGGTGAAATCATTCATTGTTTGCAGGCAGATTTACAATTTCAGAGAATCTGTCTCCATTTTAAAACAGTGTATTTTGGCATTAGTCTCAAATTAGTGTAACATATAACGACAGTTTAATTTTGTTTTTGTTTTTTCATGAAAAGTTTTGAAAGACTGTGTTGTGCAACGGAGTACGTACCTGACCAGGGCCTTAACGGCAAATCGCACCACGGTTGAGAGCAGGAAGAGTGGTGTGACCAGGATGTGGAAGAGAGCCAGAGAGGCGAATGCCTTGGCTGGACTCAGCTTGTTCTCAGGTTCGCTGATGTATGCGTGAGTAACAAATGTCTGAAAGAAAATATGTAACACTTTTAATTAAATGTCTCATTTAATAAGATATTGTAATATGATATCTATAGAGACTATATGGATATCGTGAGTAGAGAGATACACTATATGGATATCATGTGAGTAAAGAGATACACTATATGGACATCATGATGGCTGCCTTACCACTAACACAGCAGCAATGGGGATGGCTGCATTCATAAAGACTAAAAGGAGAAAATAAGAAAGACCCGTTGTCTTTTAGGCACAAAACTTTTCCCATTTTGTGAACAGAATGAGATTTCAATAATGCTTACTGGACATGGACGTGTAAAATGCAAATGTCCTGAGGCTGGTGAGTTCCTTGTTCCTGGTTTCCAGCACTCTATCACAGAAAATGTTCTCCCAGGCATACAGCTTCAGCAGCTTTATGCCTTTCAGGATCTCTGTGGTTTTTTTCAGACGGTCTGTTGAGTAGTCCTAACAGAGCGCATATTCAGATGTTTAAACACTCAAATATGAAATCACTCAAATGATTTTATCAGTATGCTTCAGTACAAACGTGAAATACGATAGAGGTGAAAAGAACAAACAAGAAGAGTGTGCTTACCAGTGTGCTTTTCTGTGTGTCGGCCAGCTTGGTGGCGATGAGGTACTGAATGGGGGCCAGCAGCACAATGACCAGTGCACCAATGATTGCGCTGGACCCCAACAAGTAATACAGCAGGATCACGCCCATAGTGATCTGAATGAGGATGAGAACATGATGTTATCAGTCAATGCCAAGCAAGCACATGCACGAATTTACTACTTAAAGATCAGCTTTGTTGCTCTGTTCATGAATTGTTAGGATCAATTCTGATAACCTTAAAGGCAAGAGTCACTACAGTTTACGGCTTAGTGATCTTTGCATACTGTATGTGCTACCTCCGGGTGGTGATAGCACAATTACAGCGCCATTTGTGTCCCACTGACAAAACATTCACACACCCATGTTACCTGAACACATCAAGCCCTATGAAATATCTGCAATATTCTACCTCACATGTTTATCATCCAAATTTCCTAAACATCATAAGAAGAAGAAAAGCAATCTCAATCTCATTCTTTTTTCTTTATTTTCAGTTATACTGACTGACGAGGATACTACTGATTTTGAACAGGAAACATTGTTGCCTATAGATTGAAAGTAAATTATTAATTAAAAAGATCAATTTTATGTAAATCAGTAAAATATCCTTAATGTCCTTAGTCTATGCTAAACAAGTAGAACTTGATGCCTGTGATACCTCTGCTGCCAACAAGTACTGTCCTTTCAGACATTTGACCTAACCAGAATCTCAGAATGACGCATAGATGGACGGATGGACTGACGAACAGACGACCTGAAAACATGTCTCCACCACCTAGCGGCAGAGGCATAAAACCCTCAATCTTTATTTTTCAACCCTGTTACAAATTTAAGAGCAAGATATAGTCAAGAAACCTTGTAAAAATGAGAATGTTGCCTGAAATGTATGATTTTGAATGGTTAAATGCATGTTCCCTTACACTCAATGTTGAAAAAAAGAGAAAAGGAGTAACTTCTAAGCCCAATCATGGAATCACCCTGATAGATCTCACAAAAATATTGTACAGCTTCTGGAAACCCCAGCATTTTGTTAAAATAAGCCAGGCCAAGTGAGAGCTGAACGTGATTCATTCCCGGCTCCACAGAAAAGACGTTCACCTTTAACTGGTTTACACAAGAAACCTTCTCATGGAAACAATGAATAATCACACTTCATATTGCCAATGCCCACAGCAAACTGTCTAAATGTTTCTCTTGGTGAGAGTGGACTTATTCGTGCCCAACAAAATGTGAAAGAGAGGACAACAGCAGTAATGTAGGCATAGCACTTTGTTAACCAAAAAACAAAACATGGGCATAACCAATTCTATGTTAATTATTATATGACATTATGGAAGCAAATGTTACTGAGCCTTTAATCCAGTAATCGTTAAAAAAAAGCACAAGGGTCAACTTTAGATTTCAAATTTATTTAACTGAAGTTTAGTATATGTACATTTAATAGTACCAATTTAATTAAATGTAAGCTTGAAATGGTTCAAAGGTCTCTATGCATCTGCTTTAATGTTTAAAAATAAAGATATTTAATCTTGTTGTTTCCATGAGGAGACAGATGAAAGCACTTCACTCACCTGCACAGGCATTGCCCACAAGTTAGGGCACAGAAATAGGAACCACATCAGCTGGTTGGTCTCTATTGCCACCAGGTTGTTGATCTGTCCCAGGGTCATCTCTCCCATAGACATGTTGGAGGTGGAGAGACGCAAGATCTTGTTGTAGATCATTGCCTGGAAATGTACAGTTACCATCAACGGCACACTAGTAACAGAGAGCTCCAGTATTTCTATAAGAGGTGGGCTGAGTGTGACAAAATCTCAGACAAAAGATATTTGGTACATTTTAGCTGAAGCTGTGAAATCCTATATGCTCAAAAAGTGTCTATATTTACTATAGACACAATCAACATGCATGATTTTGTATCTACTAAGTCATTTGGTCGTTTTTCTATTAAATATTCCTAAAGTCCTACTACTTAATGTCAGTGTAACCGAACCCACCCTTAACTTACCAACAGTGCTCCACGTAGGTTGATGCCAGTTTCTATAGTGACGTAGTAGGAGGCTTGTAAAAAGGTGCGCTGGAGCACGAGAGCCAGGAAGAGAAGCACAGCCAAGACATACGCCTTTTTGAACAACTCCGTGGAGGACATAAAGTAGACGCCAAAAGGTAGCTCCTCTGTCTTACAGGCACAAGACACAAACGAGGTTAAAACAAGAACTAATAATACGCACACAAAAAAAAAACCCACCAAAAGTCACTGTAGATGATCTGAAAGCCATAATATTAAAAAGAAGCAACTACAGATGACTTTTAAATGATAAACTACAAAACACTGTACAGTGACAAATATTTCAGGCACAGAACTCATGGGCGTGTTGGACAGAAAAATCTGTAATCCACAAACACAGTCACAGACATGCACCACATCTTCAAATATGGAAAGATATTCAGTTAAGGACACCCATAAAAAAAATGTGTTTTTGTGCTGTTTTGCCAGTACCGCATCACTGGCAGGAACCAGAGTGTGTGTGAGTGGGTGGGATGCGAATGTAGAATTTTCCAGGTCACACAGTCATGCACATCTGTTCTCACTCGACGTCTGCTACCTTTCAACAAGGTTAACCTAATCTTCACCTTTAATCTGCTACAGACACTAAAATGACCTAAACTCCGATATTCATTAGGTAACTGCGTCATCACTGTCAAATGCAGTGATGTCATCCTTTGTCTCTGTTACACATGTATTGCTCTGAGCAGAGGTGTCTCTGTTATCTAATAAACCTAATAAAGGCGTTGTCTGATATGATGGTAACTGGAGTGGTGAGAAAATGTCACAGTAGATGTTTCTATATTAAAAAACATGTCTGGTCTTGTGATCTTGGCTTTGTCATTGTGACTTTTACTAGCAGTGCAGATGTGATGTCAGAGGTGAATCATGGCAGATGACGCTACACACGAAATGGCAAGACTCCTGATAATACAATCAGCCGATGAGGTCATTTGTTAATTGCTAAAAATGAGGGTGGACCTGACTGAGCAATAATAGTCTGACAGATACAGAAAGATACATCCCATTTATGTGATTTCATTAAGATCATATCTCACCTAACTGGCACAGGGGACAAACTGGAATGTGGAGTGACTCTGAGTTCATTTGGGCTTAGATACATGTCATATATTTAAGGCCTTTCGCAGACATTGTATATACAATACAATTTTAGACATTTTGCAAGGAAAGTGTACAGTACAATTTTCAAACATGGTTACAGTCAAAACGGTTTAGTATAATCATACACTAATAATAAATCTAGTGACAAAGTCAGGACCTGGAGTGGCCTGTCACAGAATCTTTGTGTCTACTTCCTGTTTTAGCTTACCCTTTCTTTGTCTCTATCCTGGCTGATCAATACTGTCACCTATCTACAGCTTGTAAGACAGTCTGTGTACATATATACCTCTGGTACTTTGTTTAAATCTTAAAAAGTCTTACACATATTACCTAAGCAATATTTCTACTCCCCTGATTCCTTGTTTCCATGGTTTTTAGTTCATATATGTAGTTCCTAGTCATTTGTGTTTCTTTTCTTATCCGGTTTTCAGCTCCGCTTATGTTCTTGACTGCTTTATGGATCTGTGTATATTAACTATGAATCCTTCTATGATCTATAACCAACATTTTTGGGAAAGCATATCCCATTGCCTCTGGCTTGCACATCTTGCATGTATATTATTCTTTACAGTCCATTCATGTATATTCCATCTTACACTCTTACACACACCTACACAAAGCCATATTCATAGTTGAGTTACAAGCACTTTACTGAACAATCACTATTCAGTCCGCAGATATAACTACAGACTTATGTGCTATTCTGAATTTGTCTGAAAGTTACAGCATGTATGGTGGAGCTTTGAGTACAACAAGAAGTTGATGTAACCATAATATGTCACACTGAAATTTATGTGTTGGGCTATAAATACATGAGATATTAAATACATAAATAATTAATAGCACTGTCCCTTTAAAGTCAACAAAAAGCTTTTTTTTTGTTCCTGCATGGAGGGCATTGGTGGAAACACTATCTTAATAGCAATTGCTTATCTCAGAGAGCAAATATTTTATAGATAAAATTAAGAAAAAACACTTAAAGTTAGCAGCTGATCACTTAATCAGCTTATCCTTCAAACCCTGGGAATAGTTTCTCTACAGGAGAGCACATCGAATTAATAAAAATGCATGATAAAAATATTACAATTAACCATACAAATAAAAATAATATGACATGCTGGAGCAAGTGCTATTCTGAGCAAGTGCAAGCTTCTGAATAATGAGGGTGGAAGCCATGCTGTTAAAGTAAATCAGATTTACAGTGACTAATGAGATTATTACAACTGTGACTATTCATCAAGCAATAAACACTATATGGCCAAATGTTTGTAGTTGCCTGACCATAACACTCATATGTGCTTTTTGAACATTCCATTCCAGATTTATTCACCCTTCTGGGAAGGATTTCCAGCAGATACTGGAGCGTGGCTGTGGGGATTTGTGATCACTCAGCCACAAGAGCATTAGTGAGATCAGGCATTGATGTGAGGCGAGGAGGTCTGGGGGGCAGTCAGTTCCAATTCATCTCCAAGGTGTTCAGTGGGGTTGAGTTTGGGCTCTGTGCAGGACACTCAAGTTCTTCCACCCCAGCTTTGGCAAACCATGTCTTCATGGAGCTCACTTTGTGCACAGGTACACTGTCATGCTGGAAGAGCTTTGGGCCTCTTAGCTCCAGTGAAAGGAAATTGTATTGCTACAGCATACAAAAACATTCTATACAATTGTGTGACTTCGCCATCCTCTCATTCATTCATATATATATATATATATATATATATATATATATATAATTTATAATATAATTCATATATATCAGTGAATTAGTCTCTTGCGTTTATGTTACATCATATTACATTACAGCTATTTCTGTCTGCCTTTTCTATCCCTCATTATTTTTTGGGCTAAAAGACAAGTGTTTACATCAGATGCTTCTACTCATGAAAAATCTGGCATCCTTGGAGATATGAACTACATGATTGTACTATACTAATACTGGGTGGGGCCTCCCTTTACTCTCAAAACAGCCTCAATTCTTCTTGGCACAGATTCCACAAGATTTTGGAAAGATTCCTTTGAGAATCTGCAGGATTCTGCAATTCCTGCAGATTTTTCAGGTGCAGTTTCATGCTGTGAATCTCCCATTCTACCACATCCCAAAGATGCTCTATTGGATTCTGATCTGGTGACTGGGAAGGCCACTGAAGAACTCAGTGTCATGTTCATGAAACCAGTTTGAGATGACTTTGGCTTTGTGACATGGTGCATTATCAAGCTGGAAGTAGCCATTAGGAGATGGGTAAATTGTGGCCATGAAGGGATACACATGCTCAGCAACAATACTCAAATAGGCTGTGGCATTCAAGCAATAATTGATTGGTATTAACGGAACCAAAGTGTGCAAGTTGGTCCATGGATTCATGCTGTTGGCACCAAATTCTGACCCTACCACCTGTGTGCCTCAGCAGAAATTGAGATTCATCAGACCAGGCTACGTTTTTCCAGTCTTCAGCTGTTCAGTTTTGGTGAGTCTGTGCCCACTGCTGCCTCAGCTTTCTGTTCTTGCCTTGCAGAAGTGGAATCTAATGTGGTCTTCTGCTGTTGTAGCCCATCTGCCTCAAGGTTCGACGTGTTGTGCATTCTGAGATGCTTTTCTGCTCACCACAATTGTGCAGAGTGGTTATCTGAGTTATTGCAGCCTTTCTGAAAGCTCAATCCAGTCTGGCCATTCTCCGTTGACCTCTCTCATCAACAAGGCATTTCTGTCCACAGAACTGATGCTCACTGGATGTTTTTTCTTTATTGCACCATTCTGAGTAAACTCTAGAGAATGTTGTACATGAAAATCCCAGGTGATCAGCAGTTATAGAAATACTCAGACCAGCCCGTCTGGCACCAATAATCATGCCACAGTCAAAATCACTGAGCTCACATTTTTTCCCCATTCTGATGGTTGATGTGAACATTAACCAATGCTGCTGGCCCATATCTGCATTATTGCACTGCTGTCACATGAATGGCTGACTAAATAATTGCATGCATGAGTAGGTATACAGGTGTTCCTAATAAAGCGCTCGGTGAGTGTACATAATTTGCATAATCTGAATGGCTCGAAAATTGACTTAAGCATATGCTTAGACTATATCTGAATACGCTTAACTTCACCCACATAAATACTGACATAACTGTTGGACTTAAATCTCTAAATACAGCCCAAAGATACCAAATCAACACACCTTTGTCATGTTGAATTCTTCAGTCTTATTCTCCTGGTTCAGGTTCTCTACAATTCCAGAAATGCAGAGCGGTCCGGCAAAGCCCAGGAGGTCAGCAATGTAGCGGAAGGTGCTGCTGAGAAGGATGGGCCTACCAAATGCGCGGTACATGGACCTCCAGATGGATGGCGTCTTGTCCAGCTCCTCTGCATTCTCCTGTGGGCAAACACACAAACCCACACAAAACACACATATTTATGGAAACTGCTGGAGATTATGAATGTCCGGTTATAAATGAATTTATTTGAATCTTACGCTATCAAAAAAATGTCAAGATAATTTCAAGATAATATGACAGTAACACTAATCTACATGAAGAACTTCCACACTGACACTACCACTTTTAAAAAAACAACACTAACATGACTAAAACTGCATGAGTGAAGTTCAAGATACAAGATTCTTTTATTCAGCATAGTATACTCAGCTGGAATCTGGCAACCTTCAGTCCAAATTAGCAGTCAGATTAATTCAAATGAATATGAGCAATCGCATCAGTGACAGCCATGTCATGTGATTACACAGAGCGAAGGACCCCCTATATTTGATTAGGAAAGGGTTATACCAAGATCTCCCAGGCTCACTTTGGTCCTGGTGAACTAATCATATTTTTTTTTTAAATTACGTTCTAAAACTCTTTACCTAAGACCAGCTTACTGAATTAGATCTTGCTAGCAAATTTTCAAAATGTCCATATTGAGGACTTATACTTTATTGTTACTGAAGTTAGGACATTCCTAAACCATCTCGACTCACCTTCTGCTCTTCATAAGCATCCCTCAGATGCAGGTAGTTGGTCAGAGCCCTCATGGCGATGGGCAGCTTGCCGATCTTCTTCAGTTCGATGGGTCTCTTGTGAGCACCCATGATCAGTGGGTTCATCCACCAGTATGTGGCCTTAGAGAGCAGGTTAACGAAAGGCTGGAGGAAGCGCACACCTAGATCCTGCAGGTCCTCCGGTGGTTTCACTCGCTGTGGATTAGTGAAGAACACATACTTCTGCAGGGAAAGACGGCAAATGTTTATAAGCATTTTAATTGCAAGAATTTATTTTTAAGAGTATTTTGTATGACAAGATCTTTAAAGTTTTAAGGTAAGAAATTTTACAGGATACATTCACGTATATTCAAATAACCATGTATTTCTCTTGGATATGCATCTGAGTTGTTCAATTCTGACTCAGTGCATATACCAGTGGTGTCAAACTCATTTTAGGTAACGGGCCACATTACACCAAGTCCAATGTCAAGTAGGCCAGAACCAAAAAAATGTGTTTACTGACCAATAAATATTCCCCTCCCCTTGAAATTTCCCATATTTTGTTTTACAACCTGGACTTGAAATGGACTTATTTGGTAGTACATAACAATAACCAACAATAAAGTGGGAGGAAAAATCTATATAATGTGCAAAATTATTTATAAATAACAATGTAAAAGTTGAATAAGTATTCACCCCCATTGACGTGAAACCCATAAATTAGTTCTTTTGGAAAAAGATACAGTTACAGGATCTGATTTTTAGCTTGCTAATGAAGAATTACATCATTGTCATATTTGGTCATTAGTTGAGGTTATGGCCCTGGGTTTATTGCTCTATTTCTTATTCCAGTAACCAACCCTCCCTAGCCCAAACAGTTATAAGCACAATCCAATCTGTTTTTCTTTCTTTAAATAAAACGTTTAACTTACGACCCAGGAAGTACCTACCCTGACCCGTATGACATTGATCTCGACAGCCATAAGCAGGCCGTACAGCAGCACAAGCAGAGCCGTGATACAGAAGCGGAGATGCTGTATGCCCACTCCTTCCTCTGCAAACTTCCACAGCTTGATGATTTTGGTGATGAACGCCAGCACCCAATAGATGAACAGTGCTGTGTATTGATTTATGGATGTTAAAAATTATTCTCAAGTGCAACGATTTTTTTATGATTTTATTAGAAAAAACATGGATAAAAACACATGTAATCATGGTTGCAAATTTTATGCTTTCCTTGTTTGTCATTTACGGGAGCTCTATCATTGTAGTGACTTACCGAGGAGTAATTTGGGGAAGTTGGCGGTTTCAATATTGTGGTAATAGACCACTGATGTAGTAGCTGCTATGAAGCCCATTAATGCAGGTAGAAAAAGGTGCAAGTGATTTGACTTCATCTCCCTATTAGGAAAAAAAGATTCTCAGTGTAAGTACACATATGAAACCCTTTCCACTGGTACAGTGAAATTACTTTAACCAAGCAAAGCTCTGGTCTGACTGCAAGACCCTTGTTTAGTCTTGATTCTGCTGAAATGCAACTTAACAACTTAATGGAAACTGTAAAAAGAAAAAAAGCATTTACACAGCATTTACAAGTCTGTATGTGTGTCTGTGCTGTATGTGTGTGTATGTGTGGTAGGGAGTACGTGTTGGAGACGATTCCCTCGGCGATCTCGCACACGTGCACAAAAAGCAAGGTGAAGGTCAGAATCCAGCGTAGATTATGGCCAGGGAAGTGCAGCCAGGTGTTGTGGTGGATTTGCACCTTCGAGCTCTGACTGCCCCAACCTGCACATACACATACACAGAGACACTTATTTAACCTGTGACAGACATTACACTGACTTCCATGTAGTCATTACTCCTTTTGGTCAAGAATGAGTTTTGAGCAACTGCTACAATGAGACTCACACATAGGCATGAGACAATCACTGACTAGATTATCAAGTAAATGTAATAATACTTAATACAAATTACACGAGCTGTAGTCTAATCTGATTAGTTTTACTTTTATACCTCTATTAGAATAACAGTTATTTATTTATTTTAATTTGGTTACATACCTGTGTGAATAGTATTGCACTGCTTTAAGAAATGTACAAAAAGAAAGTAACTTTTTATTGGCTACTCCTTTTATACATAACATACTTCTTTACATGTATTATAAAAAAGGAACATTTTTATCGGGATACAAGAACATGATAATCATGTAGGCTAGGTTAACAAAAATCAAAATAATCGTCTGCTTACACGTGACTTTGTTTCTGCTGGCTGTGAGAATGCAATCAATCCATCTATAAATTAAGTGACTAATATGACATCTGAATCCACAAAGTTTCCAATGTGCCCTAATCTGATTACAAGTACTTAATTTTCCTAATCAGATGTCGTAATCCAGATTACATGCACACCATTACTAGAGTTTTGAAAGTACATAACAAAAAGTTTCTTTGACTTTCACCAACCCTGTATCTATTACCAGCTAGTTCATGCTTTCTACCTCATACTTTGCATGTTTATGTATTAATCAAATATCACCAAATCCTGCAAATCTAAACATCCTTATTTTCTCTACAGGAGCATGATGGCAAGCTAACACACTGTACAGGGAACAGCCCTGGGATCTCTCATAATAGGATATAAAAAACATACAGGTCAAAAGGATAGTTAAGAGGGAGATGTTTCCATCAGAGCCTCAGTGGAATAGACTCGGACTGATTATGATTATTATTTTTAAAAAAATCATGATAAACAATTTAATCGCCCAGAACCGCCTAAAAGGAGACAGGAAAATGAGCACTTCCACCATTTCAGGTTTAAGGAGAGTATGAGAGGGCATACGAATATTACCAGCTGTGCAGTAGAGAACTGATTGCCGGTGTTGTGATTCCTGTTCATATGAACATACGTTACAGAGTAGACATTTATTTACATAAGTTTCTGTTGTTTCTATTGACAACATGCAAAGTTAGGTATAGGCTACTGTGTGGAGCGAATGTGTATGAAGGGAAGTTGGAGAATCGAAATTTGGCACTGGATAGGAAGAGAGAAAAACAGCATATTTAATCACTTTCTAATGATCATCACCATTAACATTATTATAATGCATGACTAAAGCATGATGTGACACTTTGTTGCAGTCCTGTTTAATTTTTTTTTTTTTTACGAACAGATTTTGTCTTTCTTTTGGCAGAAACCAAATTATACTGATTATATCTGTACTTGTCTAATGTTAGCTAAGTCGAACGTATGTTGATAGATTTTATTTCACATTAACGAATTCAAAGTGTTCTACATTTACACTGACAGAAATCATAGGTGCAATGCGAACACGTGAGATGGGAGTAGGGGCGGGGCTTCCAGGCCATGTCAGTTAATATCACAGAGTTCCAAACACCTGTGTGAATCATTTCACAGTCACGCCAATTGGCTCATCAACCGTTTTATTGAGGGGAAAAGACTGCTCTTTTTTGTTTTTGAGGGATAACTTGTACTAACGTACCTCTATGTAAAATGTATAAAGGTTGGCAGGACGGGTGACATAATATAAACGGGGTAAACATGACCGGATATCATAGCAGTGTAAAATCATGTAGAGGTGATATAAAATCGTTATATCACACAAGCCTTCTGAGTCACCAGTATGAGAAAGTAACTGAGTAGTTAGAGTTTTGGGTTTTGGATGTAAAACAGCAGAGTGAAGGATTTGGCAGGAGGAGTATGACCTGTGGTAATACAGACAAGAAGTAGTGCAGGCATGAACCAAAATATTCGCTTTATAAGCTGAGAGCGGAGCAAGGCTAAGCAGTGTTGTCTAGGTGGAAGACTCTTCCTTTATATCAGGATGCAAAATGTGCTGGAAGAAACATATAAGAAACGAGTCAAAAGTAACACCAAGGCCACGAACTGCATCTGAGGTGGTAACTGTAATTCCATCTAAATCCTGGAATGAAAAGGCTGCACATTTTCTGACTAATTTTGTACATTTTTATTAACAGAAAGCTAATGAACACAAACAAGTGATCACACCTCACCAACATTGAATCTGTTGCCGAATCGATTTGAACACTCCAAGCTCACACAGAAACATGTGCTTTACTCTGTGTTAGTATGCGTTACCAGGAGTTGGCAGTAGCAAAACAAATATGGAGGTGCCACAGCCTGCAGCTGTTGTTGTTAATGCCACTGTGTGTGCTGACACACACAAAAAGAAAATATTAAAACATATGTGGGTGGTAGGAGGTAGTCACTATGATCTGTATGGCCTGCAGAGGAAGTTAGAGGTGATTAGAATACTAATGCTAATGCCTGACCACCATTTTTTTTTTCTCTATCTACCTAGGGTATTAGCTTTTTTCCCCTCACTCATTTTTTTACTGAGTGTTTCAGGAATAAAATGTGATGGGGTATGCTGTTATAGGCAAATAATCCACGATGGAGTAGTGTGAAGCATTTCCACTCTGAAGTTGACTAATTTCCAACAATAACAGCACGTCCGGAAGTGTTTCATTCCTCTTATACCACAGCAATTCGCCAACGATTACAAATTTTATTTATTAAAGAAAAACGTCATACTTTTTATCCATTTATAGTTACATTTAATGTTGGAGAACTACATGATCAGCAAATAGATAGGTATTCCTAATAAAGTGGCCTGTGAGTGTATATTTTGTTTTGAAAACACATTATAAAACAATATATAAATACCAGACATTGTAGAGGATAATGATCACTGGCATTATAAGGCATGATGAACCATAAGTCCTGCTTTTCTATAAAATGCTCAAGGCAATGTCCTGCAGCTTTCACAAATCTACAAGTGTAGCAGGGTGGAGGAAACAGTTCTGATTTTCACTGGGGCCAATTCATCAATGGTGGTAGAAATGAATAGTTTACTGCTAGAAATTCAAGGTATGGAACAGACAAGTTTATTCTAAAATGATATCTCCTTGACAGTCACCATATACTCCTGGCTTAGTAACACATCTGAAGAACAAGTCCTTATAAAACATCAGTTCCAGGTTAGTATCACATATTAATTTGTGGAGTAGAAGAGCTTTGTTTGAAAGTGATCAGTAATTATACAGACCAGTGTTGATCTTATTAAGAGTTTGATTAACTTACTGGGAAATCTATTTTTTTTAAATCTATAGAATCTATTTTTGCTACTCTCACAGGTGTGTGTTAGGAACACCCTGAGATTGTTCTGACTTTTTATCACAGAAAATCCAGGGGATGAAGCTGTCAGCTGCACTGCTCGTAATCAGTTTTGGTGGGTATATTGCAGGCTACAAGCTATTCCGAGTACTACGCAGTCATTGTAGACGCCCGAGGAAAACAGTGGAATAGACTGCAGATGGAAAAGATCAGATGTAGTCTAGATAGATGCCAAGCTATAAGAGCCAAGTGCAGACCCAGGAAAAAAAAACACCCTCACTACTTCACTTCTTCAAACAAATACACAGTCAACACATGATCAGGAAGCTGCACGTTTGAAACCCGAACGTGGGAGGCCCTATTTTTTCAGTTGGGAGGGATGGTGTTACTCTCTCCCCTGTTAATCAGGATGACCATATTCAATCTGTCAGCTCATGTTTATGGAGAAAGGCAGTTAACGCTCTCCTCTGAGTGTGTTCAGCTGCCCTGTGACGTAGTATGAGCAGCAGTTCAAAAAGATGTGGTGGTTGGCTTCACCTGTCTTGGAAGACGTGCTAGCCTTTTGATAGGGGGAGAGCTGGTCTAGTGGGTGGGCTCTTACATATGGTACATATCAGAATGGCTGGAGATCTTCAACATGGGCTCTTAAACGCTATATGGCAAAAAGTTTGTGATCACCTGACCATGATACTCATATGCGCTTGTCGAACTTCCATTTCCAGATTTATTCCCCTTTTTCTTTTATAATAATCTCCACTCTTCCAGGAAGGCTTTCCACTAGATTTTGGAGTGTGGTTGTGGGGTTTTGTGATCATTCAGCCACAAGAGCATTAGTGAGGTCAGGCACTGATGTCAGATGAGGAGGCCGGGGGTGCAGTCAGTGTTCCAGTTCATCCCAAAGGTGTTCACTGGGGTTGAGGTTAGGGCTCTTTGCAGCCCACTCAAGTTCTTCCACTCCAACCTTGGCACACCATGTCTTCTTGGAGCTCTCTTTGTGCACAGGGGCATTGTCATGTTTGGGCCTCTTAGTTCTGGGAAATTGTAATGCTACAGCATATAAAGACATTCGTGACAACTGCGTGCTTCTAACTTTGTGGCAACAGTTTAGGGAAGACTCTCTTATGGGTGTGAAGGTCAGGTGTCCACAAACATTTGGTCATATAGCGTACTCTCATATATACATCCAGTATTGATGCAGCTGATGAAAACATGCTTATCCTCAGATAAAAGTAGGTTATACTACTCCAGTGTTTGGCCTTAATTAGACATGCATAACACACAGACACGTTTGCTCTCACACATAGACATTATTTCTATTTCTGTCTCTCTGTAACCCCAACTCTTCCTGGCTCTTGTTCACTGAACACAGTTTCAAGTTTCACTAGAACGTTTTAGGAACGAGAACACTTCTTAAAAATATGACAGCCTATGATTCTGTCATGATGATAAAAAAAGGGCTGCTCACTAATCTACCCCAGCTTTATTTTGCTTATGATGAATTAAGCTAAATCTTGCTACATTTGGCAATAAGCTTGACATTTGCTCATCTGTTTGGTCTTGTATTTTAGTCATTGCTTGCTCAGCAGCTTATACTTGCTTAGACTCTTCATTCTCATATTGACCTACGTTTTCTATTCCTTTCATTGTAGTTACTGAATAATACAGAGTATGCTTTAAATATCCTGGCAACATGGTTTCAAATATATAAAAAACATGGTACAAAAGATCTGCCATTTAATAATAAATTACCAATAGTACATTCAAGTAATATAGAATATACATAATTTACTGCAATCTAATATACAATATGCGTTGAAGGGTGACTAGCCTTTCCAAATTGTCCGAAGTGTGTGAATGGGTGTGTGAATGTGTGTGTGACTGTGTCCTGTGATGGGCTGACACCCTGTCCAGGGTGCCCCCCAACTTGTGCCCCAAGTTCCCTGGATAGGCTCCAGGATCCCCCACAACCCTGTGTACGTAGTATAACCGGTATGGAAAATGGATGGATGGATGGACAATTGTTTATACAGTAGATGAGATAATGCCAGCATTGTTTCTGGCATGCATTTTTGTGAGATCTTCCAGTGAAACACATGGCAGGCGTATACTAGGTGTCAACGTTACAGCTACACTTTCTTATGAAAGTGTATCAATGGTAACCATTTACAAAATAAACCGTTCTATATACCGTACTGTACACACAGTGCACAGTCACCTAATAAATAATGTATAGTACTTTCATACCAATGAAGAGGATAGGGAAGGTAATGAAGAGTAAGAAGACATGTGGAACGAGGTTGAGCGCATCCACAAAGCAGCCGTTATTCAGGACTCCCTTGTTGACGCTGTAGGAGTCATTGAGATCGTTCCCGCAGAATGACAAGGCCATGCTGCCTGATTGGATCCTAAAGGAGAGAATACAGAACTGTCAGCCATTAGCCAGAATGTGACATTTCATTAGAATTTCACAATAAAAAACAGATGAATTCAACAATTACTGTGTAAGAAAGCATCAGAAAATCAGAAAGAAAAAAAAACAGGTAACTAGATTCATACATAGGTATGATTTGATATTTTCCCATGACAATAATTACCTACCATTTTATTACAGTTTAAAATACAATGCTGTGGTATCAAGTAAGGAATAACATTACTGTGCTATTACAGAAAAATAATCCCAGCCAGGGTGGTGTGATAAGCTAGTGTTATATCAGTTAAAGGAGAGGTACTGCCAGCTATAGTGACCGTAGAATATAATAGGAATATGCCGCTAATCCCGAAGTGGATTATTTTCCAATGACAGCATGTCTCAAAGTGTTTTATTGCTTTTATATTACAGCAATTTCCCAATAATTAAAACTTTTATACAGTTTATTCTTATGTTTAATGTTATGGAATGTCCACAAGACAAATTAGTTCCTGTTATCAGTTACATTACAGCAGTTGTAAACAGTTGTTCTCTCACAAAGCTCTCTTTTTTTCTCTGTCTTCAAGTTAATAAGACAAAAAAAAGCAACTTGTTATGTTACCAAGAAACGGGAACATACAAAGCACAAACATGGATGTCATAGGCTAAATGACTTTGAAAGCAACAAGGCAGACGGAGTAAATGTTTCAGCTGCAGAAAGTGTTTTAGCTAGCTACCAAGTGTTAGTAAAAGCCTTATAATAGCTAACTAAACAAACTAGCTGGATGGCTGTGTCATAGAATATCAGTAAACTGAAACTGCTGCGAGCATGGGTGTCCTTAAATCAGATAGAATTGTTTTCGCTTTTAAAGCCTTCATATTTAGCTTCTGTGGTGAATTTATCCTTAACTGCACATGAAAGAACATTCTTTTTTCTGTCATTTTCTTCTGGACAATTTGAGTTTTGGCAGGACCCTGTTTAGTAGAAGTGATTTTTTTTTAACCAATTTATTATTTTAGTGTAATAGTCCACATGTAGTAATGGTAAGTAGTTCAGCTTTTAGTTAGTAGTAGTTCAAATTTTTAATGGTAAAAAGAATGAGATTTAGTGGCTGCACTGCAATTAAGATAATCATGATATACATCTAGTCCTAAAAAAGAGAGGCAAATTGTTTTTTTGTTTTTTTTTTTTAAATCTAATTAACACAATTTTATAATACTCTTTACTTATATGTGGGCACACTTTCATGTGAGCTTCACCAGCAAAACTTCTGACGCTAAATGGTTAATAAGCTCCACTCTCTCACATAGTTCTGACCTGGCAGAAAATAGGACTAGGTTTACTTATAATACTTATAATTATAACCTTATAATTAGCTTTATTAATTAGCTACATTTCTCGAATCTATCAATGTTAAAAGCTTATTCATTGATAGATTGTTTGTATCACAAAGGTTGTGCTTTTTGCCAGGAGCTTTAAAAGTTTAATACTGAGCAAAAATCAGCAGCATAAAAAGTCAGCTAGACAGATTTAAGTGAAAGCATCACTCAAAAGTTTGGTGTTTGGAAATATGATGTTAAAATCACAGAGTGTTACACCATGACCTAAAATTAGTAAATGGTGCCATTTAAGACATCCCAGTGGGAAAATTGAGTAGAAAACAAATTCCATGGCATACAAGGGGAGAGTTTTATTCAGCAGCCTCGCATAAGAGAGCTGTGCTCCTAAAAAAAAAAAAACATTTGCAATATATTTGTGTATACAGTGTATATGATATAGGTCTATCAGTATTAGTATTCACACAGTGAATGTCACACAATATGGGGTTTATTCTTCTTCTTATAATAATAATAATAATAATAATAATAATAGCAGTAGTAATAGTAGTGATAGTAATAATAGTAGAAGTTTTAATAGTAGTAGTATTAATAATAGTAATTGTAGTGGTAGTAATGTTAGCAGTAGTAGTAGTAATAGTAATAATTGTAGTTGTCCTAGCAGTAATTGTACTGGTAGTAGTGGTGGTAGTAGTGGTAGTAGTGATTGTAGTGGTAGTAGTAGTATAGTGGTAGTAGTAGTAGTAGTAGCAGTAATTGTAGTGGTGGTAGTAGTAGTAGTAATAATTGTAGTGGTAGTAGTAGTATAATAGTAGTAGTAGTAGCAGTAATTGTAGTGGTGGTAGTAGTAGTAGTAGTAATACTAGTAGTAATAGTAATAGTAGTAGTAATAATTGTAGTGGTAGTAGTAGTATAGTAGTAGTAGTAGTAGCAGTAATTGTAGTAGTAGTAGTAGTAATTGTAGTAGTAATACTAGTAGTAATAGTAGTAGTAGTAGTAGTAGTAATAGTAGTAGTAGTAGTAATACTAGTAGTAATAGTAATAGTAGTAGTAATTGTAGTAGTAATTGTAGTAGTAATACTAGTAGTAGTAGTAATTGTGGTAGTAATAGTAGTAGTAGTAATTGTAGTAGTAATTGTAGTAGTAATACTAGTAGTAGTAGTAATTGTAGTAGTAGCATTATGGAAGTCTTAGTAGTCTCTAGGATTAATGCATGCCCTTACTTCAGTGGATTATTTCATATTTATACTTTTACTGATATATGACTTGGTCAAGACAACATAGTTTCTTTAAAAAAAAAAGCCCTCATTATGCCATATAACGGTCACTGTTTCTGTAATGGCCTGAAGCCTGCTGCAGCTCAGCCACATCTCCTGAGAAAACTCTCACAAGTGAAGTGAAATAAAGCTGAAGATGTGAGTTTCCTGAAGAGAAGCTTCTCCTGCTCTGTGACAGAGCAACCCAAACTGCACCATGTACACTTCACTACTCTGCTCCTTCTCTCCGCTCAGCGTGTTGAGGAATAGAGCAAGTTAGACTGACCAGAGGATAAAGCTAGAGCAGAAAGTTGGAAAGGGAGAAATAAATAAACGACTACTTACTGGGAGCTGGTCGTGTTAGCAGGGTTTCATTCCCAGAGCTCGCA
This sequence comes from Pangasianodon hypophthalmus, assembly GCF_027358585.1. Lineage (NCBI taxonomy): Eukaryota > Metazoa > Chordata > Actinopteri > Siluriformes > Pangasiidae > Pangasianodon > Pangasianodon hypophthalmus. The sequence continues at coordinate 10,629,300 of NC_069727.1, forward strand.
GTTGGTTGGAGACAGCAGCGGACGCGCGCGCAGGATAGTGCAGGATGATTATTTTTAGCCGCCGTGCTTCAGCTGACTATAGCGCCCAGAGCTCCCTCCTATTGGGTTTCCACACTGAGCTGCAAGTGTACTGCGAGCAAACCAGCCAACTACATCCACTGCCAATTCCCTCTGCTTATTAAACACGAAAGAAAAGAGAAAAACAATCTGTCTTTGACACGGTGTTCAGGTAACAGAGTGTTTATACAGGTACACACTGGCACACATGAGCTCAGGTGAGTAGCCTTGTTTGTGTAGCTGCCTTCAGATGACGCCTTATTTTTTTTACTCGTTGGAAACTGAATGAAAATTGCGTGGTGAAGCCAAAATACACAATTCACACCTACATGCCACGTACAGGCCAAAGGATTTGAAGGTTTTCTAGCTTTATTAAATACCCTGGCCTCTATAACACGACCAAATTGACCGGAATTCTCATTTCTGAGCAGTCCTGACCCCTGTGCTGCTCAAACCACTTTATGAATGTAAAACATGCTAAAGCAAACATAGCTGACTCGTACCTCAGGTTCATGTGCAGGTATGCCCACTGTAAAGGTGGTCTAATTTAAATAAATTCATTCAATTCATTCATTTACGTATCACAACACCTTAACACTTACCTAACCCTTGTCCCAGTGGCGGTTTTCAATCAAAACAGCGCAGATGGTGTACCCTGTTCTGTAATGTAATACACTATGGAAGGCCAATGGAGTCAGTATACACTACAGTACACTAGTGTGTATAGCAGAGGTGCTCACACTTCTGTGACAACAGATTTGCTTTTTCATATTATTATTATTATTATTATTGTTGTTGTTGTTGTTGTTGTTATGGTAAGATCCACCATGTAAAATATGCATGTACACTCTAAATTTGAAGTTTGAGAACTTACTCTGAGGGATTTGTTTTTATTTAAATAATGTTATGCAATCAATTTTCATCCAGAGAAATCGTAAAAGTAATATGCAGCAGCAGGGGAGTGGTCGAGCGCCAGCAATGGACGGAGATGAGGCGGATCAAACCGGCAGGTAATGCGTGATGATTCTCACCTGTGTCTTATTTCCGCCAGTTTACTTATTTGTGTCTCTTTGTATGTTCAGTAACTGCCATAACCACAGAGAGAGAATGCAATAGAGCTGGCGGAGCTTGCGAGATAAACACACACACACCCAGACGCCACAAAGCATGAACTTGAACTTGATGGAGCGAAAGCTGCGAGGCCGGGACGGACACGGTTCGGTTGAGTTGTTATGAGTTTGGGGAGTATTTGAAAGTGAATGAAAAGCACCCCTGGTGTACAGGAAATTTTTTTTAAAGGCTGCAGTGTGTAAACGAAACATTTAATCAATCAACCTATACATGTTCTTATATTTATGTGCCTTGATTATCATGAGTAATCTGAGTGGTTTGATAAATTACGAATCCGCATAGCAACAATAATTCATTCACTCATTCATCTTCAGTTACCACTCTATCCTGCTCAGAGTAACGGTTACTTTATCCAGAACTTTATCTAAGGAACACTGGGTCTGATGCAGGAATACACCTAGACTGAGACACCAATACATTGCAGGGCACCCATGCGTGCACACACACACACACACACACATCTGCACACTCTTCAAATTAACATTCAAATTCAAATTTTATTGGTCACACACACAACCATACACAGTACAACATGCAGTGAAATGCGTTTTTCAACTGTCCGGTGACATAAAAACAGAATTTACATAAAAGCAGAATTTATTTGCATAGAAGTAGAAAAAGAAAAATATAGAAAAATAAAGAAAAATTATGTAAAACATAATATAAAAGATATTAAAAGATAGATGCAGATATGTGCTGTGCAACATCACTGTTTCTTATCTTTACATCTAGGGATAATTTAGTGTTGTCAATCCACTTACTAGCATTTTCTTTCTTTCTTTTTTTTTTTTTTTTGAGGTGGGAGGAAACTAGAAAACCCCGATGAAACCCACTCATTTCCAGGATCATAACGTTCCCATCCACAGGGTCCAAAGCTCACTGAATAGTTTGATGAGTGTGAAAACAATGTCATTTACCTCCAGAGACACCAACATGCATACCTTTTGAACACAAGGGAGATTTTGGACTGACAATTTAGACACTACCATTATCAAAACACCGATTGAAGGGAATGTCTTTTGGAAGAATGCTGTTCATTCCTCCAGTACTGTTCCAGAGACTTGTAGAATCTATACCAAGGTGCACTGAAGCTGTTCAGATGGCTTGTGGCAGCCCAATACCTTTCTCAGTCACTTTGTTGGTTTTTTCCTTTCATTTATCAGCAGTCTGTGTATGTACGTAAATTATTTCAAATATTCTACTTTTTTCCTGTTCAACATCATCGTTTAATTTATATACATAATTTATGTATGTTTTATATGTATGATTATGTATGTTACATAATTTATATATGTTACAAGGAGTGCCATGGAAGCAACTGTCAAATCAAATTCCTGGTAAGTTTCATTTACATGGCTAGTAAAGGTGTTGGTGGTGTTTTGACCCTTGAGGCTTTTCATAGAAGACACCTCCTCCTCCTCCATCCCTCCTCCATCCTCTGGTCCTCAGTCGCGTTATGACGACATCGGAGATGATGGATACACTGTAAAAGAATGGAGCAAGCGCGTCTCTAATAAAGAATCAATGAGAGAAAAGATGCATTATTTCCATGTCTGCACTCCAAATTTACGCAATGGCTGCTACTAGCATCTTTAGACGAAATGCAATAGCAGAATTGTGTGCAGGCTTAAATGGTAACAGATGGATACATAAACAACAACAGCAATAATAACAATAATAACAACAACAACAATAATAATAATAATAGTAATAATAATAATAGTGGTTATTATTATTATTATTATTATTATTATTATTATTATTATTAAAGCCTCTTTCAAAGATACTAGGCAGATAGTAAACAAACCCTAAACAAACCTAAAAACATCGCATTTAATGCATATGATAAAACAGAAATATAAATATAATAGTATAATAGATATAAATAGCATGGTGAAAAAGAGAACAAACAATTAAAATATATAAAATTAATATTAATGCACAAATTCAAAGCAGTTTGTCTAAATATTTAAAGATGCTTTTAATAATATAGCATAACAATAACTGTTATTCTGATTTTAGCCTGTCAGCCTTTGTTATATGCTGCCACTGTGAGAAATCAGTGCTCCCATGCCCTCACCATGACCCCTGCCAAATAACAGAGACATGGGAATTATAGTTCCTGTTTCATTTTACACAGTATTTCTTGTAGCTCTTTTTTTTCTAGTTTTAGATGTGAGGCACCTCATAGAACTGGTGTGTAGCTCAATAACTCACTCACTCACATATTCAGCCACTCATTCACTCACTCACTCACCCACTCACACACTCATTCACTTACCCACTCACTCACCTATTCACACACTCATTCATTTACCCACTCACTCACCCATTCACACACTCATTCACTTACCCACTCACTCACCCACCCACTCACACACTCATTCACTTACCCACTCACTCACCCACCCACTCACACACTCATTCACTTACCCACTCATTCACCCATTTACACACTCATTCATTTACCCACTCACTCACCTATTCACACACTCATTCACTTACCCACTCACTCACCCACCCACTCACACACTCATTCACTTACCCACTCACTCACCTATTCACACACTCATTCATTTACCCACTCACTCACCTATTCACGTACTCATTCACTTACCCACTCACTCACTCATTCATTTACCCACTCAGTTACCCATTCACACACTCACCTATTCACTCACTCATTCATTTACACACTCATACACTTACCCACTGACTCATACACTTACCCACTCATTCACCCATTCACTCACCCATTTACCCACTCATTCATTTACCCACTCACTATCTCACCCATTCACACACTCATTCACTTACCCACTCACTCAGCCATTCACACACTCATTGATTTACCCACTCACTCACCCATTCACACACACATTCACTTACCCACTCAGTCACCCATTCACACGCTCATTTACTTACCCACTCACTCACCCATTCACACACTCATTTACTTACCCACTCACTCACCCATTCACTCACTCACCTATTCACTCACTTATTCACTTACCAACTCACTCACCCATTCTCACACTCACCTATTCACTCACTCATTCATTTACTCACTCACTCATTCACTCACTCGCCCATTCACCTAATCATTCACTTACAAACTCATTCACTTACCAACTCACTCACCTATTCAATCATTCACCCATTCATCCACACATTCACTTACCCAATCACTCATTCACTCACACATTCAGTTACCCACTCACAACCACTCACTAACTCAGCCATTCACTCACTCATTCACTCACCCACTCACTCACCCATTCACTCACTCGTTCACTCATTCACTGACACAGTCAGTCACTTATTCACTCACTCACACTTACTCATCCACTCAGTCAGTCACTCACTCACCCACTCACTGACAAATTTAGCAGGAAGATTTTCTACAGGGGAGCTATTGGCACTTTAGTATAGAGAGCTGCAAAGGAGTGGGGACAAAGATGATACCGCTGATATATGTTGGAATGGCGACAAAATAAAATCTGCAGTAAAAGTGGAAACAAGGATAAACTTAATGGTATTCCCACATGGATATTAATAAAATATTAATAAAATAACTAACATTGTGGTAACAGTTGTGAAACGAATATATGGCAGTCAGTAAGGCTCATTTTACAGCACACTCCATAAACATGCCTGCATCCATTTCTGCATCCATTGTTCTCTTAGTATATATATATATATATATATATATATATATATATATATATATATATATATATATATATGTTTTCACCTGCATGATTTTTATTTTGAAACACTTTCTGAAGGTGACACTGAGCTTAGGAGTGAAAATCTCACTGGATTAATGAACTTTCACTGATCATATACAGTGGTAACACATATTCCTAATAATCTGATAAACATCTCAAAATCTGCCAAATGAATTTATAATAATAATAATAATAATAATAATAATAATAATAATAATAATAATAGATATTGGAACATCTTTTTAGAAGAATACATTTATAATAATTTATAGGATGAGACATACCTGTGTTTAATGCCGCATTCAACAAGTGGGAAGCTGGAGCTTGGAATGATGTCATTTTTTGACCTCCATGCGTTTGAGCTACAAATAGGGGGAAATAAAATTGATGCCTCCATGTTCGTCTTTTGTTAGCAACAAGCTAGCCAGCTAACTGTGATGAGCTATGTATATTTTCCTCCTCAAAATAGCAAACTGTATAGTCAGTGTTGTTTATTTAACAAGCGAATATGTCTGCATGTCCATGCTGTAAGCAGCCATGTTGGTTTGAAGTCACTTGCTGAACTCTGAGAAACTCAGAGTTGAGGAGATCACTCTTGCAAGAAAGAATTCTTTTTTCTTCATCAGAGGTCGGGAGTTGAGTTGAACGCAGCATAATAGTGTTAGGGCATATGGTGTAGGAGTATGTAGGGGATGCGGTCGGTGATGATGTAGGTGTATTTTGGACAATGGACTGGGGACAGTGTAGGAGTATACAGGGGACTGGTTGGGGACAGTGTAGGAGTATATGGGGATGGGGTGGGAATGGTATAGAAGTACTCAGATACAGGGTGGGGATGGTGTAGGAGTACATGGGAGACTGGGTGGGAATGGTATAGAAGTACTCAGATACAGGGTGGGGATGGTGTAGGAGTACATGGGAGACTGGGTGGGAATGGTATAGAAGTACTCAGAGACAGGGTGGGAATGGTGTAGGAGTACATGGGAGACTGGGTGGGAATGGTATAGAAGTACTCAGAGACAAGGTGGGGACGGTGTAGGAGTACATGGGAGACTGGGTGGGAATGGTATAGAAGTACCCAGAGACAGGGTGGGAATGGTGTAGGAGTACATGGGAGACTGGGTGGGAATGGTATAGAAGTACTCAGAGACAAGGTGGGGACGGTGTAGGAGTACATGGGAGACTGGGTGGGAATGGTATAGAAGTACTCAGATACAGGGTGGGAATGGTGTAGGAGTACATGGGAGACGGGGTGGGAATGGTATAGAAGTACCCAGAGACAGGGTGGGAATGGTGTAGGAGTACATGGGAGACAGGATGGGAATGGTATAGAAGTACTCAGATACAGGGTGGGGATGGTGTAGGAGTACATGGGAGACTGGGTGGGAATGGTATAGAAGTACCCAGAGACAGGGTGGGAATGGTGTAGGAGTACATGGGAGACGGGGTGGGAATGGTGTAGGAGTACGTAGGAGATGGGGTGGGGACAGTGTAGGAGTACATGGGAGATGGGTGGGAAAGGTGTAGGAGAACGTGGGGGACAGGATGAGGATGGTATAGGAGTATATGATGTTTCTTTTAAATTTAAATTCCTTTGTAAATCAAAACCATGGAGATTCTGAATTTCATCAAATGAGAACATGACACATATCAGTGTTTTAGAATTTGCCATGATAGTCAAATGTTGAGATATTTCTATTCATAAAGGTACTCCAGGACATTTGCTGTTTAGACACAAAGAAACGGAAATAAAACAAAATTATATGATGAAGTGTATGACTCTGGAGGTACAAGGAAGACATGCATTAAGACTCTTCTCTTTCATGTCATCCAGGTGGTGGAATAAACTTCCCCTGGCTATCTGAACAGCTGAGCTACTGGCTGTCAGTAAACATGACTAAAGATCTAGCTCTTCACCAAACATTTCTTTAGCACTTATTTAATTTATTTAAAAATCCGTGGAGTTCCATTGTTTACCTTTCTTGCTGTACTGACCTCCCCCTGACAGGGTTTTATCTCAATGGTGGTCTTGACCAGAACTAGCATGAGGACTAAAAAGCAGTTCTGTATGTTGCTCTGGATAAGGGCATCTGTTATGTGCTGTAAATGTAAATGTAAATGACTATCCATCTAAAAGAAATTAGCACAGTAAAGTGATAAGGACAAAATCATGAGTCATTCTGTCCCTTTGTCAGTGTATCAGTGCTCAAATGCTCAGAAACTAAGTATTGAAACTGATGGAAACTGAGTATGGGAGACACACAGAGGGAATTGGTCCACAGGGACAGGGGTCAAAGGTCACCAATCGCCTAGGGGCTCCCACTAAAGATGAAATATGGTAAAGTTTTGTGTATACAAGTGTGTGTGTGTGTGTGTGTGTGTGTGTGTGATTAAAGGAAATGATGGTGCTTGTTGGAGGAGGGAAAGGGTCACCAGGTCAGCTGGGATTCTGCGTATGTGTTTGTGTGTGTGCAGACATTCACATCCCCTTGAGTTTGAACTCCTCTTTCCAAGACACAGACAGTGAAACAGGAAGCAGACCATGTGCGAGCCATCAAAGGGGCTTGTGGTGATACCCATGCAGGCCCAAACTGCTCTGCAGGGTTCAGGGTTCAAACCCAAAAACTTTGAGAACACTCCAGATTCCCATCAGATGACACGGCTAATATGCGTCATCATCGGCTCAGGAAAATTAAACACATATAAGCTGTTAAGGGGCTTATCTGAGAAAACCAACTTATCTCCCTGGATAGATTTAGCAACATGATCAGTCTGTTCAGTCACTTTGATTCACTATTACATTTTCACTAGTTAAATTTATGAGTTATATCCGAGAGCATTCCATTATTACTGGCATTAGATCAGATCTGTTATTTAATCTAGACTGAATTTCTGGATTGAACTTTTTCTGATCCAGGCCATTTTGAATGTTCACTACTCATAATTCAAGAATGGACTTGTATTCTAACACATTATAATGTTTTCATATATATATATATATATGTATGTATGTATGTATAGGTCATATACTGACAATAAAAGGGAAATATGAAAACATTATAATGTGTTAAAACATATATATACACACTATATGGCTAAAAGTATGTAGACACCTGTTCGTCACATCCATATGTGGTTCTTCCCTAAACTATTGCCGCAAAGTTGGTAGCACAAAATTGTACAGAATGTCTTAGTATGCTGTAGCAATACAATTTCCCTTCACTGGACCTAAGAGACCCAAACCTGTTCCAGCATGACAATGCCCCTGTGCACAAAGCGAGCTCCATACAGACATGGTGTGCCAAGGTTGGAGCAGAAAAACTCAAGTGTCCTGCACAGAGCCCTGACCTCAACACCACTGAACACCTTTGAGATGAACAGGAACACCCACCCAACATCAGTGCCTGACCTCATTAACACTCTTGTTGCTGAATGATCACGAATCAGCACAACCACATTCCTAAAATCTAATGGAAAGTCTTCTCAGAAGATTATTATTATAACAGCAAAGGGGGAATAAATCTGGAATGAGATGTTTAAAAAGCACATATGTGTGTGATGGTCAGGTGTCCACAAACTTTTGTCTATATACTGTAGTGCAGCACTGTGCAAAAAATCTTATGTAATTTCTAAACATTGATTAACATTAATTTACACACTCTACTCCTGAGATACCAGTGATCCTAACCCCTTCTTCTCTCAAGACCTGCCTGATCAATCCTGATTCCCTGGTTAGAGTTCTCATCACTTGGAAATCACTCGCTGCTGCTGAGGATGGCCCCACACAGACATCCTAAAGTTACACGAGACTACTGTGGATGGCACCACTTAAAAACCACGAAGATGGCTTTGGACTGCAATTGCTATGATAGTGTCAGGACTGCAATTGCCACGAACAGTTTTGCACTCATGTCTCCATCAGTGCACAGTTGATAACTTCAACAAAATAGACTTCATGTGAAAACTATAATGAATTTCCTGGTTACACAATTGCACTTTTTGACCATGTAGTACACAGTTACAGAAGGGAAGTATTTATAATTATAGTATTATAATTGCACTCTCTGGTGTCAACCAGATGACTATGGGTCCCCTTTTGAGTCTGGTTACTTTGAAGATTTCTTCCTCATATCGTCTCAGGAAATTTTTCCCTGCCACCCTAATGGCTTGCTTATTAGGGATAAATTCATACATTTAAATTTACATCTTGAATGTATTTATTTCTGTAAACCTTGTCCATTGTTAAAAGTGCTATAAAATAAAATTGAACTGAATTGAATTGAATTAATTTCTGAGAAATTGTTGTATGTTGATAAAGATATTATACTCCCAGTGAACACTTTCTGAGTGCCAAAACATAAGTGAGTCCAGTCACCTTGCCTTACTGTTCCTAGAGAATGTATAACACTACTCTAACTGAACTGTATGATTATTTTACAAAACTTAATTACTAGCCAGAGTGTTCTTTGAGAGCTACAGAAGAGGTGCTGGACAATGTTTGCATTTTGCCAGTAGTAGCGGGAAATGACCAAGCTCTGATGCTCCAGACGATGACTTGGCTTTCTTCTAAAAGTATAATAAATGAGTACATCTTCACTTAATGGTTTCTAGCAATATTTATGTCCCAGACAGCAAACATTAAAAACAGTCCTCTGATGAGTTGATATGTCTCTGCAAAGCTTTGTGAACCAGGTGAAGTGCCCACGTACATGAAAGCGCATTTCTGTCTCTGTGTAAACTAACACTGCTCTCATGTGCCACATTCATCACTAAACATGCAGTCTGTTTCAGTCTGGAACAGTCTGACCTCTCTGTAACACCACTGAGTAAGATGTACGAGCTACAATCAATGAACACCAAATATATGTGTGTGTGTATATATATATATATATATATATATATATATATATATATATAAACAGTATATGAACAGGAGAATCTTACTCTGAGATCCTCTGCTTATATACATTTTTTCACTGATTGAACCTGTATATAAAAATCTTTTAGATAAAATATATAGGCAAAAGTTATTAAAAGTTCCTGCCTCAAACCATGCTGTCACTGGCGACAAAACATGTTACATGTAATTCTGTAATCCCAAAAATACCTCAAACCGTACAAAACTAGCCTTGCCAAACAGGAAAGAATGGGGAATTGTGGCTAGATGATTATAAATGTAAGTAATATATTCATAGCATTAATTAATGATAACTAAGATCTCTCTCAAATGTGAATATATACACACTGCCTGCCTTTTTAACATGTCTGTTGAGGTGCTAAAACTTTAAATCAAAGAATAAACGTGAGGCAGCTAATGAGAATGATGGAATAAAAGCGAGATGGAAAATGGGTAAAGTTAAAAAAAAATGTTTGGACTTCCTGTTAAACAAGAAGGAATGAAAGTTCATTAAACAGCAAGGAATGCACTATCAGCACCATATGTGGCTACATTCAGCATCACGGATCCATATAAACACAGACTGCAAAGTTTTGGTGTGCAGAGACACTCACTGCTGTCATGAGATGAACAGTTTTATAGAACAGAATTATAGCACAAATGTCAGAGTTAGATTTAGAGCCACACTAACAACTTTAAACCACTGCACTACTGGATCAGATAGCAGAGGTTCTCAGGCCCTGTTCTGGAAAATCCTTGTACTGAACACTCCTCTGCCTAAACACACTGTACTTCTATTTAATTAATTAGCAAGCCCTTCGTGAGTTTGGTCAGGCGGATTACATCAGGAAAAAATGGCCCACTGTTCAAGAAAAACTCTGACTTGTGAGGACCTGGGTGAAAAACGAAATGCTCATCTGTAGTGACATCTAGTGGCTAGCAATATGAAGTGAAAGAAGGGCTAAGAGGATCAAAATGCTGTCCAGAATGATCATTCATTCATAATCATTAAGAGCTGTATCACTGTCAGGGTCACAGTGGATCCAGAGCTTATCCCGGAACACCGGGCATGAGGTGGGAATACTCCCTGAATGGGATGCCAGGGGCAATTTACAGTCATCAATCCACCTACTGGCATGATTTTGGGAGGTGGGAGGAAACCGGAGAACCTGGAGAAAACCCACATGGACACTGGGAGAATATGCAAAACTCCACACAGACAGTAACCCAACCTTTGGATCAACGGTACCACTGTACCTATCTATCAGTATCATAAATACTACAACTAAGAGGACTCAGAAGATATGAATGAGATTGACTTTCACTATTAAAATCCTAATGTCCTAAAATACACTATTGACCATTTTTGTTATCTGATAAAGAAGGAAACCTAACACCCGAAATGTCTTGTCAATATAAATGACATTTCGTTTTCTTCTTCATTTTGTCGTAAGGTTATGCAGTCTTTTGTGCTCACTGTACGGTTCTGAGCTAAGATTAGAAACTGAAATACCAGAAATCCCTGGATTGCCAGAAAGCCACTGCTGATCCCTTGGGCAAGAACCCATAACCTCAGATGCTCAGTTCTTGGAACTGTATAAACTTTCACTTGTAAGTGGCTTTAGATAAAGGCATCTGCTAAAATAATAAATATAAAAGCAAATATGTATCTGTTTCAATTTAACATACAAAACCCAGACCTGCAACACCACTTCCAAAAACCACCACTGCCATTAGAATGTAATACTATTTAAGCATTTAAGCATTTAAATATATGTACTGCTTGTCAATCACTTACTAGATTGCCATTTTGTAATTGAGCACACTAAAGAAAGGTATTGTGCATCACAATACACTTGCTGTAAGTCTATAATCTATAATCCATATTCATGTCATGTATATTCATCACTATTTAGCAAGATCTCTATATAGAAGCTTCAAGTGGCACCAGTACCAAACTGAAACCCTACAGCTTAACGAAAGCTATTAGTCACCGTAACAACATACAAGTAGTATTATAGAAGTACTATTATATCACTAAATTATACTTATTTATTTATTCATTCATCTTTAATAATGCTCAGTGTCATCAAGGATCTGCAGTATATCCCAGGAATACACCCTGGATGCCATTCCATTGCGTGGCACATTGCATGACACACACATTCACAGCTAAAGTAGACAGTAGACGGTCAACCTACCAGCATGTTTTTGGGAGGTGGGAGAAAACCAGAGAACCCAGAGAAACCCCACACAGACACAAGGAAAACATGCAAAACTCCACGTAGACAGTAACCCAAGATCAAGATTGAATCAGCCATCCTGTGTCTTCCCACTGCACCACTATGCTACTCTTATGTTTGTTCCTCCAGGAATGCATCTACAGGAAGCACTAGTTTGACTACCAGTGGAAGAGGAAAGTTTAGTTTAGTTTGAGTTTAGTGCTGAGGAGAGAGAATTTTGTGCTTTAGTGGATGAACCTACATTGTTTACAGTATATGTAAGTCTTGTCTAAAGAGGATGTTGATATACATGTCTGAGGATGTTGATGTAAGACTCAGCACACTTCTAAACTTTCCTAGAATATAGACTCAGGCCTATGGTCAGAATGTCCTATAGCAATAACAGTGAAATATAGTGTTAATGTGAATGCAGTGGATGGTCCGGTGTAAGACACTAGGCCTTCAATATCCGGGGGAGGAGGAGTGTTGGAACTGATTTTTTTATTTTATTTTATTATTTTTTTTTTTGATTGATTTTTTATTGATTTTTAACAACAACAAAAAAGCAGAGCCAGATCAATATACAATCGACACCCACAGCAAACATTTAAACAGAAACAATAATCTGTTAGTATAACGGAGTGATCATGGAAAAACCAAAGGGCAAAACAAAAAAAAAAAGTAGGCAGGACTAAAGTCATGATTGTTCATGAAGTAGATCCCACAAGGGGGTCCATATCTGCCAGAATAGTTCAGATTTGTTCTGTAATTCATATGTAAGTTTTTCCAAAGGAAGAAAATTAGCCACTTGTGCCAAACACATCTTCAGAGTCGGTACACATGATGATGAGGAACTGATTTTTAAATATGATCATATATAGCCACAGCTTTACAGCTGCTCACTCATGCAATTATCCAAACATAATGCAGCTGCACAATGCATAAAATCATGCAGATACAGGCCAAGGGCTTCAGTAAATTTTTACAGAAGACCATCGGGTTCCATTCTTGTGAGCCAAGAACAGGAATCTGAGGCAAAAATGGGCAAAGGCTCACTGAATCTGGAAGGTTGAAGATTGGAAAAACATCAACTGATCTGATTTATCTTGATTTATGCTGTGACATGCAGATGGTAGGGTCAGAATTCTGCATCACCAGCATGAATCCACGGACACAGCCTGCCTGGTGGTGGTGGTGGTGTAATGGCATGGGGAATGTTTTCTTCACACACATTGGGCCACTTAATTCCAGTCCCCTTTAAACTGGTTTCATGAAGATGACAGTGAGTTCAGTGTACTTCAGTGGCCTCCCCAGCCACTAGATCTAAATCCAACAGAGCACCTTTGGATGTGGTTGAACAGGAGATTCGCAGCATGAATGTACCACTGAAAAATCTGCACCAATTATGTGATGCAATCATGTGAACATGGATCAGAATCTCAAAGGAAGGTTTCCAACATCTTGTGGAATCCATACAGTTTAGAACTGAGACTGTTCTGAGAGCAATGGGGGAACTACCCATTAATATGGTGTTCCTAATATAGTGGCCAGCGAGTGTATAGATTTTATTTTATTGTTTCAATGCCCTTGAGTTTAATTCTTAATAATAAATATTCTATCATGTCTTAAAAGGCCATATAAAAAGTTTGATATTGGTTCAGTATGAAGAAATTAGTATTTTGTCCCTAAAGGCTAGCTAAAAGACAAAATTCACACTGATGAAAGATTCATAACATTTTTATTGGATTTTTTCTGCTCTGCGGAGTCTATTATTTGGTGTCAACCAGCTATAAAAACTCAGCCACTCAGTGGAATAACTCTAATGTAAGTGTACTGTGATTTAATAGATTACAAAAGCAAATTGAAAAATTCAATCCTTTAAACAGTCAAACCTCACTTCCAAGAGTGTGTGTGTGTGTGTGTGTGTGTGTATGTGAGAGAGAGAGAGAGAGAGAGAGAGAGAGAGAGCTCACTGGGACAATGCTTTCATTCAAATAATTTAGCAAAAGAGAACTACTTACATTCTGATCAGACGAATGTAAGCTCAGAAGTGAATAATTGTATTCAGATCATTCTCAGAATAATTAACAGGTTTTAAACAGGTCATACAGATTTTCCCACAACATCTGTTTTATTTATTTATTATTATTATTATTATTTTGATTAACACATTAATCAGTCATCTCTCATCTTCCAGCTATTAAAATCAGGACACTGATGGGGCATGGATATGTGGAATATGTCAGACTGAGGGAGAGAGAAATCACATTGTGCTCTTGTGGTACAGATATTCATATTCTTCTTAGGTATTTGATTATTGAATATGTGTATAGGGCAGTTGCTAGTAACTCAAAAGACAAATCTCACATGCTAGAATGTAAAATTGGTCAAATTATGTAATTACATCATATTCATATGCCATAAAGCTTTCTGTAGAGTATACAAAAGAATATCAGCGTTGACCTCGTTGACCCAATACTTGTGCACAGCAGTGTTGTATCAGACAAAGACTCTTTTCACTACAGACAGCAAAGCCTCGGCTTTAGATGCTTCTAAACAGCAAACGGACCATTCAGAATAAACCGGCAATTTTGTTGGCCCACTAACCAAAAACCCTTTCTGACTGGATCAGGATAAAGAAAAGCTACACTCACAACTTAATTGCTAGTTTTGTATCCACAACAGAGTTTTCCATAGAGCCCTGCTGATTTGAGGAACCATGGACTTCCAGACTAAAAGAAATGGTACTATCCCTGCACCCTAACATAACTTACCACCCCAGAAAAAAAACAACTTAAGTGTCCCTGGTCTGGGGATTTTTTTTGTTTTACTTTTTAAGGTTTTTTTCCCTGTGTGAATTGAGGTTTAGAGCTTTAGACTTACAAAACAGGGCCGTAATGATTTTCTGCACAGGTAAAAGATATTCTGCAATATATCATACTGACAGCATCAAGTTAGCTCACCATTGAAAGAAGGGAAAGAAAATCGGATCATTATGCATGCCTAAAAATAGTCTTTTGTTTTCCTCTCACACAGCCTTCTCCTCCCTCTTTTCCTTTTATCTGCTGCCTCACAACATATAGTCCCTTTCTGCTGCTTGACTGTGCATCTGGTTCACCTCATGTCTCTTTGTGAGCATTGTGCGTAAGCTCAGGACACAACAGGCATGAGCAAATAGTGAAAACAATGACCAGTATAACTGTAAATGTGGTCAGTATACAATGACCTTTGTATTAATATACTTTGTTTACTGTAGATGTTATTATATTTTTTGACAGTAGAGGGCAACACATTTACACAATTTAAATCCTTTCATTGACTCTATGGCATCTATGTTTACTTCATTTCTTACTTTTTTCATAGTATGGATTTCAGTATGTTCCTGATTGACTGACTAACAATATTTCGTAAAACTGAAAATCAGTATTGATTTCACCTGCATATAATACAAAACAGTTACAGCTGTTATGATGTTGTCTTCTTCCATCCAGCCATTTTTCAAAATTTGGTGAATAGGAGTGTGACAGCTCCATTGAGAGTGAGAGAAGTGCAGGATTATTGCTGTTCCACCCGAACAAAGGGCTCCAATTATAGAATACGCAGCATGTAAAGTGTGCAGGCACAGACCTGTCTCATTTTCCATGACAGCCATCATTATTCTTCACCCCCCACCCCCTGCTCATGCCTGTATAGAAAGTGAGAAGGCTCTGAGAAGGACAGTGCATGCATGTATAGGTGTGTGTCGGGTGTGTTGGAGATGCTAGCAGTAGAGATAAATAAATGAGGGGAGAGAAATAGAAAAGAGCATCTGTACAAGTCCATGGGGCAAGGACAACACTTTCACCCCTCAGACATGTTAGCACAATCATAAATCAGCTGAGACACACACACATACACACGCACACACACACCTTCAATTACTGCAGCTAATTTATGCTATGCTAACACTTACATTCCAAGCGAACCTTTTGGGAACCTCAGTTTTTTTCCATTATACCATTTTCCATGTGGGGACCAACCAAATGTCCCCACAAGGTCAAACTTGTAAAGTGTTGGTATCCTTGTGGGGACATGTGGACCCCACCAAGCTATCAAGATATAAAAACACACACACACACACACACACACACACACACCAAATGTCCCCACAAGGTCAAACCTGTCAGGTGTTGGTATCCTTGTGGGGACATGTGGACCCCACCAAGCTATCAAGATATAAAAACACACACACACACACACACACACACACACACACCAAATGTCCCCACAAGGTCAAACCTGTCAGGTGTTGGTATCCTTGTGGGGAAATGTGGTCCCCACCAAGCTATCAAGATATCGAAAAAAAAAACAAACATGCCCACAGTGACACACACACACACACACACACACACACACACACACACACACACACACACAACAACAACAACCAAATGTCCCCACAAGGTCAAGCCTGTGGTATCCTTGTGGGGGCATATAAAAACATGTCACCCCACCCCACCCCTAGATCACCACAAATTTAACAGATTGTTTAACGGTATAATGCACACTGCGATCCTTCAAGTTTTCTCAAACTCATGATGGCCACTTGAGGAAGATTTGAGAAAAACCTCCTGGGGTTTTAAACGACGCAAAAACAGTGATCATGAGCTTAAGGCAGGAAGGGAAGGGATTGCTTTTGTTCCAGCACAGTCAGAGAGAGAGAGAGAGAGAGAGAGAGAGAGAGAGAGAGAGAGAGAGAGAGAGAGAGAGAGAGAGAGAGAGAGAGAGAGAGAGAGAGAGAGAGAGAGAGAGAGAGAGAGAGGAAGGAGTAGTAGAAGGGTGTTTTTTTTTCTTCCCATTTGGGAAAACTTGTAGGAATGCTAACGAGCGATGGTCATTTCCGTTTTATGATACACTAATGAAGCGGTCCCGATAACCACGCCCACTCACTCTTAATCATTCATAACTTTTTTTCAGACGACGCGCTGGTTCTCACTCGCTAATTTGCATTCGGTGTTTTGTGTTTGGAGTGTGACACGAACGAACTCGGTCCTCCGCAGCCTATCAGAGAAGTGCTCGGGGGAGAGGCGAGTTTTGTTGCCCTCCTGCTCTCCTGCTCTCCGGGGCGAAGCTGCAGTCAGACCAGTTTGGGGAGAACTGTTTGTTAGCTATTAGCTTCTCAACCAGGTGCACTGCACATCCGCCTCATTTCTGCCTACCTGTGCGTCATGTGATCACGGAAAAGCCCCGGTTTCCTTCGCCAGAGAGAGAGAGAGAGACTGTGAGTGAGTGAGTGAGTGAGTGAGTGTCTTGTAGCGTTGCTTGCCTCTAGTCCCGGCATTTTCCAGGAACGAAAAAAGGACCGTTTTCCCCCCCGTCACGTAACTGAAAGGATAATGTGAAGTTGTTTTGAGCACAGGATTGGGCTTCACTGTTTCTGAAGACTGCCTGCGCGTCGCGAGAACTTTCAAAGGTGAGCACGCGCGTTACTTGTTTGTTTGTTTGTTTGTTTACTGTATTGTTCCCACGTAACGTTCTCATTACAAATGCGACGCATTTACACGCACAGAAAAGTGTTTGCTATCTATCCTAATCACTTTTATCTTCTCACAAACTTATTTCTTTAATAATAATAATAATAGTAATAATACTAATAATAAAAACCTTGTTTAGGTTTCATGACTTTGATGCGAGTTTCCTGGCTGCATTCAGCACTGATTGATTAGGCTACATTTTGAGGTAATCTGAAACTAGGAATGCTAAAGCGCTATTTTGTGGAGCTTGATTTATCATCTGTAGTCTATTTAACGCGGCGTAGCTTCAGCTTCCGGTTCAGTGTAAATATTTCAGATAAAAGTGCCAAGTTGTTGTTTACAGTGCCATGAAAATTAAACTACAGCCTGTTGTACAAGCTACAGTGTTTGTAAGTTTTGCTAGCTGGATTAGGCTGGTTTAACCCAGTACTGAAGTAAGACTGGACATAGTTGCTAGTGTTCTGTCTAGACAGGACTGAAACAGGTTTGGCTTTTAAAGAATTAAAAAACAAAAAAAAGTCTGAACATGTTAAACATGTTTGTGGTATTCTACACATTTAAAGCGAGGAAGTCTTTAGCCTCAGAAATGTCTGTGTATTTAATGTTTGTTTAAATTCCTGAAGGAAGGCGGTGCTACAGAACAAGCTACAGAAAATTTGATTTTTTCACATTCCTGCACATAAAACCTGTTTGTTTTTGTTTTTGTTTTTGTTTCATCCTGCCTCACCATGGCATTTTGCTTAACCAGGACATTTCTTCCATAACAACTTTAGGCTGCACTTAGTTGACTCAAATTACTCAATTTACATTGATTACTTTATCTACTTTGAGTACATTTAATCAATAAAGAATCTGATCTGAGGAAAACATCCATTACAACAAGAAGAAAATGTAGGCTACAAACACAAAATCTCCACTTGCAGTAGTTATTAACTCTATTAGCATGATTTTATCATCTCTGTCTCTAAATTGTAATAGGTTTGTGTGATCCGTGTCTTTCTCTTTAGTTCCCTCATATACAGTGACCTTTACAAAGAAATAAAATAGTCTAATGTGGTTCTAATCTGGTTGAGCACTAGGCTGTGGATAATGGGTTTTCTTGTGTAATTCTCATTGAGATGACTGAGATGTAAGGTTCTGTATTAGATAAGGAAGATCTTAATGGCTAGTGAAAATGCACATCAGATGGCTTTCTTGGGTGCATTTAAAGGAAAGGAACTAGAAACCATTTCTAATAATGTGTTCTTAGGCATGAATTTGTTACATCAGAGGAAACTGACATCTCAGAAAATACTGGATATGTCAGTACCTTTTAGGACTTTTTCAACATGCTTCATGATCACTGCCTTGAGTATTTGGTAATAAGATCTACCTTTTGTTTTTTCACTTTTACACTGATCTCATTGATGTGCTAAACAGCCTGATCTGCTGTTTTGTACATCATGTCTTCTTCTCTTTCATGTAGTCCTGCTTACAGAGCCTCTGTTTTGTCTTATGTTGAATCATCCTACTGCAGCCATAATATATAACCCATTATACTGGGGTATAATTTTTATACATGGCTGAGATAAAGATTAAACATTGCTGGAATTGAAAGCTACGCTGTACAATTTTAAGGGCTGTGTTAAACTCAATTTACATTTCATCAGCTCTCTGAAAATTAGATAAAAGTAATCAATGAAGATGATGATCTGAGAAAAACATCCGGCTTCTGAGACGGTCCCAAGCATACTACAACTAATAATAATCAACATCATCATCATCTTTGGACTGAATGTGTTAACCAACAGCACACAGATACAACCTTGCATTTCCAGCAGTCATTTTGTGCAAAATAAACTCAAATATTGTGAGTGAATTTGGAAAGAAAAAGTTGTACCACACAGGAGGAAAGGCCAGGAAGATATCGTTAACTTCATCTGTCATCTTTTCTTATTTCTCACATGTTTTGTTATTGTTATCGTATAATCCTACGTAATTCCTGCCAAAACGGAAAGATGGCTATCTGTGATTTCCTCTACCGCTTTCTTATGCAGTATTTGCATTTTTTTGTCGTTTGCTTAGATTCAGCCAAATAGTGTTCACATGTAACAACTTTCTTGGAACTAAAGCATGCACCTGTCTTCATTCTTGCTATCTTTGGAGTAGTGTTGGAAGGGAGGGTGCTATGCTGCTTTTGTGGTACCTTGTAAGTAGTAATTTGCAAGTTGTAATAATGTCATTTCCCACCTTGGCACATTCCATGTGTGAAGTGGGAGGGGGGCACCATGGACGCCTCCATAAAAGTGTGTCTTCTGTTTGCTATGTCACAGCACATGAAGCTCATAAAACCCTTCTTTAACTACTCTTTTACAGTTACAGGCCTGAGTGGCTATTGGTATTGTTCTACTCTAGTGAACTTCAAACATTCATGCAACATTTTGGACTGTAATTGCAGTACAGCAACAACAGTGGAGTAGCTTAGCAACAAGCTAGTGGACAATAGTGAGTGGCACTAGCAACAAGCTAACTGGCTAACATTAGTGATAACTCTAATATTGATGATTACCTTCTCAAATCGCTTGATATTACCTTCTCAAGCGATTAGTATGATCAGTGTTATAGATTTAACCAAGTATCGTGTCTGTATATTAACTGATCTAAAGCCAATACTGTTATAAACTCATTTGAAAGTAGACAAGAGGAACATTACACTGTTCACCGTGTGAGCGGCCATGTTGATTTTACATCACTCCATACACAGGGAAGGAACTGGTACTTGAGATTATTACCCCAAGTTGATAAGTTGATATTCCAAGTTGACGGGGTGTTTTCTGTAGCTTTTACCAGTCGTGGACAGGGAATTACAAGTTGCAACTTCACCTCGAACGCAACATTACTTTTTAGCAGTTAGCATGCTCTTGCTAACAAGGCTACAGTTAACATAACGCAGTGTAGCTTTAACTGGATTTTGACCTGTTGAATGTTGCCTAGATTGTATCAAGGTCACATTTGATGGTTTCCAGTCAGGTACCTGCTGTACACATTTTCACTTTCATGTCTCTGTCACAGTAATGTGTGTTTAAGCCTAACCTCATGACTGGACAGATTGCGTAGATCCCTGAATAAGACGTGCAGGCGTGAGGAAGGTAAAAAGTCAACATAGGCTTTGAAGTAAATATGATTTAATGGATACTGGCATTTTGTATAGTGCTTGTTTAAAGATTGTTTTATTGCCACAAATAAACAGTTGCTTAGGTTGTATATGTTCTCTGATTCAGTCCTATGCTTGTGTTAGTTTCAATTTGGAGCACATTCTCCAGTTTCTTCCTTGGCAGATTGACATAATAAATTGACATGGTCTTATTCCTGCCTCACACCTTCGGATAGGCTTTGGATCCACCAGGATAAAGCTGAAGATAAATGTATTTGAGTATTGCTAGTGAGATCCAGAAGAGGAAATGCTTCTGGCCAATTAGGGCCCGCATGCAGCCATCAAATGCAGAGAGGGAGCAAGCTTTTATTTTCTCTTTTTTTTTTTTTATTTCTCTTCATCTGTGGGAGCGATCGTGAGTAATGTCTTTTTGTTTGTCTTTCAAACCAAGAAATATGGCCAAAGAAAGCCAGTAATTTCATGCATTTCCTGTGGATACTTGTGCGCTGCTCACTCTGAGCCTGTAAATGGATTGCTTACATGTCCGCTGTTTGTGTGTACTGATTTTAATGAAGCCCAAAAAGCAGATGGAGTAGTATAGTTTATATTATGACTGTGCACATTTGTGTTTTGCTCAGTTCTGCATGGTCCTTTTGGCCTCCTAAATCTAAGCAGTGGACACTTCCTCAATCATCCCCACTTCCTGAGTAACCTCCCATCTAAGAGCTCATCAGAATGGCCTTTGCCTGCTTTTTGGAACCTTTTATTAGTGTTTGTTTACAGTCAGGAGCAGGGCTGATGTGGATTAGCGTGTTATAGTCAGTAAATTGTGTACAGCTCTTATTTTTGTCCTAAAAAACCTCTTCCACAAGCAATCAACCCTGTTCCCTTGTATTTCTTTTGGATATCTCATGCATGATGGCTTTCTATGTTAGATTACAATATCGCAAAAGAAATCATCTAGTCGTAGTGAAAAGAACTCAAGTCCTCGCATTCAGCAGCCTGCGAGCTCTAATTCCAGCCTGTGTTAAGCAAATGGGTATTCATTGGTGGGTCGTACTATGCACAATGGAAAAAGCGAATGAAGGTTGGTGTTTGCAGAGGATACGGTGCCACGGCACAATGGGAGCGACAAGCAATTTTCTCCTCAAATTAAGTTCATTTCCTCCAGCACATAGTTTCTCATTATTGTGTTTAATTGCTGAAGATGAGATGCTTTTTCGAGGTGTGGGAGAGAGGCATGTCTGGACATGAGCTGCATTGGTGTAATGTGTGTATCTAGATCTGATCTGATCACTAACTGACACTAACTGCCTTACAGAGCCAAAGGTGAGAAGTGATGACATTTCTAGTCAATGTGATAAAAGGAAAAAAAATCCACCTCGAGCATATTAATCTTTGTAATTGACATGTGATATGTGATTCAGTGGCATCCAAGATTAACTTTGTAATGAAAATCTGGTTTGATGTTTAAGTATAATCATTTTTTAATGAAATTTTTATTATATTGTTTTATAAAATTTTCAAGTTTGGCATGGCTACAAAGTGGGAAAAACCATGGATGCCTCCAAGAAAGCTTGTCTTTTTTTATTTTTTTAAATTTCTTTTAGCAAAAGGCTAACCAGCTAATACTAGTGATCATCAGTTTATTATGTATTAATATTCTCTGTACAGTGTTGTAGATCTAACCAACTCATATGTCTAAATGAATCTAAAGTAAATTCTGCTGTAAACTCATTAGTAATAATGAAGTGATATTTTAATTTCTGTTGATGATGTGAGCAGCCATGTTGATGTGATATGCTGAACTCGGGGTTGAAGAGACCGTCCCAATTTTGCAAGTAGGAAAGCAGGAATTCCAAGTTGAAGGGCATTTTCTTCATTTTTTTCCTGGCCAGAGTTCGAGAAAGCTCGAGTCCAACTCGAGTATTAGCCCTTGCTTCATCTCTACCTAAAGAGACTGATGCAGCAGCGCTTTAATCCTTTAGTCCTTCCATCTCATTGATCACATCTGCATTGCATTCTGGAACTTTGAGTCCAAAATTTGCTGTCTTCTGTCCTCCTCTGTTAGATTTCTCATTAATATGACATGCTGAAAAAGAGCTAGCAGCAGAATCTGTCAATGACAATTTTTTTCTCCTGGTAAAGTCATGGGAACTGCACATCAGCATGGCACACAAATGCTAACTTCTCAAAGGAAGGAATACGGAAAATAGGAAAATAAGGAAAATAGAGCACTCACTGACACATTAGCAATCTAAGAACATTATAAATATTTCAGTACTAACATATTTAATGTGTTTCAGTGTGGAGATTTCCTTTAATCCTGTGGCACAACAGCTGTTTTGGTTCTGTAATCCAGCACACTGAGATTTAAATGAACTGTTGTCTGTTAGGGTAAAATGCAAACTATATCTCTACAGTGAACCTTGTAGGGAAATTACAGCCTTTATTAAAGGTCTGCTCATTGTAGGCTGCAGCTTTTGTCTGTCAACATGAGGATCAAAGAAATGTCCATGCTAGGAAAAGAGTGTGCCATCACGAGAAAGCAAAGTTAGAAAAACTGCATCAGGCACAGTGGTTGTGTTTAAGATCAGCTGTTTGGTACATTGCTGAGAAGCAGGGACACATTGGTGAGAAGTGCGTGAGGAGCAATGGCAAACACATGTCGAGAACAGAATGGCAACATCTGTTGTTTTGTTTTGCCTTTGGTTTTATCCTGCCTTCATTTTGGCAGGAGTTTTAAAAGTTCAGCAGTAGTCACAATAGTTATCATTTTTCACTCAGCCTTTTCATGCTGCAGCTATTCTGAGGAAACTACTGGGACTTGCAAAGTTTGCCTCACTTTGGATTTTAAAGCACTGACAAACCTGATAAACATTTCAGGGAATTCACTCAGTTGCTTTTCTTTTTCATTTCAGTTTCACAACTTCTGAATGTCCTCTGATGAAGATAAAGTTAAGATAATAGGAAAATTTGATTCATTCTCCCTGTTATCTGTGAGATACGCATTTCCTCAGACTGAAAAATATTTACTGAATTACAGCAATAACTACTGGGGTCAGGCGTGTGTACTTGCTTCCATTGTCTGATCTGTGCTTTGTTGTGTTTTGCTTGATAATGTATCTGCACTATTTAAATATGTCACTAAATAGGCATGTCTTATCTTGTAGTCAGCTGTTGTGTTTGTGTTTTACAGTACCAGTGCTGGACAATTAGTGGAAACAGTGAACTATTACAAATGCCCAGAAATGTCAGGTCTTGTGGTGTCTGTGCTGGAGCGGTTTTGGATATAGTTTTGGCCTGCACAATTAATTGAATTGAATTACGATCATTTTTGGCTTTCTCAAGTAATTAAACATAATCTACTTTGATGAGCCTAATCATGTATTAATTAATCTCCAGTAACCACTTTATTCTGGTCAGGATCATAGAGCCTATGGACACTGGACATGAGGTAGCAATATACTGGATGGAACGCCAGTCTATCACAAGACATCATGAACAAACATTCACACACTAATTTATTGTAGCCAGTCCACCTACTGGCATATTTTTGGGAGGTGAGAAGAAGCCCGAAAACACAGAGGAAACCCACATGATTATATGGAAAGAACATGCGAAACTCCACAAACCTGAGCTCATACTGCCTTGACGAGCTTAGCTTAAGTTAGCTAATGTTTGATAACAGTGTTTATTGGTGTATTATGCTACATTCGATACACTCTGAATTCACGTTTGGGAACTTGGGATGGTCTCACCAGCTCTGAGTTCAGCAAGCTATGTCAACATGGCTGCTCAGAGTCATGAGTAAACAGTAAACGAAGTAGCACTTCTTACATTTAAATGACTTCTGCTGTATGCACAAGTATGCACAACAGTATTTGCTGTAGATCTGTCAACAAACACTAAAAACACAGTTCACCATTTTGAGGAGGAAAATATACTTATATATCGCTTACAAAAGACAAACACGGAGTCGTCCGTGGTTTTTTTTTTTTTTTCCCACTTTGTTGCTCGAACCACGGAATGTCATTCTTACAATTCATATTCATAAGTCGCACTTTGAGTTTTTATTTATATTAATCAATTAAAGGATACTCAGTTAATCAGGTAAAGTGCATTAAAACTACTTTGTTCCTAAACTGACAGAACTGTGATTTTTAATCATGGTATGATATATAATCATTAGAGACTCTAACATCGTGAATTTACTTTCACTTGAACACGACTGTATCAGTGTTCATGTGTATACTTGTTTGATCCACGTCATACATCCTGCTGCAACACTGCATGCTGATCGTGTCACATGGACAAGTCTAACTCATCTGATCAATCATTAACCTTGTGGGTAGATAAATGTTATCATGCACGAAGATTAAAGAGAATATCCTCAGTGACCTATCCAGTGTGTGAGGACTTTCTGCTGACTGGTGACTCTATTAGTGTGCTGGCTCTAAAGAGTGTGACCAGAGCCAGAATGTGATAAAGTAGGACAGGCTGAGGGGTGGTGGGCTTCAGTGTGTGTGTGTGTATGTGTGTGTGTGTGTGTATTTGAGAGAGAGAGAGGCATAAGCTTGTGGATGGTGCCAGCAGTGTTTTCACTCCGTCATGTTCAGGCTTACACTCATTCTCCTGTGCATGAGTGACTGCTGGAATTTCTCTCTGTGATTTACTCCGATACAGTTCTACCAAGGTGAGCCAAAAAAGGTATTGGACTACATCTACTGTAGCTGGGTGTTTATCGGTCCCTAAGGAGTATTCATTTGTCTGAAATTACATATTACAGTACATATTAATAAGTAATAACTTGTTTGTAATTGAATTCTATAGCCTTGGAGGGAAGCAGAGTGCAGAGTCAGCCATGATGCAGCTACATGTATCAGCCAGTGTACACAATACAGAAAAATCATGAACTGGACACAGACTAGGATTTTTTTTTTCTTTTTTTTTTTCCTAATTTTTTCCTGTCTAGTTACGGTTAACATGTGCCCAGTTTAGCCTCAGATTCCTGTTCTTGGCTGACAGGAGTGGAACCTGACATGGTCTTCTGCTGTTGTAGCACATTTCACCTCGAGGTTTGACATGTGCGTTCTGAGATACTTTTCTGCTCAGCACAGTTATAAAGAGTGGTTATTTGAGTTAGTGTAGGCTTCTGTCAGTTCAAACCAGTCTAACTATTGTCTTCTGATCTCTCTCATCAAGTTGTTTCCACCCACAGAGCTGCTGGATCACTGGATGTTTTGTTTTTTTTTGCACCATTCTGTGTAAACTCTAGAGACTGTTGTGTGTGAAAATCTCAGGAGATCAGTAGTTTCTGAAATACTCAAACCAGCCCATCTGGCAGCAACAATCATGCCACAGTTAAAGTCATTGAGAGTGCTGATCTTTCCCCATTCTGATGTTTGATGTGAACATTAACTGAAGCTGCTGACCTGTATCTGCATGATCTGCGTTATACTGCTGCCACATGATTGTGATTGACTGATTGGATAACTGCATAAATGAGCAGGTGTGCAGGTGTTCCTAATAGCTTTGTAATACAAATGTGAGAAATAATCCAGAACCTTCAAATTTAGTGAAGGGTATGTTCATTTTGGCATTTGTCTCCATCCTTGTTCATTCCACTTGTTCAGGGAAGCAGGCACACTATCAGTGTGTCTCAGCAAAAGAAGCAAGTCTGAGTGTGATACGTCTTTTTGACAGGCTATGCCGAACTTGTTTAAGAACCCTCACCACTCACTGGCACAAAGAACCGCAGCTACAGTGTGGACAGATCTGTTACAAATCACTGCTTACAGATGTGGCATAAATCAGGGAATTTCATTAAAACCTTGCTCCTGTGCAGAGCCTCAGATAGGGTTCAGAAAAGCAGTTCCATTTTTTCCCCCCTGCTTTTATGGAGACCAGAGCTAGGAAATTGAGTTCACTGAAAATAGTATGTGCCATACTGCCTTTAAATGCACCTTATTTTAAGTGTGTTCATTTGGACATTGACCACAGTAGTGTAATCACATGTTTGTCCATACACAGTCTCCATTCTGAGCCTACTCGGTTCCTGCACAGATTGCCAGGACAACTGGAGGAAGTTACAGTCACAAGCGTGAAGTCAGTCAAGTTCTTCTGGTTTTGCAGAGCTTCAGAGGAGCAGAGTTCATGTTGTGGTTGCTCAGTCTGAGATCGCTTTGTTTGGAGCTTTCTTCACCTCAGCCAACAAGTTATCTTGCATAAATATAGCTCTGGGACGGTATAGAATAAGTCTCTTTGTGCAGTGTTTTTATTAAGGCCCACAGCTTTCTCTAGCACAAAGGTGCCTTTTTAAAGTCTGCACGAAGTGGCTTGAAACGTGCAGCGTTATTCGATGTGTTGAGGTAATTCCACTGAAAGAGGAAGTCAGGGCGACATGTCGAGATACCTTTAAGGCTAACATATTCATACTAAAAGCCACAAAACTTCAATTTCTTGGGGACTTTAAGAGTGTTAAGAAAAGGAGAACCATGGGCTGCATTAATTATTTAGTGCTCGGTGGTTTTGTGGAGATTTCAGGGCCTACATCACCCCTGGAATGCTGTTATTGTAGCACATTGCTGTGGTATGCAATAATATTAAACCGCTAACCATGGTACAGCTGCTGACCTAATGTTCTATATTTCCCACGGTTCTATCTAACTAAATATACTAACAAAGATGGAACAAGACACAGCAAGGTACTATAATTTAAGTGATTAATAACAAGATGTTTGATTTTTAGCATGGTACAAATCTCCAATATCTTTGAAAGAGTATGACATTTAAAATATTTTTTAAAAAAAGCATTGAAGTGTATTCATATCCATATTTTGATGAACTCTTTGGTAATCTGGTAATCTCTCTGGAAGCCTCAGCCTTAGACGCTCCAAACACGTCTAAGTTCTTTTAGACACTTTTCTGGCCATGAACCTCACAATCTTGAAGGTTGCAATCTGATTGGCTCTCCACACATCTGTGTACTGGTTTGTTCAGATCGTATTTTAAACACACACACAAAAGAATCACTGACTCAACTGAGCAGTTTTGTTTAGAGAGAGATGTAGAGAGATTTGTTTAAAAGAAGGTAAATGAGATCATTACATTTGCTGACATGTTTTGGAAAGTAAGTAGTTCTTATTCATGTTTTGTGTTGCGATGTATCAGACTCGCGAGCAAAAGCTGGAGATCTCACCTGCTAGACTAGGTAATAGCCAACACCGACTTCCATACATGCCGCCGTATAGTTTATGTTTGGTGTTTTATCCTGACAATCTACACAGATATACCTCCAGCTACACATACTTTGACGCTGATGTAAAATAAAGTTTGCGCAATAGCCCTGACCTCTCTTGTTGAGCAGCATCTGTAATGTGAAATGTAGGCTCAGCTGTTTGTGAGCTGATGATTAATACCACATTTAGAAAGGTATCTTTTTTAAGACAAAGTGCTGCATGTTTTCTACATGTAGTGAAGTATAGCAAAAAGAGTTCAAATCCTCAGAAGGCCCTTTATCTCAGTAACTGAGTGTCTGTGAGGTATCAGTGTGATGATCCTCCTGTGTAGCAACCAAATGTTTGAGAATGATAAACTAATTTTGCAGAACCGAACATGAAGGATGTCAGGGTTTCCCAGACTTACTTCTTTCCATTTGTATTCCTGGCAGTGTTCAGTGTTACATATGGAGGATAGTCGTCTCCTGTATGAACACATGGTCTGTTCTCTCAAAGCAGTCTGTCACAAATACATTAACAGATGGCTGCAAGGATCAGTGACATGGCTCTTGTATTTTTTTTATACAGTTTTTTTTTTTTGGGTTATGCAGGATTATCCAAAGCTGCTTAAGGTGTCTGTTGGGTGGCCAGTTGTGTTTGGGATGTGTAAGGGCTCGTCGCTTGATTAAGCTGCATTCAAGCAGGACATTTTGAGTGCGATAGTGCAGTTAATCCTCAAATAACCCAAATTCCAGTTATTCCCTATACATTTCACATTTATTATTTTTTATCCTCAATAGTTTTTTTTGTTGGATAATGTGGGTTTTACAATTTAACCCTCGTCTGGAATTAATTAAAATGAGGTGTGCTGTTGGAGAAAAATGACGACGTCAGCAACTGGGTGGTGTGATGAGGCCGGTGTCGCAGCATGTATGCGCTTGTTGTGTATCACTTCTGAAAAGCTTAAGTCCTCATGAAATGGCTTCTTAGCTGTGATTTGATTTCGTATATTGACTCATTTCCTTCTGAAACAAGAAGTCAGAGTGACGTTGTGTTGACCCGCTTGACTGACTTGCAGCCAGTGAACAGCCAGTAGCTTTGGAGATATGTCACACCCACAGCAAATCTAAAGCAACCAAACAGTAGCTTAGCGAGCTCGTAAAGAGATTAATGAGAGGCTTTTACATACTTTTAATGACACGTGGAGGTGTATGAAGACAGAATCACGTTCTCATGCAGACTGAGGAAGCGACATTCCAGCATTGAAGAGCCCCAAGCTGGTAAAACTCCTTATACACCGTGACCTGGTACAAATTCCACTCCCTTCGAAAAGAATAAACGCCAACCATTGTTTTATTGTTTGTGGGAAACCGCACAGCCAAAAATGTTTACTGCTAACAAGCTACTACTTTAAAGCAAGACCTACCTCCGGGGGCAGGACATATATGGTTCTGTTGAGCATTTTCACAAAGTTGTGCCTAGATATGAATCATTTTATTTTATTTTATTTTCCTCAGAAGTGATGAACTATTAAAAATTGAAATGAGAATATCTCTAAACTGTTTTTTTTGTTCCCCCCCCCCCCCCCCCCCCCCCCCCCTTCCATCCCCAGCGATACATTGTATTGGTTTGAATAATCCTATGGGAAGGGTATAAAGAGCTCTGAAACACAGTTTCTGATTTCAGACATGGTTAATGCTTATATGTGCAACTCTGCATTTATACAGAAATTCTACTTTGAGGTCTGACTTATTTGAAATCCACAAACTGAAACCAGAGGGCATTCCCACAGTGCTTTATTTTTAGTGCTAATCACTGGAACTTGGCTAATGTTGATCTTTATATGCTAGAGGTAATAAGGGGATTTTTTAAAATAAAATATTAACTATAGCTATTTCACTGCATGGGTATGTGTTTTATGGGAGTTTTCCTGCTGGTTAAACATTAAGAAAGTTCACAATTGTCAGTGAATGTGGCCAAGGCTCAGGCCAGAACCTGTTATCTTGATCTTGACCTTCAAGAGCTTTCCCATAATGATTAAAACCATATTTAGCTAGCTCATTAGCTACTGCATTTTACACTGTGCTCAGACATTAGGATCAAATGCATGATAGACAGAATTTATGGCAGAAATGATGAGTATTTTCAGGTGGGACTAGCAGTCAGGTTTGAGTGCAGTGACTAATACAGGTTTTGTGTAAGCTGTAATTAGAGCTGAGTGATTGTGATGTGAGTTATCAGTTTCTTCTTTAAAGGCTTTTTTGTAAATACTGAATTAAGAAAGCATGTAAGTATGGATGTAGCTTTTCATAATATGGCTTCACGGTCCTGTTGGCCCTTCGTTAGAAAAACCTCAGGGAAGCTTGTATCGTGACACACTGTGCTGGTTGAAGGAGATTAGTGATGTTGATATATTTGCCATATTGCTGTTGCTCATGCCTAACCTGAAAGAGCAGGGTTTCAGGTTTATCGCTGGGATCGAGTCAAAAGAATTGGAGATTAGGAAACAGAAAGAGCAGAAGGAGTATGTGAATGTCTGTGCAGTTTTATTTCCCTCAGTGGTATTTTTGGAATTTTCAGTGTTTGCTCATAATGTGCTGTTTTGATTGGACATTGTTGACTGCATTCACTCTGCTGATCATTCTATTTAAACGTGTGTGTGCATGCATGAAAGAGATAAGAGAGGTGACTGTGGTCAGTTTCATATCTTGATCAGCATTAACATGATGTTTAAATTTTTTTTCCAGACACTGTGTGTTTGTGTTCAAGTCTGAGTCCTTGACTCAGCTTCTGGATCTCATTTCCTGCCTGCTTCTCTTGAAAGCAATACATATCTCTCTCTCTGCCTGTGTCTTGTTCCATGGCTTTGTCTCTCTGATCCCAGTATTTAAAAAGCTACTGATTCTAAACAAAAGCAAATGGTAAAGGTATGAGTTTACACAGCCATCACAGTATAGAGGGTCGCCAGCTCTCATGATTTAGGTGCGCGACTTGTGCTTTCAGGCCCTGTTTCATGCTTGCACACCAATGGTTTAGAAGAAAAAAAAAACATGAGATCAAGTCTAACCTATGATTCAGATAAACTATGGTCAAACCACAAACCAACAATCTTCTAAAAACAGCTACTTACAGTAGGCCTTGAAGATGCTAACGGAAATCTAATGTTTCTTTATTTTCATTGCCAGAAAGAATGGTGCATCATCTTTCTGTTCATCCGAGTAGCACTAGGTTTACGCTCCCTCTTTTTTCATTGGCTGCCACACATTCATTTCTTTTGCTAGGCTTGCTTCAACATGTGAACATCTAATCCCATGTGAACATTAGTGTAAATATGTAACAGAGCAGTAATGTGTGTGAGCATAGCTCACATGTATGTATAATATACGTAAACATGAATTTGTGTTTATTTATCTATCTAACTACTTATTTATTTTGTCAAGCACCACCATTGTTGCTTTTTGTTTCCTTATTCTACTTAATGCTTTGGTAACAGTGCTGAACTACTATTTATGCCAGTAAAGCTGCTGGAATTGAAATTGAATTGACAGACATAGAGAGATAAAAAGAGACTGAGAGAGAGTGCTAGATAGACAGAAAGAGGCATGGAGAGACACAGACAGAGAGATAAAAATGTGTCAGAGACCGAAAGACAACTAGAGAAACGAGAGAGAGGACAGAGACAAAAAGACACACAAAGAAAAGAGGAACATAAGAGAGGAAAGCAGATGGAGATGGATAGAGAGACATGGAGAGATAGAGCGAGACATGGGGTGAGACACAGAGGAACAGGGAGAGGTAGAAAAAGATAGATGATTGAGAGACAGAGAGATATAAACAGAGACAGAGAAACACAGAGACTATATCTGTGACTTTAGCTAATATATATTTTGAGATATAAAAGACACAAAACACACACTGACACTGTATGCTGTAGATTAATAGATAGGTAAATGTAGTTTATTGATTTAGGGGATATTTGACAGCTGTCTAGATTGACTGCTGTTAATTTATAACTTTATAATTCTGTCTGAGAAAAGCTGCAAATGATTCTATTGGGAAATATCCGAGCAGCAAATAACAGAACTAGCAATCAACATGTTCAAATGAAGCCCATGGTGAAACGAACCTGTTTTTAGTTATATATTAGTGTGCGTCTATAGTTGTGGGAAAGGAATGTTCAGCCAATGGAACAATTTATCCACATAAGAACTATAACAGAAGTGACGTGCTGTGAATTTCAGTTAGGCCACACAGAGATCAATTCTCAAAACTCTTAAAGCAGACTTGTGTGGAAAAGCATGTTACCTGATCTGACTGTGCACAGGCACTGCTGATTGCAGCGCGTTCTACAGCAGACCCTCCTCCTGGGAACGACTCAACAAATACAAAAGACACGCCTGTGTTACTGGCATTAAGAGTTTGTGTCGGGGATTTGAATCACTTGGCTGACACCAGTGGAAATGACTATGCCTGTGCAAATACTGTTAACGTTGCTGTTTTCTTACACTTGTAACGTATGAGGATATTTTTGTTATTCTGCTCTCATAATCGCATCCAGACACATCTGCAATGTAGCAGTGATATTTTTCTTTACTGTTGACTCAGCGCGGCATTTCCTTTACCGGTACAATCCCTCAGGGTAATAAAAATCGTTCATTCCTCGGCTCTCTGCTTTCAGTGGATTCATATGGCTAAGGATTTCGCTTTCCCTGCCTGGGATTTTACCAGCTGAGCTGCAAGGCATCCACACAGTTATTATAATCCCAGTCAGCACTTTATGACTAAGTTTTTTTTTTTTTTTTTTTTTTTTTTTAAATTTCTTGCTTTATCTTTTTTTTTTTTCTTCTTTCAAATGCATAAATGTGGTGCTCTTGATTTCCTTAGGCTCTGCCTCAATAACAGCTTACTAAGGCTTTTTTAATTACAAAGTCACACTTGTATAGGACTAAAACTATTAACTATTTTTTTCCTCCCAAACCTGCCCCACACACACACACACACACATATATATGTATGTGTGTATATATATATATATATATATATATATATATATATATATATATATATATATATATATATATATATATATATATATATATACATATATATACATATATATAAATTGGTGTTTGTCTGCAAAAATATGACAGTAACAACAAGTTGAAAATCACTTATTTAACATGTCGCTAAGAGCTGAATCACTTCATTTAACAGTAAAATTTGATTAAGGTTTGATTGTTTTTTGAAGACAAATGATGTTAATATATTAAAAACACTGGCATAATTTTGTCCCTGAGCTTGAGGATTAAGTGCTAGAAAATTGTGTGGTAAAGTGGCGGACGGTGCTATGTGTCAGAAATTTACAAACTGTTGTAAGCAACCCCTGGGACCTAAAGTCAGTTTATTTTAGAATCTCGTGTCCAGAGCTAACACCTCTGCTATATTCAGCCTTATCAGCCATTCACATTCCTCTATGATGAAACTCCCAGTAGCTCCCATCAGCATGGGGTGTGTGTGTGTGTGTGTGTGTGTGTGTGTGTGTGTGTGTGTGTGTGTGTGTGTCAGAGTGAGGGTGGAAATCAGTTTGTTACATAGCCCGGCTTAGCAGTGGACTTTGTTGCACACACTCCGACTCTCCTGTGGCCACAAGTTCAAATTAAAGCATCAGATTGAAGCCAGAAGACCAGTCTCTCTCTCTCTCTCTCTCTCTCTCTCTCTCTCTCTCTCTCTCTCTCTCTCATATCTAACATCCACTCATAGCGATCTCTTGATTTGAAACTCTGATTTGGTCAACAACCCAGTCAACAAGTAATCTGATGGAAGTGTTGCTACTTTTTCAATCTAGTAGTTTGTGATTTTGATGCCACAGATGGACAACAGCGGAAGCTACCTGTTGCAGACCAAAGGTTTTGCTCTTTCACCTGGTATTTGGTACCTGCGATGGTCACATTATTGTGAACAACAAAGTTTTTGTTTTTATTTGCATAACACCAAGGTTATAGTAATTTCAGTATAACGTAATTACGTCCTCAGAGTCTCAAAGACCTTTGCTGTGTTCTAAATGTTAGGTGGTAGTTTTATTATAAGTCACATTAAATATGGTCATTATTTACTAGAGGTTTTGTGTTTGTAAATCACATATATAATGCTGTCCTTATTCTGGCTTTGTGTATTTTGCTGTAGAGACAACAGCAATTTTTTTTTTCATTTTGTGGAAAAAAGATAAATAACAGGTTATCAGGGTACATTTGCTGAATTTCGTTTATAAAAAACTGTCGGATTTCTTACTGTTTACATGAAAACCTGGGTAATATGATGCATCCCAGGTAATTACTAGTATTATTAGTGTGCATGTAAACACATTCTCAGTCTCTGTCTCTCTCACAAACACATACACACACACACACACACACATATGCCCTGGCAGATAAATTTGGCAATACTGACACCCCATGAATCCTTCATAACCCTATCTGTGGTCTGATCAATAATGTAATTCTGTGTGAGCGAGTACAGAGTGTGTATCCAATCTCACCTGCTTCAGCCTCGACTAACAAGGTTTGGTGTGTGTGTGTGTGTGTGTGTGTGTGTGTGTGTAATCCCCTGTGTATGGGAGAATATCATTAGCAGGTGAGTCAGAGGAAGGGCGCGTGAGGATTCAGGGATGTGTTGATAGTCACAGCTTTTGTATTATAAGGATGCTGATGCTGTAAAGCTGGTCACAAACACACACACACACACACGCCCCCACACCTACCCACCCACACACGCATACAAAACTTGGAAAATCCCCTACATTTCCCAAGTACGTTATTTATGATCCTAAAAAACCCCAGCCTGAATAATGTGCAATAGCTTTAGCTTATTCAGGGTGTGACAGACTGCACCGTGTGACACTATGTACATTTTTACTGCTATTCACACTTATAATTACTACAAATAAGACAAGACCACTTTTTCTTTTCTGGTACTGATATAGAAATATAGAGTGTTGGCTGATACTCCTACTGCTCCAATGAACAGGGGACAAGAAAGAAAAACAAATATGGAAAACAAAATCTTGTTAATGACAGTACGTGAGGAGATTTAGGACATGTTTAACTGAAAAATTTCATAGTCAATATTCCAATATTTGCAATATAACTAAAAATAACCAAGCAGCTACACTATATGGCCAAAAGTTTGTGAACACCTAACCATCACACCCATATGTGCTTGTTGAACATCCCATTCAGGATTCATTCCCCCCTTTGTGTTAGAATAAGCTCCACTCTTCTGGGAAGGCTTTCCACTAAATTTTGGAGCGTGGTTGTGGGGATTTGTGCTCATTCAGCTACAAGAGTATTAGTAAGGTCAGGCACTGATGTTGGGTGAGGAGGCCGGGGGTGCAGTCAGTGTTCCAGTTCATCCCAAAGGTGTTCAGTGGGGTTGAGGTCAGGGCTCTGTGCAGGACACTCGAGTTCTTCCACTCCAGCCTTGGCACACCATGTCTTCATGGAGCTCTCTTTGTGTACAGGGGCATTGTCATGCTGGAACAGGTTTAAGCCTCTTAGTTCCAAAGAAGGGAAACTGAAATGCTACAGCATGCAAAGACATTCTAGACACCTCTTTGTGGCAACATTTTAGGGAAGAACCACATGTGGTTGTGATGCTCAAATACACTTTTGGCCAAACAGTGTAATTTTGGGACTTTGAATGGTACACTATGTAACATCCTACTTTCACTGCATAAAGTCAAGTCACCCAAGCAGCTCAAATTCTCTTGATTTTCTCTCTCCAAACCTACAGTGAAGGCAAACAATCTTTATTTAATCTTTATTACTGTTAATTAGTAATTAACTAAAAATTATTAATAATTATTAATCTAGATGGCAAGCTAGGTTAGTTAGACTGTTATGGTTACAGTGTGCGCTTTCATATCAAGTGTGTAAAAAAGTGAAAAACATGCTAAGAGTGTAGGTCTTGAGTGTAAATGTGTTGCACATGCAGGCCTAAGTCTGTAAATTGGCATCATTGCAATGCATCTGTGACTCATCTTCCCAGGGCTGGCTTACGCTATAATTTTGTTTTGGCTTTTTTCTTGACTATATTTAAAGCATACCTGGTGCATTAAACCCTTTGTTTCTGTACGTCTACTCTCAGCCAAGTGTACTGAGAGTCGAACCCATCCATTTGAAAGCTGCAGCTGTGAATGACTTCTTTGAATGCAACTGCTGTGGGGGTCCGTATGACAGATATCCATTTTCAAGCTTCCTGAATGGGTCTGGTTCCACCCCCTCCACTCAGCGGGGTGACTTTTGCCCTCTCATGCTCTCACCATCACCTTCACAGCTTTGGCTGCCCTTTCTGCCTGTAATTGCAGGGCCCCTAAAAGCTCAGAGATGACGAGGGGAAAGAAGACGGTGAAGGGAAATAACTGGAGACACTGATGGTGTGTAAACTGCATGAAGTGGAGCTGTGTGAAGGTGTTCATTTGGCTGCGAGTGCATGTTTCCAGAGTTTTATGGAATTTCCTCTTTGTCTCTCTAGTGGGGATTCTGGTCCAGTGCTTAGAGCTAGATGGAACTGTTGGGATACTAGAGTAGAATATGGTACCACGTGATGGATTTTTGGTTTTAGAAATGACTGATTTTAAAAAGGGATGTACTGTGTGCTGTCTTTACTTTCTGTCCTCATAAAGGTACACAGATAAGATAATGTTTTAAATGCTATCATTGACAGTCATGTCCATTTCAACTAAAGAAGTTCATTTGAAGCAAAACTCTTTGGGTTTTTAAGGATTCAGTAATTCCTTAGGGAGAAATAAAAATGGTTCATTTTCTCTAATTTGCTTTTTTAAATAAAATTTTCTAGTATTAGCCTATTTGGGTTACAATTAACCTTGTTACCATGGCAACATACCCCATAATGGGAAAATTTTATCAACTGTTGCTTTAAGAGTAAGTTTTTTTTCCTCAAACCTCAGTAACACCATAGGATTCTCTTACCACAAGCATCTTAATATTAAAGTTACTAAAGTCTAATTTAATATAAATAAACCCGTACCGTATAGACCCTAGAAATGTGACTGTTATGTTAAAACATAAATAAAACCTAATCATCTTCTCGGAATGCGCACATTCCAGCTTCAACAACAGGGATGTGTGCAAAATGGTTTCAGACACATTTTATAAATGCACCAAATAAAGTGCAGGCAGCGGGAATTACAAAACATTAACTAACTCTGTAACAAAAGTATTACCTTGTGGTATGCTGCTTTTAAACACAGTAGAAATGGCTGCATTTAAAGCCCAAAAATGCCTGAAAAATATCAGAAAGGCTTTACAGGGAGAAAATACTTCTCTGCAATCCATAAATGCTTGTAATGGCTAACTTACATACTGCCACAACTGGCGACTGCAATCATCTTGTGCTTATTTAATGTTTATGTAAATTTAGAGTTAAAAAAATGAAGATTCTTTTTAACCAATTACATTTTCCCCACCCCAGTTTTACATTACATTATGTTATGGCTTTTCTGCTCCTGTCACAGCGCAAAGTATGAAGGGATAAATATGCAAATTACACTAGTAGCATAAATTCTGGTTCATCCAGTGCTGAGGGGAAAAAACTGAGTAAGTAAACATTGTGCTATAATCCATTTTAAACATTTGTACATATGAGTTTGCATTAAAGTGCTATCATTATGTGCAGTGGATACAAGTCTACACACCCCTGTTAAAATGGCAGGTTTTTGTGATTTAAAAAAAAAGAAACTGCACCCTAATACACACTTGTTTAACTAGGTTATTGTAAGTTATTTTTCCTTTTTTCCCCCTAAAATGTTTCTGATTGTTTTTCACTTTACTTGTATACTTTGCAATTTCATATTAGAGGTGAGAATGGATCTGACATGATTTATCTTAGTGTCATTCTTTTGCTTCACAAAAACCTGCCATTTTAACAGTGGTGTGTAGACTTTTTATATCCACTGTATGCTGCCTTCCTCAAAAACCCTTCATCACGCCATCTTTATGATATTGCTGTGGTTCATGGCTGCACCATTGTGAGCATTGATACAGCAGTTGAAAATGATGTTTGCTGTGTCCTGTGTCCTGTATTTAGGGCAAGTCTACGTCATTAGACTGTGTGAATCAGTGCAAAGCATATAGTTATAAAACTGCATGAGTGGCGCAAGAGGCTCTGCTCTGATACATATATAATTATGTTTGATTGATGCATTCAAACATGGTTTTGTGAGTCATTTTGAGCTTTGGTTCGTGTGTGTGTAGTTTAAATAGGGACATGATTAGAAGCCATTAGTAAGCACATAGGCATTGCTTTAGAGTTTATTGTGTTATTTTTAGCCCCAGAAACACACTTTACTCTACTAAATCTGCTTTAAACATTCACCAATCTGACATTCAGCACACACATGCAATAGTCTGTATCCTGATGCGTGAAAGAGCAAGGATTATTATTTTTTTTTAAAGATACAGGAAAACAACATAGAAGTGGAGTAGAAGTGGAGGTCTGAGAGGTCTGAGTTGAATGCGGCAGTAGTTAGTGTAATTATTCTGGCTTCCATAGTTACTCGCTGTTAAAGCTAACATAAATATGCCCATTACGGTCAAGACGTTAACAGTTTATCTGCCCAGGCTTTATCTTCAAATGTGTGATGAGACTAATTCTTCGTCCAATTTAGTCAGAATCAGTTAGCTCAAAGTTTTGTTTTGTCTGGAAAAAAAAAAACAAACTGTAGCCATGTTTTAGGTTGATGTAAGAGACATAGAGACATAGATAAAATTTACACATCAACAGACAACTTTCTAGATGGTCCCTGTTGAGATAAATGAAAATTTACTGTGCACCCAAAGATTTTTCAGAATCAGCAGAATAAGAATCGCGAATATGCGTATCCATTTTATGATGAACTTTAAGTCATGGCAAGATTATAGCTACTGGCTGGGTGAGTTCACAGTCCAAGTTAGTTATGCGATTGGATTTGTAAGGGGATTTATGACTGCCTTTGGCTTTGTTTGTCAGATCTATTATGATCATCATGCCAGCTTCAGCTGTCTGTTCCTGACCAGGCTATTATTATAGTAATTTTTTAATATGTGTGCATTAGATTTAATAAAATAGCAACAGCACAAACACTCGAGGTTGGCAAGTTGGTTT
The DNA here is from genome assembly GCF_027358585.1 of Pangasianodon hypophthalmus. Lineage (NCBI taxonomy): Eukaryota > Metazoa > Chordata > Actinopteri > Siluriformes > Pangasiidae > Pangasianodon > Pangasianodon hypophthalmus. The sequence continues at coordinate 10,668,364 of NC_069727.1, forward strand.
ATGATCATTTCTGTCCCAGTGCTTTGCAGCAGTGTCCCTTTTCCCAGTATATCACTTGTGAGCTGATTTTTTTTTTTTGTTCCTCCCCAGAGTAGCCCTGCATCTCTCCGTAGACTTGCATTGACTTACTAGAAAAATCATATCCCTGACAAAGTGGCCAGGGAGCTGATGTAGCTAGTAACTGTGACTAAGATGACATTTATATTTTCTTATAACTGTGGATATACTAGTCTTTGTTAAGCCGACTTCTTTCCTGAATATAGTAGTGTCCTTGAGAAAAATGCAGAGAACTGCTCCACAAAAGCTCAGCAGGTTTGAACTTGAAAGCACATACGCAGCATTGCTTTGCCTCCTACAGATAAAGCACTGGGTTGGTATAAGAGGTTGTCTTGAATTTTTCTTGTATCAAAAATAACAGGCCCATGTACAGTTGAAAACGTCAGATGTGTACTGGCACAGCTGAGAGTACCAATTTCGCACAACGTCTTCTGTGGCCATAGCTGCAAGGGCAGCGTAAGTCCATTGTAATTCTGATCCACCATTGTGAAGCTATTATTGAGAAAGGCAAAACACTCGTGCACACACACACACACACACACACACACACACACACACGCACACACTTCTAAGAAATAAGTGCTCCACAGCCCATCTTTAACACCTCAAGGTATGCAGTACTTTAATAACCGTTTAACAGTCTCCACTGCCACTCAGCACTAAAGCTGTAGGACTTTATGAAGATTAACATGTGTTATGAGATATGGTTGAGCTCTGCCTCACCTGCCCCTGTGGATGAGCTGCCACTGATTGTAAGCTCATTAATGTTTAATATTCATGAGTTACAAAGCTACAAGCCTAGTCAGTTTGCCTATTTAAAGGTAGAAAAAATGGAAATGATGGATACTTTTCTGAAAGGTGTTTCTACATACTGGAACACGCACAGTTGTGTGTGTGTGTGTGTGTGTGTGCGCACGCGGACGTGCGCAGAAGCACTCATCTCTCATGGCGGCCTTAATCAGTGCTCATCTCAGCAGTACGACGGAATGTGAACTATTTCAGAAGCAAACAATAGAAACACTTCTGCTTGGCGGTTGAATAATTCCACATGATTATTTAAGTGAACTCTGTGAGGTGATTCTGTGAGGATTTGTGTGTGAGTAAGTGAACTTTATGTGCAATATAAAGAAAAATCTCACCTACGCGTACATGAGCCAAGGCATTTTTAAAGCTAGTATATCAACTGCACTTTATATAAATGAACTTTGAGGTTATTGTGTGTGTTTGTGTGTGTGTGTGAGAACCAGTGAAATTAAAAATGAAGAAGAAATCTGATCTATTTATACATAATAACTGTAATTTCATAGTCCAACACACTGAATTCACATTCTTCTGTCCTATTCCTCATCCATGCCTCATGTCGGGTTCTCAGCACAGTCCTTCCACTCAGATGTCTTTTCTTCCCCCATTTACCTCTCTTTTGCTGTCAATAGATTATTGAATACTGAGTGACACCGAGATATCTGGTCATATGCAAATGAGGAGCTGCAAAGGTCAGTGACAGTCTAATGACAGCCTTTCCTTTCATAAATTACACATTAAAATCTCCTGAGGCTACATTTTGCAATCACAGGTAACACTTTTAATGAAAACTCCTTTCACAAATTCACTTTGACAGCAATTAAATGAGAAGTTTATGGAAGTCATGTTTGAAAACACAGGCTGATTGATTCTGGCAATTTTGGGGAAGCTTGTGTGCGATCAGAAGCCGATACATTGCACGATGCATCACCAAGAAGTTTCTCAGAAGGAGACAACCTGTTTTTTTTTGTTTTTTTTTGATCATGAGGGCTGTGGGAATCCAAGTCTCTACAGTTTTGTTTTAGCTTTTGTAATAAATTCCTCGAAGGCATAAACTGGAAAATAGTAAAAAGTTAAGGCGTAGCCAGAACAGGAAATAAAGTAGAAGGAAGAGAATATCAAAATTAATATTTAAGTCTACTTAAAGTATCCAGTCTGGACTAATGATTAATTGGCCAGAATTGCTCTTTCAGAACCCTTGGTTTCAATTTCATTTAGTAAAAATCTCCTTTAAGTCATATCACACTGACTTCATAATGCTTTGATACTGCTTAGCAAGCAAGAGTCATGTAGGCTAATAAATTCAGATGAGCCTATCACACTTGTGTATACCTCAGCTGGGCCACCCTGTTAATGCCAATGTTTTCCATTTTATATCTTATCTCTTGTCTATTAACAGATATCAGAGACTCATGAGTAAAACAGCTGTTTAGCCATGTGGGCTTTCAGTTTTTTTTGTGTGGTCTCTATGAACCAGTCCTACATGTTTATGTTCAACCACCACTAACAGAAATGCTGCTCTTATTTCCTTAAATAAAAGTTCTAGCTTTGTGTCAGTGAGTTGGCAGAGAATTGTGGTTGGTTTTAAACCTTGGTCACACTACAAATGATAGAAATGGCACTTGCCTGATGGCTGCAGTGGAAAATCCAGCTCTTGCTTGTCATTCTGGTTCGTGTTATTTGATCCTGCAAGGGAAAGAAGTTCTGCACATAGCCTGTGGTGCAGTTAAAGTTTATTGCTTTTGGTTTCTGTTTTGAGTGTGTCTTGGATTCAAATTTGTGTTTTTGTTGCGTTATTCCTGTTCACATTGGATTCTGTTCCAGGTCGCGCTCAGGTCTAGAGTTTTAGATTTATAATATGGCGTAGAAATATTTCGGTTTAACATTTATATAATCAATGCCAGGTGGTTATGGAACCCTCACGCAGGAGTCACGGTCAGATGGAAAGTTATGCGAAAGACAGGGAATGTTAGATTTTCCTTTGCGTAAACTATTTGTATAAGTGCATACGGCTCACTATTCCCTTTGGCAAGCAGATAGAGGGAAAGAAACTTCGAGACAGTGTGTAGAGATGCTTATCAATTCCTTTTTCTTCTTGGTCCAGAGCACAGAAAAGATTACTATGGCTTATAAAGGCAGGAAATAACTTTGCATAGTATTTCTTGCATGTTTTTTGGTTAACTTCTCTTCACATAATTTGGTCTGTTAACTTGTAGGTCAACCAAAGGTCAGGGGTTGAAGCCCCAACACCGCCAAGCTGCCACTGTTGGGCAAGGCCCTTAACCATTTCTGCTCCAGGGGTGCCATATCATGGCTGACCCTGCCCACTGACCCTAGCTTCCTGGGATATGCGAAGAAAAGTATTTGACTGTGTTGGGATATATATGTGACAAATAAAGACTTCAACTAGTATTGTGTTGGTCCCCCTTGTGCCGCCTGTCGAGGCATGGACTCCACAAGACCTGTGAAGGTGTGCTGTGGTATCTGGCACCAAGATATTAGCAGCAGATCCTTTAACTCGTGTAATTTGCGAGGTGGGGCATTCATGGATCAGACTTGTTTGTCCAGCACATCCCACAGATGCTTGATGCACGATCAGGGCAAGTGAGCCTTGGGCGTCCCTGATCCTGTCACCAGTACACTGGTCTTGTGGTCCTTCTTTGTACCACTTTTTGTAGGTACTAACCACTGCATACCTGGAACACCCCACAAGACCTGCCATTTTGGAGATGCTCTGACCCAGTCGTCTAGCCATCACAATTTGGCCCTTGTCAAAGTCACTCAAATCCTTATGCTTGCCTGTTGTGTCTGAAAATCCCAGGAGATTAACAGTTTCTGATATATTCAGACCAACATCTGTGCCAGAGTCATTGAGAACACATTCTGATGTTTGATGTGTATGTTAACTGAAGCTCTTGACCTGCATCTGCATGATTTTATGCATTGGGCTGCTGGCACGTGATTGACTGATTGGATAATTGCATGAATGAGCAGGTGTTCCTAATAAAGTGGCCTGTGTGTGTGTGTGTGTGTGTGTGTGTATATGTATATATATATATATATATATATATATATATATATATATATATATATATATATATATATATATATATATATATATATATATATATATATATAATTGTGTGTGTGTGTGTGTGTGTGTATAAGATACATTTCATATATTTTTCATATATATTTCATATATAAGATACATCACATATATTTTCTTTAAATATAGTCTAAATACACATGCACACCTACACACTACCTTTCTTTTTGTTCCAGTCCAGTGGATTCTGTTCTCTCGACCTCTACCTGCTTCCACCCCACCAGTTATACCCCAAACTCAGATATAATTGCTACCCTTAAGCCACATCTAATCTAATTGCCTAGAAGCAAGTCGAGCCTGAGAGGAGAGTGAGTGACAAGCCTTTGAGGAGGAACATATTTCAAAGTTCATCACTGGACCCCTGGGCTTTAGGGAGCTCATCTAAGGACAGTAGAGGAGAAAGAGAGAGGATGGAGGATTAAAGAAAAATGGGAAGGACTGTGCAAGGTAGAGGAGGGAAAGGGTGTGTAGGTGTGTGAGAGATGGAGATGGGGAGAGTGAGAAAGATATACATATGATAGAAGTGCCCAGGTGAAATCCCTGCAGAGTCCTCTCGGTTGGACAGAAAGCTAATACACCATCCTGGTGCGTTTGATTGACACCTAAGAATGGAGCGAGCTCATGCATCTCTATCAGACCTCAGATCTCACAGAGCTCCACTGTCTTTCTCTTAGGACGTCACAGCTCATGTGGCCTGCTGGGTTGTGAATACATTCTGGAAGTTGGAAATGTAGTGTGTGAATTGAAATGTGACTTAGTATGTAACTTGGAGTAAAGTTAATGTAAGTGCATTGTGTCAGTAATTAATTTAAGAATACATCACATCCTGGGACAGTGGTGGCTCAGCGGTTAAGGCTCTGGGTTACTGAACAGAAGGCTGGGGGTTCAAGCTGCCACTGCTGCCCTTGAGCAAGACCCTTAACCATTTCTGCTCCAGGGGCGCCGTATCATGGCTGACCCTGCGCTCTGATCCCAGCTTCCTAACAAGCTGGGATGTGTGAAGAAAAGAATTTCACTGTGCTGTAATGTCTATGTGACAAAGGCTTCTTCTGCTTCATAATCATTAAAGGAAAGCTCCACCCTGAGACGCAACAAATATATATTGAAATATTTGTGTATATATATATATATATATTGAAATATTTGTGTGTGTATGTGTGTGTGTGTATATATATATATATATATATATATATATATATATATATATATATATGGTGCATTTTTGTTATATGGTATATACATATATGGTGCCTTTTTTTGTTATTCCTACAAGAAGTTAGTGGTCGTCTGTCATATTGTCACACAGCAATGTGAAGTCACACATTACTAGCACAGTTACAATGGCATTTAATAGGAGAAGAAATTTCAACAATCTTAAACATTCAGAAAGTGATACACGTCAGAGAGCTGGACAGACTAAAAGATTAAAGCACTGCTGCATCTTTAGGTAGGCAGTGGTCAGACGTGGTAAGATGTGTTCCTGCCTTGCACCTAGTGTTCCCGGGATAGACTCCAGACTCTGTGTGTTCCTGACCAGGATAAAGTGCTGTACTCAAGATGAAAAGAATGAACATGTGGAAAATTGTGGTGGTACTCAGTAAATAACATGAGAGCAAGTGGTATAAAGTGTGTTTTATTTCCTTATTCAACTCCAGCCTTTGATTACTGTGTGTGTGTGTGTGTGTGTGCACACGCGTTGGTGCCAGAGTTTGATTAGGCGACCATGCAGATAAACCCTTCAGAGTGATTGCAGCCCCTTTCATTTGATTTCATCACGTCGCTGCTTCTCATGCTTTTCCCCCCATCTCTCCCATCTCTGTGTGAAAGTCCTCCCCCGTTCCTCTTTGTCTCCGCTTGGATGATTAATCACAGAGCGATGGGAAGTGAAAGCTGGCAGAGGGAACAGAGGCGATGATTGCTTTGATTCAGGTGTGTTGACTGTGATATGGAGACCATGACAGGTGTTAGGGACATGACTGGCAGTTTTTTTGGTAATTAGATGAAGGTGTTAGTTCTGTGTCACTGCCCTGACCAATCCTCTTGATGTTTTTATGCACGTTTACACACTGATGCAGTGTTTAGAACCATTAGTCGTTTTTATGTATGGTCCAAGCACTTACATGAAGGCCAGGGCTTTGCATATATGAGCAGGAAATTGACTGACACCCAAGAACTGGTTCAGCTTCTTATCATACACACAGTACACATTTCGCACTGCCGGCACTCCTTGGAACAACTTTAGTTAATCACCACGGAGAAGCTGAGCTGAAAGGTGAGGCCTCTAGCATTTACCGGAGTAGTTATAATAATGGAAACTCAGCAGGTGTTCTGTAGTGTGACAGTTTTAATTGCATTTGTGACTGAAGTGTGTGAGGAGGGAAAGGGAAAAGGGGGCGCTTATGGAAACGAACTGTTTAGTGATGTTCTGTTAGGAAAAATACCCCCCCCAACACACACACATACACACACACACACACACACACACACACTTCATGAATGCACAGTAATTATACCTGTGTAGGTAATTAAACCTGTGAGTGCTGATGTTGCTTGAGGGTTTGTAAGAAAGGAGTTTGGCGACATTGAGCAACTAAGGGAGCAACTTAGGACGGGTAAAAGTTTGCTCGGAATTTGAAATTGGGAAAAAAAAGTAGAGTCCAGGTCCAGATCCATGTGACACTGTACAGAGAAATATGTGTATTGGTCTGTGAACACCCATCAGATGTCACTGTGGTTGAATTCTGGAATGGCTAAAAAGCAGTTTTTTTCTGCCTATAACACAATTTGATATGTCATTGCAGAGAAAACCAGAGAAAAACTTAAACGTGCTCTGTTTCACACAGTATATATCAGGCTTTAATTAAGTTTAGAATAGCTGTGTGCCATAGCGAAATGGAGATAAGATAAATCGGTTCAGTTTGTACTCAGATACCGGCTGTTAAAATGTCTGTGATGTTCCTGTGCCACAGTCTGAATGGAATGTTTGAATGCAGTTTTCTCTCTCTTCACTTTTTGGGGAACCAGATTTTAAAATGCTCCTAGTTATAAAATGCTAAAAGTTATATACACTATAATGGAAAATGTCCAAATCTGACCATGTGAAGGATCTTCCTGGAGCACCACATAAATAATAAAGATCTTTCAGTTGTTCTGGGAATGCTGTTGTGTGTGCTTTGAACAGTAGTGGCATTCACGGAGGAAGGAAACTTTTCCGCCTTAAAAATCAAATCAATATATTTGATGTCTTTGAAAAGCATGGTAGATTTAAAAAAGCACGTTTCTCTGTGTTAAATTGGACTCCTTTATTAACTAATTTAAACCCTTTAGAATTTGAGTATATTTTGTTTTGTTTCTTCATTTTCAGAGGTACAATGACTATTTGTCTTAAGCTACAGTAAGTAGGCTTGACTTGCTACACTCACTGCTGTTGCTATTTAAGAAAAAAAAATATTTAAGGTGATGCTAAATGTGGAGCATTCATAAATTAAAAAAAAAAAATGTTGCAAGTGTCTGTCCTAACCAGTAGCATGCTACATTCTACACACGCAAATAAGACTGTATAGCTTTAATTTAATTGGGGTTGTGTGTTGTATCCAGATGAGACCAAATTCAGCATGTTTGGCAACAACATGGGATCTGATTCAAGGAAAAACACCTGATACCCCACTGAAAAACATGCAGGTTGGTCAGTGATGCATTGGGGCTGTTTTGTGACTGGTTAAGTTTGAATATCTGCCTCTGCCAGGAGGTTCAGCCATAAAAAGAGCTTTTACCAAGATGAGGAGCCATACATACTTCCAAATCAACACAGAAATAGTTAAAGAAACAGTAAACAATTGAAGAAGACAGTACAAAATATCAAGCAGTTTAAATGGAGGAGTGGTCCAACATCCCTCTACAAGTGTCTTCAACAGGAATAGACTCAATGCTGCTATTCTCTCCAATCATGTGCCAGCAGGTGACATTAAAATTGTAAGGGTGTTGATATTTTTCAAATTATTGTTTTGTAGATAAATCCCATCACTTTTACAAAAAACTTTTGGTTTTTGATGGAAAAAAACTGAATAAAAAATGAAATATTGATTGAATAAAATTATGCAATGTCCTTCTGTTTGAGCCCAAAATATCCCTTATTACATTGGCTATTATTATTTTCATATACACAGTCACAGATTTTGCTGATTTTTTTGTTTTAACCATCTGTTAGTACTTGTATGAGAACAAAAAAACACCATTTTTTTTGTCAGCTCTCAGTTGTTAGAAAATGGCAGCCATTTTCAATTTCGTCCCAGATATGAAGCTCAGATATACCAATACTGATTACGCATTATGGTTCTACATTAAATGATTGCATAAATATAACAAGTTTCAACTTAACATGTGTACTTTGTGAATCATTAAGGAAAATGTGTAGCGGTGTGGCATGTCTCAAAGCACATCTTGGCCAAATTTTGGAATGGCTGTCATTTCATAACAAGTGAGAGGTGAGAGTTCACTGAAAAAAACATTTGAGTTTTTTTTTTGTTGTCATGCATCTATTAACAAATGGTGAAAAAAAAAAAAAAAAATCAAAATCAAAATCTGAGATGATAATGAGATGATGATCTTCTGCCAGTGTTTAATTTGACATGGCATCACCCATATTCATTTTTGTTTATTTATATGAAGGGTGCCAGTAGTCCCTGGAGGACTAATGGTTAGGCCACAGCGCTCTCACCGCTGAGGCCCGGGTTCGATTCCTGGCCAGGGAACCAACCCTAGCCACTCTCAGTGCCGGTCCCAGGCCTGGATAAAACTGGGGAGGGCTGCATCAGGAAGGCCAAAGGCCTGCGTAAAAACTGTGCCAAATCAAAAATGTGCGGACCAGTGATCCGCTGTGGTGACCCCTAACGGGAGCAGCCGAAAGAGGAGCCACAATATGAAGGGTGCCAATAATTCGACAGGGCACTGTATATAACTTTATAGTGGTGGTGATTTCATTAAAACAATCCACTGGAATCTAGTGATTTCTGTGGGATTTAGCATCAGATGAAAAACAAGCAACAGGAATGTAAGTCCACTTGTGTGTGACCTCATCTAGTTTGGGTTTCAAATGTCTGTAATGCTGCTAAATGAAATCAATAATTTTTTTTTTTTTCATGGTGTAATATTGCACTAGGAGTCAGCAAGACTAATTAGTTTTGTCATAGCCATATGTGTTATAGCATAAGTGTTCTCCCAGGAACCATATACTGTGTGTGTGTGTGTGTGTGTTGTCAGTCTGGCAGTTTTTGGCTTGTGGATTGTTATTGCAGGGCTTGGTCAGTCTCTTGGGCTCAGGTGGAGACGTTTTGTCTTGCTGCTGCACTTTGTTTCTAAACTACATTCCTTACTTTAGGGTGCACTGGATAATGTCATAATGCTTACATTAATTCTTTTTTGCAGCGATTATTTTTTAATTTTTTTAAATTAATTTATTTATTTAACTGAACAGCCTAAACATGTAGCTGAATGGCTCAGGGTTAAGGCTCGCTATTAAAGGTTCTCTGGTAGCTCTAGGATTTGAGCACACTGTCTTCTGGTCACTTGAACACTGAGCCACCACATGAACAGACTGAGATCAGTGGAGAAACAAGACCATAGACACCAGATGAATAGAACTTCTACATCCTTCTACAGACTGTTACGTCTTCTCTGCCTTCCTCAAATATGTAAACACACACAAGGTGGGAACAAAGCGCAAGGGACCTCAGGCAACTTTTATGTGGCTCTCCCACTCCCTCCTGTGACTGTCTTTGAGGTCTGCTAGATTAGACCACACACACACACACACACACACACACACACACAGAGGAGCAAATTGCCCCATATTCCATGTACACCTAGCTGTCAGGTAAAACATCTCCCAGTGCTGATGCATTAGATGAAGCTATGTGTATTCATTTATGCCATAATAAAACCTCCATTATGGAGAGTGTTCACTGTTTGACAGCTGTCTAGTCTGCCTTTGACAGAACACAGACAGCTTCATTAATCTGTCTCCCTACACAGACATTTGCTGATTTGACAAGATGGATCTTGCATTTAACTGGTAAGTTGTTGATATGGCCAGTCAGGAATTCAGACAGTATTCCAACTATGGTTCTTATACCCAATTCCCCTCAGACATGGAGCCCTGTAGAGTCATTGCAAAGTGGTTTGAAAAGCAATTGAATAAGGTGTGGAAGTATGAACAAAGTCTCAGTGTTGAAGCGGTAGCTCCTTCAAACGGAGATGAACTAGTTTCGTAGTTTTTTCATGAATCCTACTTATAATATTGTTTCTCTGAAAATAAAAGGTGGCGTTGCTAGGGGTTGCATGAGTACTAATTTTTACTAGTCGTCCAGAGATTAAAAAATAAGTAGTCAATTAGTTGCATTTTCTGTAGTCACAAAAAAACAAACAAACAGCAAAGCATGCTTTAAACTGCACTCCATTTAACAGACATGCATAGGCTAAATTACATTTCCAGTCTCAGTGCTTTTTTAGTTTACACTATTAATGCTGAAAGTATTGGAATAAATTGGCATCACTATTTACGTGGCATTACTGTTTTGTTGGTATTGCAATTTACCAACTGCAATACCAACAAAATTCACTCATGGACGAGTTGACGGCTCAGCTGAAATCATTGATTCTGAAACTGAGAGTGCATAGCGCAGTAGCTCCTAATAGCTTAATGATGGATGGATGGAGGATGTGATGTCTACAGCAGCATCTGGAACATTTTTTCTGCCATTTTCATCTCAGATGGCCTTTGAGTTGGCAAGTGCTGCACCAAGCTTGCGGAACGGGATTGGATAGTGATGTGCAACCCCATGGCTCTGAATGCACTCTGCAGTGCAAATAATTGCCTTGACCCAGTGTAAATTTGTAGTTGCCCATTAAAGGATGTATATAGTATAATGTCTGTAATACCATATCTGGTCTCTAAAGGGTTGGGAGGCCATTTTGAAGAAGACCCTCTGTGGAGGAGAACTCAGAAGGTTGACCCCTCTGTTTTCCCTGAAAGTCAGTGTGCTCAAACAGAGCCAGGCTTAAAATTCCTGTCCCCTGAGGTTTAGGGCTCTGTTGTTAGACCTGAACTTTAGATACATTGCACATGGTGGGAGTTCTCTAGTTCATGAAGTGATGTTATGTTTTGAATAAAAAGAGGTCTATGAGAATATTAGAGCAATAGCTTGATTCTGCAGCAAATTCTGTGGCACAAACATGTTACTGTTCAGCACATCACCTTTATATTGCAGTTGAATTATGCTTTGCCACTTATTGATTCTATTCCTGGATTTATCATCTTTATTAAACAAGGTTGACATTTACAGAATTAGTAAAGTTTGCAGACTTCTGAAAAAGTGGTTAGCTTGCCAACACGGGCAAACATTCCTAAAAAGAAACCAATTTGCTCAGACTCGTGGAATTTTGAATCCTCCATGTTGCTCAGCTTATGAGATGATTTGCACTCTCGCAGAACATTCAGCACTGTGTTTGCCATGGCACAAAGACCCGAACAGCCAACCAAGGAATCCCAAACATCCTGAATGCAACCAGATGTGTAGCCTTAGAGGCCTGTTTGTGCTCCACCTCCCCTCCCCCTCCTCCTCCATCTCCTCCTCCATCTCCCCCTCAATCTCATCCTCCTCCATATTTCCTCTAATGTGGTCTTGCTGTTTATTCTCTGGGTAATTCAGAGCTGTCCTGGTTTATGGTATTAAGTGCTGCTTCTGGAGTCACAAAATGTTGAAATTATTGTGTTTATAATTATGTAACTTGACCTGAAATCTGCAACCCTGGTCCAATTATTATAAAAGACAATTAGTGGTGTTTGTTGAGGTTATTGAGGAAATCGCTACTCACTTTTATTTGCTTGTTGGAATAAAACATTTATTTGTTCGCCTTATTATTTGAAGAGATGAGATGTTCATTAGCTTCATTGTGCCTATTTTTTTATGTACATTGTACCGTTTTGTGAATATTATAGCTTTTGAATAATCTTTTCCCACAGTCTTCAGATCTCATCCTCCCCTCCCCCTCTTTCTCTTACACTCACTTGCTCTCGAATCTCTCTTTCTCTCAGGCCTCTTGTCAGGAATGTTTGCGTTGCCCCCTCTGGCTTTTTCCCTGCTCCCTTTTCCCTCTGCATGAAGACTGTCAGTACAGTTCATCTGTTTCCTTCTGTTTTCCCTCTGCCTCACGTAACTCCATCCCTCCTTCCCCTGCTTTCTTTCTCTCTCATCATCTAAATGTGGTCACTGTTTGTTTTTCAGTGGTATTTGATTACTGGAGGTCAGTGCTATTCAGTAGTGCGGCAGCATGTTTCCTTCTATTTTATCACCATTACAGAAAGCAGTTACAGAGCAAATAATATGTTTACATTTCAATTTTTTTTTTTTTTTGGGTGATTGACATTTGGAAGTTTTAATTGCCCTGCGTAGTAGCTGCACCAGAAATTAATGTTGTCCAAATACTAAAATTATACTATAACATATATGTGAAACTAATGATTTACCACTTAATAAGCATTTGTAAAGGAGTTCAATAATTATATATCCTTACAAACAGTTCAATTGTTATTAAACACTATAAAACCCCAGTTTTTCACTGTGCTCGGTTGTCAGATTGTGTAATGATTGGCAGTGGTGTCTCCCTGGCTGAAAGAATATTAAAGACAATGTGTATGTTGAGTATTTACTTTCAATCAATCAACATATTCGCTTGTTATATCTATAACCCTGTCCGTACAGATTGCTGTTTGAGGAGGAAGATATACATCATGACAGTTAGCTGGCTAGCTTGTTGCTAACAAAAGACGAACATGGAGGCGTCCATTTTTTCCCCCAACTTCATATGTCAAATATGCCAAAGTTGAAAATGTCGTCATTCTGATATGCGAATTACCAATCACGAGGTAAGTCAAATGCAGCATGTCAGCCTTGTTTGAGACACAAGCAGGCCGAGTGAGCAGGAAAAAAGTCTCTTCTGTTTCTATGGGTGGACTGAATGGGGTAGCTCTCGAGAGCATATTTTTAATTCTGATTCATGCGTATTACCAGATGTCACCCACTCCCAGTATAATCCTATCCACCTGAAACTGGTGAGGGAAAAAAAATGGCAGGAATATCTCTTAATAGACCAATGTTAGTCATTGTACAGCAGACAAGTTCACCACTGATGCAACAGCTAGTATTAAGAATCTTACTAAAATATGTTGACGGGATATAAGGGGGAAAAACCTAATTCCCATCCTCCAACTGGGGAAAAACGTTAACTTGTGAATCAACTACTGAGTGGGAATTCCAAGTTGTAATTTTCAGAGCTTTCCCACAAACAAACCTGTAGGCCAGGAAATTGACTAATAATTAATGACTATAATTAATAAAGTTTTAAAATTGGGAGTTTAGTTTGTATTTCAATTTATATTGAATTACTAATAAATTACATCACCTGCTCTATTTCCATTAAAGCCTGGGAACAGATGTGTTAATGCTTAACATGAACATAACTGTATGAAAATGCTAACTTTAAATAGAACAATCACATCATATCACAGTTTATCTACATGGACTATTCCAAGAAAATAAAAATAAATATTGTTAATCGAAGTTGTCCTCGAGCTCGAATGAGCAGGGTTCAACTCTCTCTGCTCAGTACATGAGATATGATGAATGTTAGGTTTTATATCTTTTGAGAGATGACTCCTGTGATCTGTATGCTGGCATATATTCAGGCATTTGTTTAGCAACATTCTTTCCTCTCACTGTGTACCATTAATCACAGAAACACTGAAAGAGTAAGGCCAAGTGTGGTGCTGACAGCTCCTCTTAGAGCCAAGCTTGGCTGTGCGTTTCTTGTTTTCACTTACTGCTGAAGCCATACAGATGACCAGACGCTCGACCTGCTGCTTTGCCAACATCCTTGATGGAGTCTTAACACTAATGAGCTGTGAGCAGTTGAGAAGGCTAATGCTTGTGTGTGTGTGGGTGTGGGTGTGAGGGTGGGTGGGTGTGTGTGTGTGTGTGTGTGTGTGTGTGTGTGTGTGTGTGGGTGTGTCTGCATAATGTGTGTGTATGTGCACTATGTAGTATATTTGTTGTGTGCTCTAAATATTTATATTTGTATCTATGGTCGGATATAAACCTGAAGTGAGAAAAACCTGAAGAATTTTGAAGGTGTTTGAATGAAATATGAACTCTAGCACTATAGCACTATACCCCTGGAAACACTGGAAGACACTGGAAAAAAGCCAGAGGTAGAAATGCCAGCACTGTCTGCATGGTCTGTGAATTCTGGCTCTGACAGTTCCTCAGCCTCCGCTACATCACTCGAGTTCATAATTTGTCTCTACTAGAGACTATACTCCTGCTCGCACAGTTGTTGTTATTATTATTATTATTATTATTATTATTTTTTTTTTTTTATCTGCCTGCAGTATTATCTAATTAACACACCTGATTCTATTTCTCAAAATATGAATAAAATAGTAGCCCAATTTAAATCACCATGACCATGTCCAGGCAGTTACTAAGGATGAATGAATGAACACTGTAAATGCATTGTGCTGCGCAGTATGTTCATGTTAATGGCTTTATATGTATATATACATTTATCTGACTGCTCGCTCACGCCCACATAAAGGCGAAAAGCTCTTGCTTGCACAATTTTTTTTTTTTTTAAATCGCATTCTGTGGGATTTCAGTCCCAGTGCCCTGTAAACCTTTCTGACAAGCCAGAAATTAAAAATAATAATAATAATAATGCACCTCCTGTTTGTTTGTGTGTGTGTGTGCGTGTGTGCGCGTATTTCAGCTTCTTCCAGTGCTTAGGGTTGTAGGGGGAGAGGCTGATTTTTGGGAAAAGCAGGATATTTTAAGTTGGAATAAGGCCTTTGTTTATTTAATGTCCCAGGGGAATAAAGTTATTCAGCTGTGATAGTAACCAGGCCATCCTCATATCTTACACAAACTGTCAGATTGAGTGGTAGAAAGAGTAGTAATTGGCTCATTGCACAAACACTTCTTTGAGTCACTTTTTAGTGTTGCGCCTGCATTTCTGCTTCATTCACTACACTCACAATAGCAGTATTTTAGTCTGTGTCTGCAAGAGCCCCCGAAGATGAACAATGTGCATCAGATATGTAAAAATACTTGCAAAGATCTTTCTAGCAAGCTGAAAAAGGCTGTATGCACACATCATGCACGCACAACTTTGAAGGCAAAAAAAAAAATACTCTATAAGGCCAAAGGTTTGTGGACACCTGACCATCACATCTATATGTGATCCATCCAACATCCCATTCCAGATTTAGTTCCCCCTTTGCTGTTATGTCTTCTGGGAAGGCTTTCCACTAGATTTTGGAGCATGGCTGTGGGGACTTGTGACCAGTCAGCCACAGGAACATTAGTGAGGTCAGGTACTGATGTTGGGCGAGGAGGCCTGGGGTGCAGTCAGTGTTCCAGTTCATCCCAAAGGTGTTCAGTGGGGTTGAGGTCAGGGCTCTTTGTAGGCCACTCGAGTTCTTCCACTCCAGCCTTGGCACACCATGTCTTCATTGACCTCACTTTGTGCACAGGTTCCACTGAATGGAAATTGTAAAGCTATAGCATACAAAGAAGTTCTACACAATTGTGTGCTCCAACTTTGTAGCAACAGTTTGGGGAAGAATCACATGAGTGTGATGATCAGGTGTCCACAAACCTTAGGCCATAATAGTGCAGCTGCTTTATATATACTGCATAACTCTAAAACAAAAACATGTTACTATAAATATAGGAATAATTATTAGAGAAACCTGAAGGATAAGTTGCTGTCTCACTGTACTGATGAATGTAATTGTGAGACTTTAAATGGAAATGCGTCATAGCACTGAATGCATGTAGCACATGGGCAGTGAGGGAGAGAGCAGCACTCCTTCATTTCTTTCATAAAAGTCGTAATGTAGATGTGTTGCGCTCTTGTGAAGACATTTCAGCTGATCAGTGAATAGGTAAGCCTTCAGGAGCAGCGGGAGGTTTGGCTGGCCAGGTGGTGCAGGCTTCATCAGATACATGTGATGAATACGATGGTGGCATCGGTCGGCCTGCGCCAAGCCTCCTGGGCTCCAAGCAGGTGCTGTTGGCTTTTTCCATCAAATATCCTCCATCTTGCTCTCGAGGTAGGGGGCAAGGGAGACAGATCTGGCAGACAGTGTAGCCATACTCCAGCTCTGGTCAAGGCCAAGTACTATGGAAAGTGTTCTTTTAGACACTTCAAAATAGGCTGCTGAATTTCAAACAGGTTGCATATTTCCGTAGTTTTGTCTGCTGCATGTAATGTTTAGTAGTTAAGTAGCAGCCTGTGTTTTTTTTTTTTTCCTCTTCCCTCTCCCCCTGGAGATGGTAGTGCTTTAATGTCAACAGTCTAGAAATGTATTTGTTTAATAGCTCGCTATAAAGTTTATTTTTGCTTTTTTGTGTAATATTGTTGGAAGTAACCATCTGTTGTGAAAAATACGTAAGTTGAACACAAGTTAAAGATTTTTTTGGCCAGACATAAATAGTGTGTGTGTGTGCGTGTGTCTGCGTCTCTCTTCTTTTTTGTCATGATCTGAAGTTCTTTCATGTCTGGAACAGAAAAGTAGGACAGAGATTATGTGGGCTTGCTTGAACAGCACAGCCAGGCATGTTCATTCTACAAGGGCACTACACCCTTTCATCCTTAATCAGATTGGCTATAGACTTTGTGTGTGCAAGACTTTATTCGTTTATTCGTCATATGTTCAGTGAGAGCTGAACACCACAATGGCAGTATTTGTCTGTTTCAGAGTGACTGGCCTTCATGCGCCTCCATCCTAGTCTAAGAATGAAAGAGACGACTAGCACAAGGTGACTGGGGGTAGACGCAGATAAGCACTTTCTCCTCCTCCTCCTTTCCACTCAGTGAGAGCAAATGTGCGTGCATGTGTGAAGCCATGTGGCATCTCTGCTTCCATCTTCTTCCTATTTTTGCTCACCTGGTTCTTCCTGTGTCTTTCTTGCCCACAGCGCACTAATTAGCATTTCTGTCCACTTCGTAGGCAGGAATAGGAGTGTGTGTATTACTGGGTGAATCCATGATTCAAGAGATTGCTGTGAGGACCACTGAGGGTTTTTGGCTTGTGGAGTGGTTTTGTGTGTGTGTGTGTGTGTGTGTGTGTGTGCGTGCACGCATGTGTGTGCAATATGTCCCACTGAGGTGGATCAGTCCATCATACAGAGCCGAAGTCTACTGTTTTTTTCCATTGACGTTTTCCAATGCTTGTTCCTGCTCCAGGGACTAAGCTCAAACTGCTGTGTACTTTCTCCTGTAAGAAAGTCAAAAATGTTCTGAAAACTTGTAAAAAATAAATAAATAAATATAGAAACTTGAAGAGTGCTATTATTTTATTTATTATTACTCTGAGCGAAACTCGCATGTCAGTTCAGTGATCAAACTGGTGAAAACGCAGGTTGGTTTTTACAACTACGATTCCAGCACCATGTTGAGCCTGTGTGTGTGTGTGTGTGTGTGTGTGTGTGTGTGTGTGTGTGTGTGTGTGTGTCTGTCTGTCTGTCTCTCTCTGAGTGTGTCTGTCTGAGTGTGTGTCTGATTAATCCCCACCGAACAATAAAGACATGATAAAGCTGCTGATATTTCTGGTAAATAAAACCGCAGCAGTACTTAGAGCAGAATATTGAGCACATTAAGTGCTTCAGCTGAAGTTGCCACACAATTCACTCAGCAATGAAAGTGAAGCTGTCTCTCCTCCAAAGTGCCTACGTGCAGCTAGTAAAATATTGACACATGGCAAATATTGGCAAATATAGCCACGTAATTTATGATTTAACCTGTTCTGTGTCCTACAGGGGCTTCCTTAAATTATTTCCATAATTAGCTTTATGCTATTTCCTGTGGCTTTTGTCATTTAAAAAAAAAAAAAAAAACGCAAACAAAGACCGATTAGAAGTTAAAACAGCTATGTGCTTTTACCCCAACCACAGAATTTTTTTCCCCATGAGTGACCATAATTCAAAATAATCGATCTAGCATTTTTTTTGGATTCAAGCTCTAGCATTTTAGTGTAGTATTTTAGGTGTGGTCATTGCTAACCCGCTTATTTTGCAGAAGAAAAGAAAAGTTCAGCAGAGCAACTGAACTACAATGAAATAACCTCAATCTCAGTTGCCATAGACGTTTGGAACCTTATTTTTTGCTGCCTTTTGTGAGAACTGTGCAAAATACACAAACACACCAGTAAACTGTTTCTGACCCGCAACTTCTGTAAGCATTGAGGTTTTTCTATTCCTCTGTTTTTGGGACAAACTTGACAGTAGCTTCCCAAACTAGCTATATATGGAGAACAGTGGAAAAAGGGCTGTTATAGGATAAACAATAACCAGTTTTTTCCTCAACCAAGCGATAGTTGGAAAATGAAGCGTGAAGGAAAATGCACAGATAAACCATGTTTGCTGCTAACAAGCTGCTAATGTAGAGCATGACACGCCCCCTGTGGGTGGGACGTATGTTATAGAGAGCATTTAATTAGATGAACACAAGTCTAGTACACAATGACTCATCAAAAAAAAATTAATAACTTTCCTGAGAAGTGACAAACTATAAACTTAAAATGAGAATATCACCAAAACTTTTTAATTTAATTAAAAAAGAATTATAGGTATACCATACAATAACACTAAGGAACAGGTATTAAAAAAAAAAAAAAAAGCTCTGTAGCATCAGTTTTTATTTCAGGGGCAGTTTAAGAGCTGATTTTCTCTGCAAATATATTGCAAGAAAAACCATCGTGCCTTTTCTTTCTTCCTTTCTCTCTCTCTCTCTCTCTCTCTCTCTCTCTTTTTATTTATTTTTTTTTTATACAGAAATACTGCACATGCCTTTCCATCATTTTAATAGAACTTGTGTGTATACTTTCCCTTAAAAATAAACAGCAGGGTTGGCACTAAATCTGAGGTATTTCTGACCTGAAGCAAGGTGTCACCAAATGTCTGTTAGACCTTAGGCAAATAATCCAAAACATACCAATCTGTAAACCCTGGCACAGTTTGTGAGGCTCTGCACATGGAGTGATGAGAAAGAAAAGATCAAAACCATCAAAGCAACACTCTTAAACCCTTTATCACTACTGAACGAATCTTCTCTCTAAATACAAGGCACTTATCCTGTGTACTTTATGAATATGCGAAGTGGTCTGGGGAAGCTTGTTGGATGTCACTGTGGCTGATTTCTGGATAATGGGCCAAAAATGGTGAAAAAATAGAAATATATTTCACTAAAGCAGTATGCCTAGGTTCTTTTCCAGCAAAGATCATGCTGGGTAAGGAGCTTTACTAGCTAAGCATAATTTTCTTATTCAGTGAACGTCAGGCTTTAACCAAGTTGCTGCATAGCTACATGCTGTAGTGAAATGTACATAATAGGAGTGTGACGATTGGACGATTCAGATCGACGTATTCATTTGGCAATGATTGAGGCAATGATCATGCATTGATTATAAATTATAACTGAAGGACAGACAATTGGTGTGTAAAAGATCATTCCTATTTTTAAACTGATGTGTAAATAGGCTAGCAAGGTGATTTGCATAACTCTGATACTTAGGTGAGCTTACCCCAGATTCTGAACAAAGTTAGTCACACATCGATTCGGGGATACTAAATAGAATCGTATCGTATTGTAGCAGATTCATTGGTATCAACAAATATCAGATCGTTTCCTTAAGAATCAAGTATCATGTAGAAGAATTAGTATCATTTAGAAGCCTAAGGTTTACAGCCCTAGTACACAAGCCTACTCAATTCAGTTTGTAATCAGATACTGCTTGCCAAAATGTCTGTGATATTCCTGCTCCATGGTCTGAATGAAATCTTTAATGCAATTTTCACTCTTTTCTCTGTTGTTTTCAGAACCATATATAGTGTCCGAATTTTACCATTTGAAGGGTTTTCCCAGATCTCCACACAAATATTGTATGCTTATATTTTACGCTGCATACATGGTTATATACTGGTGTGGATTTGCATTTTAATGGAGACACAAATTTATTATGACAAGCATTGTTTCTAGCAGAACCCAGATTGCTGTTCTCTGAATGAGATCTTTAATAGGTTTGATGAGATGCAAAACTAGTGAGATACTCCAAATTGAACCTAATGAAATGGCAAGCACTGGAGAAAGTAAAGCATTCTACTGTATCTGTTTATAATCCAGTGTTTGGGAGGATGAAGTCTATTTAATTTTATATTTATACTTTTAGTATATAAACCACTATAAGTATTTTGGTGTGTAGAAATGGTAGTGGCCATTAGGGCTGGGTGATATGATGATAAAATATTGATATCGTGATAAATAATGTTGCAACGTGCTTTTCTGAGATATGGTGTATAGTGTGATATGTAATTTTTAAAAATTAATATACAAACTGATTATAAGCAGGTGATTTGATGTTAACATTTTGTATTTGATATATAAAATTCTAAAATGTTAAAATGCTTACAGATTTTCATGTTTCTGTTTTTCAGTGTTTTTAATAAAAAGAAGGTTTCTGAGCAAACCTATATGTCGTAATACATACATCATGTGTCATAGAAGTGTCTTCAAGTATCGTGTCTTCAAAAATATGATATTTTTGTCATATCGCCCAATCCTCATGGCCATTTGTTCTCTGACTAAATATAAGTAATATGTTTAAAAAAATAGACATAGAAGTAAAGTATGGATGAGGAGGGTTTATATATTGCAGTGGTGTAGCTAATTAATTCCCCTTATTCAGTGGTACAGAAACTATAGTACCCCCAGTTATGAGAAACATATTCAAATCATGTTTATTTTTATGCCTCCACCACTGAGTAGGGGAGGCATTATATTTTCAATTCAGTCTGTCCCTCTGCGATTATTTTTAGTGTGATATCTCAAGAATGAGTGGTCGAATGTTTGTAGGATTTATATGGGATTATCACTGGAATCATCCGATGAACTGATTAGATATTGGAATTGATCCAAACAGGGTCAAGGTCACAGAGAGGTCAAATGTCTGAAATAGGTTTTCTTCAATAGCTTCCTTTATGTTTGAAGTATATTTTAAGGTTGTTTCTGGCATACATAATAGTACCAAGAAGGAGTAGACTTGTTGGCAGCGGAGGCTGTTGCCGTCATGTTTAACTTGTCTCTATTGAGACATGGATCAGATGGCATAGGCGATATTTGGAAACCAACCCAAAGTAGTGCTCCTGGCATAACCCTGCTCTTTATGGACAAGCAGCTCCACTCTTAGATTTCAGATCAGTGCCACAAATTAGAGTAGAGTTCAGCTCAGTCGGCTTGTTTCAGCCTGGCCGTGTACCTGCTAATGGAGGAGCGACATAGGTCCAGACATCCTGTTATAAATAGATCCATAACAAAAATGGGGGATAAAAATGAATACAGACGCGTAATCAACACCTGGCATTGTGCCTGGCATCACAATTTTTCTGTGTTATTGGAACACAGCAGCAAAAAACAAAAATGTTCTCCAGCAGCCAAATAAGCCTCCAAACACGCACTTGGTATATATCCATTATAAACAGACCAGGGCTAAAAATATACTCTCGTCTGTCTTTCCCTTGCTGGATAGAGGCTCCTGGGAAAGAGGGGTTGTTCAGTTGTTTTTGAACAGCTCTCAGCCTCAGTGGGGTGTGCGTGGGTGGGTGGGGGTGTGTGTGTGGGGGTGTGTGTGTGTCTGTAAGTGTGTGACTGTGTGTGACTGTGTGTACTTGTGTGTCTGTGTGCTAGTGACTGAGGGTGTGTGTGTTGTTTGTGTATATGTGTGCATGTGTCTGGGTGTGTCTCTGTGTCTCTGTGTCTTTGTCCATGCGTGTGTACGTGTGTGTGTGTTAGGTCAGATGGTTAGTGTGTAGAATGGAGCGTATCTGAGTGTGTGTGAGTTAAACAGAGCTCAGACAGTTCAGCTCGTCTGTTGGCCCTCGTCACTGTGTGAGTGTGGCGTGTTTGAGTGAGTGTGGTGTGTGTGTGTGTGTGTGTATGCGAGAGAGAGTGTTTTATGAGAAATGAGCAGTGAAATGGTTTTATGAGTCTGCACTCTTACAGGCCTTGTCCCATTTCTCGCTCTCTAGCCCTCATAGCTTGTGATGAGAAGTGAAATTGCTTTCTCTCTGAAGCATTTCCTTTGTCCCACTTAACTTTTTTTATACTAGTTTCTGAAACGTACTCCCTCCTTCACTGTGTCTCTGGACGTGTCAGTAGTCAGTAGTGTAGCTGACCTCAGCTTTGGTTAGTCACTGAGCACTTCTGTTGTTCATTTCTTTGTGTTTTTTTTTTCTGGTAAACAAACTTAGCCATGTTGTGTTATTACATTAAAGTGTGTCTTTCCCTGAGCTTTCCCTGTCTCTTACTACTCGTACTGCCTCTCACACAGCCTACTGCCTCGTACCACTCTGTCTCTTACTGCTCATACTGCCTCTCACACAGACTACTGCCTCTCACACAGACTACTGCCTCGTACCACTCTGAATCTTACTGCTCATACTGCCTCTCACACAGACTACTGCCTCTCACACAGCCTACTGCCTCGTACCACTCTGAATCTTACTGCTCATACTGCCTCTCACACAGCCTACTGCCTCGTACCACTCTGTCTCTTACTGCTCATACTGCCTCTCACACAGACTACTGCCTCTCACACAGACTACTGCCTCGTACCACTCTGAATCTTACTGCTCATACTGCCTCTCACACAGACTACTGCCTCTCACACAGCCTACTGCCTCGTACCACTCTGAATCTTACTGCTCATACTGCCTCTCACACAGACTACTGCCTCTCACACAGCCTACTGCCTCGTACCACTCTGTCTCTTACTGCTCATACTGCCTCTCACACAGACTACTGCCTCTCACACAGACTACTGCCTCGTACCACTCTGAATCTTACTGCTCGTACTGCCTCTCACACAGACTACTGCCTCGTACCACTCTGTCTCTTACTGCTCGTACTGCCTCTCACACAGCCTACTGCCTCGTACCACTCTGTCTCTTACTGCTCGTACTGCCTCTCACACAGCCTACTGCCTCGTACCACTCTGTCTCTTACTGCTCGTACTGCCTCTCGCACAGCCTACTGCCTCGTACCACTCTGAATCTTACTGCTCGTACTGCCTCTCGCACAGCCTACTGCCTCGTACCACTCTGTCTCTTACTGCTCGTACTGCCTCTCGCACAGCCTACTGCCTCGTACCACTCTGAATCTTACTGCTCGTACTGCCTCTCGCACAGCCTACTGCCTCGTACCACTCTGTCTCTTACTGCTCGTACCGCCTCACATACAGCCTACTGCCTCGTACCACTCTGTCTCTTACTGCTCGTACTGCCTCTCACACAGACCACTTTTTTGGTACCCTTGTCTCTTCCTTCTTTCTGCCTTTCTTTCTTTCTGCCTTTCTTTCTTTCTTTCTTTCTTTCTTTCTTTCTTATTGCCTTTCTTTCTTTCTGTCTGCCTGTCTGTTTGTCCTTGCTCTGTTTGCTTGCTCTAACTCACTCCTGTTTATGAATAGCTATGCTCTTTAAAACTTTAAAAGTTCAAAAAGTTACAAAATTCAAGCAATATTATGGATCAGTAAGTCTTATCAGTTTGTAAAGTCCAGTCAGGGAAATCCTGATGTTTATTAAAGGAAAACAGCAACATAAAACATTTTTTTCTTTTCAGTCTCACAGAACAACTCTGTGTGTAGCACCTCTGTATGTATTGCTCTCACACACACCCGCCTGTAAAAACAAGTCTGTAGGGTATGTAGGATTGTCATGCTTCATAAGGCCTTGATGCCATTGGACACTCTGTTTGCTGTGAGCGCCTGAGGCTCAGAATTGCTCTCTCTGACCAGCTAGAAGCCCTGCAGCTAAGCTGAAAGGGAGAGCAGGAAGCTGGGGTCACACGAGATTGCAGGGGATGAAGGCTTGGAATTATGCAAGCTTCTGTTGGAAGAGAGTGAATGAGTGATCGATCTCTGGATGACGGTTTCACACAGA
Source organism: Pangasianodon hypophthalmus (assembly GCF_027358585.1). Taxonomy (NCBI): domain Eukaryota; kingdom Metazoa; phylum Chordata; class Actinopteri; order Siluriformes; family Pangasiidae; genus Pangasianodon; species Pangasianodon hypophthalmus. The sequence goes on from NC_069727.1 coordinate 10,692,376, forward strand.
GAGGCAGAAGGCATTCTGGTATGGACCTCGTAAACTAGAAAAAAAAGGTCAGAAAGTCAACCATAGGGGTCCCAACTTTACTCACATGCAGATTTACCTGAATTTTTTGCTTTAGAAGTACACTCACGGATGAATTTCATGGCGATCGTGTTGGAGGTGTGAGCAACAATATGAAACCATTACTCTCTGCACTGCATGCTAACCTCACATGACCCTTACTGCATGTGTGGGGTAGACAAAAAAAGTGTAGTAGCTCTATCAGGGCTTTCTGTGTGTGTTCGTGTGTGTGAGTGATCACTGTTTCCAGTAGAGCACATTGGTCTCCCAGTCTATTACACCGACTGCTTAGGGAGGAGTTTTTGGATCCTCACTCAGCCACATCGCCCATAACTGGGCTTTTTTTGTGGTGCAGCTCTACAATTCATTTTACTCTTTCAGTTGGTTGGAAGGATGATGGGGAAGCTGATGACTGAGGAAGGGTCTTGCTTTATGAATCCCAGACTTGTCTTGTATCCCAAGCTGCATTAATTTTGAGTTGGCAGACAGACAGGTCTGTAAAATGTAATATGTAATATGGGTGTTTCATGTGCAGCAGCTCTAGTTTTGATGTCGCTGCCAGTTTGCCTGATGGTTTTTTTTCTTCTGTCCTTTTTATTGGTTTAGTGCTATATGCCAAACCATACTCAGTTTCGCTTTGAGTCACTTTAATGGAACAGGGACGTGCTTCCTTCTCTAGAAAGTTTTAAAGCTGAGCAGCCCAACGCATAAAACAGTGCATGTACACACCAGTGCAACGTCACATCACCTTTCTGAGCATAAACCCACTCCATACTGATTGTACTGTATATTACACTGTCTGAGTGTGTGTATCCACACATGCATGTCTAACTACATAATAATCTTATGCGATATTGAGTTTTTCCTGATCACGATTTTCCAATTCAAACTATCACGATAAATGATTTAAAACTGCCTAAAAAAGACAGGAAGTTAGCATTTCCACCATTTCTAGTTTAAGGAGAGTAGCAGAGGTGTAATAAAATTATCAGCTGGTTTATTAATTGATTCCGCTTTAATGTTCAGTAAACAGTAAAAAAACATAATGGCACATTTCCATCTTAATTTACCATTGATTGTCTGCTGAATGGGTGGCATTTATTTCACTTGGTTTTATTTCCACAGATATAAACAAAAGAAAATATGCAGGCCTGTGGATGGAAAAAAAAAGGACAGACTTACACACTCACAGCCTCAACCCCTACCAAAAACTACAATACCCATAATGCAGTACACTTAACATTAGCCCTTTACTCTCTAACACCAGTGTATAGCAGTGTTTTTGCAGTGCTCATATGCAAAATGTGTAGAGGTTGGCCCGTCTGGTAATATAATATAATCGGCGATAAACATCACTGGATGTTGTGTAGAGATGACTATATTACTATATCTCACCAGCTTAATACATAAACTTTTCTGCTAATAGTGAGTGTATATGGAGGAAAGAGTAGAAATGTCCTTGTATGAATATTAAGCTCTAGGAGAAGCAGAGAATGGAAAAGCAAAACATTAGAATTCAGGAACATGACTACAAACATCTGGTTCTCATTGGTGGGGAAAAAATGGGGCCAAGTTCTGGGGTCCAGCAAAACACACACACACAGATAGATAGATGGATGGATAGACACAAAGTGCACACAAGTGGAGACCCATTCAGATGGAGAAAGCTTGCTTTGAGATAAAAGACAAGGCGAGATTTGATTCCTCTTACCTCCAACACTGAGCCAGTGACTTCACCCAGCCCACTGCAATGCTTCCATGTGTGCAATACAGACATAGACATGCAATAAAACATAACACGTGCTGGTTAGACACTGATTTCCTGTGTAGTGGGGAGGGGTGTGTGAGCAAAAGATTTAACTGTATGAGTGGGTGTATTTCAAAATAAAGTTATGTCAGAGCTGCTAAGAGAGGAAGAGGACCATGCTATTATGAATGACATGTGCACTCTCCCACTGAGCCTGACATGGGTGGAACTGCTGGATGGGTTTCAGTGAGTGGGGCTTTGTCTGACAGGAGGGGCGTCCCTAAAATAATCATGATTTTCCACTTCTAATCATGATCATCCTGGGCTTCATTAGGAACCCCACAGCCAGGCTTCCATCTGCATGCTGTGCTTCCGCTGTGTGCTGTTTTTTTATCTATGTCAGTTTCAGAAGTAGGCCGTAATCAGAGCTCCAGTCAAGTGTAGAGCTGCAGCCCAAAGTGAAGCTCCCCTAGATAGAAAGCCCCTCAGAAATTCAGAGAAGTGGGAGAGGGATAGATTGGTAGAATGACTTGTACATGCTTGAATTCATAGATGGGTAGCAATAGTAATAGGTGGATATATTTATTTTGGAAAAAAAAAAAAAATTCATGATGTAGTAGTTTCACAAAAATGTTGTTATACAATAAAATGAAAACAGACCATGGTTATACATTTATACTCATTGATAATTCTAGATTCTCCCAAACCTACACACCTACCCATTTTTTTCTGCTCCCACATGCCCTCATTTGCATACAAATTATGTTCTGTAGGGGATAAAATACAACCAGGCATACTGTTATGTTATTTTGTCTGTAACAGCATGTCCTGAAGTGTTTTATTCCTCTTCTACTTCAGCTGCATTGTTTATTAAAGAACAAGAAGTTGTACTTTTTATCTATTTATAGTTACATGAAATGTTGTGGAATGGTGCGCATGTTATAGCAGCTATAAACGGGCGTCCGCTCACCAACCTCTGAGTTAATATGACAAAAAAATGCAGCTTATTACCAAAAAGGCCAGAGTCTGCAAAGCTTGACTACATCAGTGATTTTTCTTTGTTAAATAAGAACACATTTTTAATACTTTTACCAGTGTAAAATGATAACATAATAGAATGAGCATATTACTATAAACCTGTGCTTGGCTGGTATTGCTGTCAGAGCTGTGTAGTCGTATTAAATTAGCAAGCTGCTGCATACTTTTTTGTACAGACTGCACTCGCAAATTTATTCCCCCATAGCCTTCACTCAAAGAAAACATGCTCATTAAGGTAAGGGAGTATAATTTCAACTTATAATTGAAAACTGAAGCTAGGTACAACATGGGAGTCTCAACAGACCTGAAGAATAGCCTCGGAAGGAATGGCTGAGCCAAAATTATGTCCTGACTCCTAATGAACAAGGGAAGAATCAGTCAAGGAAGATGTCAGAAGCTGATGATTGGTCATCAAAGGTGACTGTGCCAGGTTATTCCTGCCAAAGGAGCTGTTATGGGAAAATGGTCCGGTTTAAAGCTTTTGTACACAAGCATACCTCTCAGTGGGGAAAATCTTTATGTAGGATATTTATTAAGAGCTCAGGTTCATTAAATGAATCCGTCACACATTTTCAAACATGGCTGTAGGAGTGTCTGTATCTTCTCACTCATGACTTTCATTTCCCCTCCTTTTTTCTCTCTCTCTCTCAGTTTGTCTGCTGTCCTGTTGAAGAGCACCATCAGAGGGAGTGAGCGAGGACAAGGAGGATCACAAGTAAGTGAAGAATATGGCTCAGGGTGATTAGGAAGGTTATACTGAGATACCCTAAGTCAATAAGGATGGCTTTCTGTTTATTGGAGAGAAAGGAACGATGGTAAAGACAGCGAGGGAGGTAATTACTCACAGGATTCCCTTAAACGGCGTTCTTTATTTTCTAAGCACTCCCTGCTTTTGTGCTTTTCATTAAGTGCCCAGTTGGCTGCCAGAGCTTCTGTTGTCTGCACACACAGGAACAGGAATTCTGGAATGTTTTTGTTTCCTCCACGTCAATGAAATATGAACCGTGCCTTTCAGTTAAAAAATGCATAATCTTTTTTTTTTTTTTTTTTTTTTTTTTTTTTTTTTTTTTTTTTTTTGCATAAACATACAGTCTCTCTCTCTTTCCCTTCTTGTCCTCCCTTCATTATCCTTGCGCTGTGTTTACATTGGCGGCCTGCCACTGCCTCATCATTTTTTATAAAGCCGAGGAGGTGAGCTGTTAAGGAAATGATGATTGAAAGGCAGATTAAAAAACAGCCAGTGTTCCAGTGACAGATCTAATTTTTCTCTGCAATCAAAACTTCCCCTTTTTGATTTATATTTCAGAGGTATCAGAAGTTGAAGGCTGCGTGACATTTACAGCATTTTCCTTTCTCCCGTTTCAGAGCTGACAGAATGAGATAAAGACCATGGTGCATTAATATTATTTTTCAGTATCAAACTGCTTTTCAAATGGTTGCATCCTGGTTTTGACTGTGTCATGTAGCTCCTGTCAATCACAGAACATGCCGTGTGTCTGTGTGTGTGTCTGTGTGTGTGTCTGTGTGTGTGTCTGTGTGTGTGTCTGTGCGTCTCTTTTTATGTCCTGCTCTCTGTGTGTGTGTGTGTGTGTGTGTGTGTGTGTGTGTGTGTGTGTGTGTGTGTGTGTGTGGTATATTGGAAAAGAGTATTCCAGTTCACCTTTGTGGATTATGTTAATAGCAGATGTGCATTTCTCAGCTGATTTCCACTCTGGGATTTATTAAACTGTAAGGGCAGAGCACTCGACCTACCAGAATAACCACCACATAAGGAAAGACACTTCATACTGGCCTGGATTGTGTCATGAGAATATGAGTGTCAACATTATCCCTCTCCCTCTCTCTCTCACACACACACATACTAGCACTAGCACCAACAAGAATATTTTTCATATGCACAGAGAGAAGCAGAATTTAAAAATCAGTGGAATTGATTTAACTACGGCAGAGTGTTGTACAGTGTGAAGGATTAAAAAAGGTTGTCAAAAAACAAAATGGTAAATTATGCAAATAATAGGTAATTAAAAATAATACCAGCAACAAATAAAATAATCATCTAAATTATATAAAATAATAATAATAAAATTGTGTAAAAAGTAGAATAATATAAAAGTAATGAGCCAGTAAAAGTAAAACAAATAGTTAAAAGATAAGTGGGGAAAAAAGCTGTTTAGCTTTAGTTTTTATTATTATTATTATTTTTTTAAAAATCACTCATAGATGGCTCATAGCCTGATGAATGTTTAATGATAATGTGCTCTAGATCTCTGGTGCATAAAAACAAGAAAAGCTGCTTCATCCTTCTTTTTAGCTTTCAGAAGTTGAATGTGGAGAAGACTAGCATTAGATCAGGATTTCCCTGCTGGGGGTTTGTAATGGCACTGCAGTGAGAGTTAAACATAAATTACAGTGTTAGCAAGCTAAATCCTTCTTCATGGCTGAAAGCATCATTATCTTGAGAACTCCTTAAAATCGCTTAAAATGGAGAGATACACTGTCACTAAAAGAAAATCACAAGCACGTATTAGACGACAAAAGTTTGACTGGAGGAGAAGTTCAGAAAGTACAGCGAGAAATATTTAAAATGTGGATTTATGATCACGGACAGCGACAAGGCCAACCCCTTTCCCATGTGCGTGACGTTTGAAGCAGCTTTCTAACAAAGAAATCTGGAAACAAAACATGAAAAGCTGGCCATAAAACCAAACAAGGCAGTGTTGTATAGACTAAAACAGCAATAAAAGCTGTAACTTTTTCAAAAAGTGAAAGATTCACTTAACATTACCCTGCTTAACATCTCTGGAGTAGTTGAAACAAATGATTTAGGGTGAAAGAGTTCAGCTGACAAAAAAAGGTTGGCCCCAGATGATGTTAAGACGCAGTTTGGAGTGCAGTTTATCAGGCATTCAGAGATGAGTGAAGGTGCTGTTAAGTAATTAAGTAAGTAAAAAAGTAAGAAGGGAAGTACCACTGTCATGGCTTTGCAGTAGCATCATGTAGCTACACACTGCAAAAAAAAAAAAAAAAAAAGGTACCTTAACAAGTAGAGAGATCCAGAATATCAGCAAATTCAACTAATACTTCTCTTTGTTAGTTTCAAGCTTAAATATAGTCTTTTTCTATTGGCTGATATTTTTGTTTATTTCAAGTGTTTTCTAGAAAGAAGCAATATGAGCTGCCAATAGAATAAGAAAATTCTAAGCTAGAAATGAGTAAATATGTCTAGAAATAGGCTTTATCGTCTCATAATTGTTATACAAGATCTCGTAATGAGAAGTATTAGATAACTTTTCCTTTATGCGAGATATCGTCACTTGCTGAGATATTTTTTGCTGTGCACTGAGTGTAATGACAGTCGTTTTTTTTTGGTCTGTGTGTGTCCGTGTGTCTGTGTGTGTGTGTGTGTGTGTGTGTGTGTGTGTGTGTGTGTGTGTGTGTGTGTGTGTGCGCGCGTGTCCAGACATGCAGAACGTTAGGTTTCTTGTGTAAAGGAACTGAGGTGTGATTTCAGTGGACAGAAGCTTTGTTCCTGTTGTCTATTAGATCCCAGTTCCTTTACAAGGCAGCTTTAAAACCCAGGTCAACTTTCAGGGAGGATGTGGACAGGTTTGTCTGGTTGATGAACAAGCATGCATGTTTTGTGGTTTAGGAAGCACCTCAATGCTGCTTAAATGCTTCATCCGGTAGATCTGTCCAGACTGGATGATGACTTTGTTGGGTTTAATGAAGTGGTGGAAGGATGGTGAAGAGGAATGCAGCAGATTTCGACACTTTACAGCTATAGAGGAGCTCATTTGAATAATGTCCCGCTGTTTCTCAAGTGTGTGGCACCCTGGAGGCAAGTAATGATCAATTTACATGAAATTAAACCCACTGCTTAGGAGACTGCCTCTCCCTTGCTCCCTAGACACACGCATGCGCACACACACACGCACACACACACGTATATGCAGGTGTAATAGCTCTGTGTTCCACTGTGTCCTTCAAGTTGAGACTGGTGTTCTGCTGTCTATAATTTGTGCTGTTCTCTATGGCTTGAGCTCTTCATGTTACAGAATCAGATCAGACCTAGCTAAAACCATCAACCCAGAAATATTGGGCCATTTTGCTTGTCCACTCGATGCAGAATTTGCGGCAAGCAGAGAGACAGAATAGAGGAAGTGCTTTGCTTAGGATAGCCTCGGTGCTTCAAATCTAATTGCAAAGCCTGTGGGAGAGCCAGAAGAAATGGCTAATGTCAAAAAAGAGACATGTCCCGCTCTCTTCACTGCTCTGTGGGAGGGTGAGGGATGTGCATGCTCACTCAGCCGTAATGGCTGCCCTGCTGCTGTAATCTGTTCCCTGGTCTAATATAGCATCATGTGTTACACATCATTATCAAGATGATTTAGTGGTTCTGTTTCCTGTAAAGAGTGCAGGCTGGGGGATCATTGTCATCTCAAGTGGTCGGAAAGGTTTTGATTTTTTATTTTGAGACAAGAGGAACCCAAATCCATACATGATCAACATCTGACGGAATATCTGGAAGGAAGAAAGATATGAGGGTGATGGGAAGCTGTGACAGGGCTAATGGAAGCTAAAATGAAACAGAATGAAACAGTCTGTGTTGCGATTGGCCCGAGTAGGGGATAGATAAAGATTGCAAGAACTGCTGTGTCTCTCTTATAATTAGATAAAGTGTCCTGGATGCCAGGATTTACACTGATGAACAAGAAAATAATTTGTAGCACACTTAAACTTTGGAAAGAAAAAAACCCTCAATATTAAGCAGGAGTGTGTTCTTCCATTGTGGTAGAGTTGCTTATTGACTTTGGTTTCCATGGTTACTTTTCTGAGCATACAGACTTCAAGGGAGGTACGATTTGAGTTTAAGAGTTAATAGCCAATGTGATGCAGCTCATTTGCCAGTTTCTGGGGTCATAGCGATACAAGTTAAGTATTATATTTGAAGCATAGAGCTTCCTGCCTGCTAACCAGATCAAATAATATATACAAATCGCGCTCTCTCTCCCCCACTCACTCTCTCTCAGAAGTTCTCTGAGGTCAGAAGTCATGAGAGCGGGCCTCTGTAAGGAGCTGTTTCAGTGAGAGCAGTGCACTTGGACAAAGAGCGCACGCTCACTACAAGCCTTTAATTGACTCGTAAACCTCCTCCACTGCTTGTTCATAGCCTGTTCTACGGTCATCTCAGGCCTCAGTGTTATGACATGCACTTCTCTTCCTCCACTTCTCTCTCCCTGATCCTCTCCTTGTCACTTTTCTCTTCCCCCCACTCTCTGTTTGTCACACCCTTTTCGGTCACAGACAGGTATGACACATAACAATTCCACTGACCTTTCAGCGTGTCACTCGCCATTTTGATAATAATACACCGTTGTGACAGTCTCTGCCAAGGGCTCGAGAAACAATTAGCTGTCAGCCTGTGGCAGAACGACTGCAGGCAGAGGTGTTTCGACTCTGACAGGCCATTGATTTTTCCACATGCCTTCCTCCTCCTGCCACCCATATCCATTAATTTTGCAGACACACGCATTCATGCAACCACTCTTAAGAAACACCATGCGCATAAAAATAAGAGTTCAATGTAAATGCAATAATGACTTTTGTATTTTGTTTGTCTCATTCTGCTGTAAGATATCCACCTTTTTCCTCTGGCTCTTTTTTTTTTTTTTCCTTGTCATAGGTCATTCTGTTAGTTCTGTTAGATAGGAGCGGATAAAGCAGTAGCCTGAGTGCCAAGAAAGTTTTATTACATTATATTATAAAAAACAAATGTTCATTTGGTATGCATGTTTGACACTTATATGACGAATATTTCTGAATCCCTCCTCCTGCTACACAGCACATTTCAGCTGAGGTATGATGTCTCTGTCTGTAGTATGATTTTTATTAGGCGGTTTAATTAGCATGCATGGACGATAGACAATCTTTCAGAAACAAGAACGCACAGATTATTGATGCCAGTGCATCATTTATTTCAAAACTAACAATGCTATCTGATTTTCAGGCAGCATACAATACACTGCCAGAATAGGATTGGGAGATATGCGCACACACACGCGCACACACGCGCACGCACACACACACACACACACACACACACACACACACACACACACACACACAGCATTAGCTATTACACCAATCAGCCATAACATTAAAACCACTGACAGATGGAGTGAGTAACATTGATTATCTCATTACAGTGGCACCTGTCAAGGGGTGGGATATATTAGGTAGCAACTGAACAGTCAGTTCTCGAAGTTGATGTGTTGGAAGTAGGAAAAATGGGCAAGCGTAAGGATTTGAGTGACTTTGACAAGGGCCAGAGCATCTCCAAAACAGTAGGTCTTGTGTGGTATACTCTCCCAGTATGCAGTGGTTAGTACCTACCAAAAGTGGACCACGGAAGGACGACCAGTGAACCGGAGACATGGGTCATGGGTGCCCAAGGCTCATTGATGCGTGTGGGGAGCGAAGGCTAGCCCATCTGGTCCAATCCCAGATACTGTAGCACAAATTGCTAAAAAAGATAATGCTGGCTTTGATAGAAAGGTGTCAGAACACACAGTGCATTGCAGCTTGCTGCGTATGGGGCTGTGTAGCTGCAGACTGGTCAGAGTGCCCATGAAGAGATGGCACCAGGATGCACTATGGGAAGAAGGCAAGCCAACGGAGGCACTGTGGTGCTCTGTGCAATGTTCTGCTGGGAAACCTTGGGTCCTGGCATTCATGTGCATGTTACTTTGACACGTACCACCTACCTGATGGCAGTGGCCTCTTTCAGCAGGATAATGCATCCTGCCCCACTGCAAAACTTGTTCAGGAATTGTTTGAGGAACATGACAAATAGTTCAAGGTGTTGACTTGGCCTCTGTGGGATGTGCTGGACAAACAAGTCCAATCCATGGAGGCCCAACTTACAGGAAGGAAAGGATCCGCTGCTAACGTCTTGGTGCCAGATACCACAGCACACCTTCAGAGGTCTTGTGGAGTCCATTGCTCGACGGGTCAGAGCTGTGTTGGCAGCACAAGGGGGACTTACACAATATTAGACAGGTGGATTTAATGTTATGGCGGCTTGGTGTATGCTGATGTGTAAATATCCATGTACTGACTCCAGCTGAGAAATTAAATACAATGTTGAGGTAGAGTTGAATTACTGAATCTGATTTGGTGTGTGTTTAGTGATAGAGCTGAATCTTACTGTATTGAACTGAGATAATGGATGCCTTTATCAGAGTTTTCCAGATGTTCTCTCAGCTTGTGTGCATATGATTGTGTGTCCATTTGTGTACAGCCCCACACAATGCTTCAGCAAACGCACTCACTCAACTAGTAAAGCTGCAAATTGGTAGCAGTGGATAAAACCCACATGGCTGATCCACGTTTACAAAATTTCATTTTAAAAATAGAAAGTAAACTCAGCATTTCCTTCCAGCTTCTGTTTTTAGGGTATGACTCACATTTTTGTGGAAGTTTGGAACTTGCTTGGCATGGTTCATTTTTGAACCATCCTTTGTATTCCAAATGGAAGACGTTATTTCAGTAGTACTTAATTCAAGCATTACATCAGGTCAGGGTCGGGGTAGACATTCGGGATAAAGCCATGATGCAACGTGTATGCATTTATGAAAGACACAGAGTGTGCGAGTGGGTGAGAGCAGACCGAGGCAGCGCTCTCGTTCTGATAATAATGATGATTGCCGTACTGAAAGGGAACAGCGGGCAGCACGCCACCTCTGACCGCTGTGAACCTAGGAGGTTTAACCAGCTGTAATCTCTATGGTAACGTTCAACGTGTCTTACTAAGGCTTTTTGAGGAGGTGTGACAATTTGAGCTACCGAAGCTCAAGTTAAACTTAATTTTTTATTAAAATTTCATTTTAGTCCTTTCACAGATCACTTGCATAAGATAGAAACTGTAGTTCACATTAATGTTGGGCGTAATGATAATTATCATTACCATTAACATTATTTGTGATGCACTTCAGAGCATCTTTCATGCAGGTAAATCATCAAGGAGATGAGAGATTACTGTGAGAGATGAGGTGAAGCAGGCAGGGCTTCAGGGTGTCAGCTAATATTAGACAGTTCAAAACACCTGTGCATCTGTCAGTCATTCTAGATTATGTGTCAGGTGGCTTATCTGTCTTTTTTTTTTTTTTTTTTTTTGGAAGGAAAAAAGACTGCTCTTTTTGCTTGTTTTTTTGGTAATAGCAGTGTACGCCCATCATGAAATGTGACTTAATACAATACGTACAAGTTGGCAAGTCTGCAAATGCACATTTGTTCTTAATTTAATTGAAACGATAATTAAAGGCATCATTTTTAGATAAAATAATAATAACTTTGTGTATGACTAAATATATTAAGTCTTAAAGAGCACTGATATTATTGTAGGAATTACAATTACTCAGCACAGCACATTGTACTCTAAAGGTTCGCTTGTCATGTTCAGCCTGTATCTTTTATTGCCAGATTTACTTCATAAGCTTCTATCTAACTGAGTAGAATTACCTCAGGAACTTCAAAACGAACATTAAAAGGCTTTGACGGCACACTAAAAACCTTCACAGTGACAGCAGTGATGATAAATTTAGTTGCTTTTTTGTTTAACCTAGTACCTAAAAATTATGGCTGGGCCTGCTCTTTCTGACAGACAGTCACGAAAACTCTTTGGGAACTCAGGATTTCAGAATAGTGGAATTATTTATTCATATAATTTTTTTTTAGTCATTTAGTTGTTTAATGTTTCATTCCAAATTTCTTAAATGCATGCCTCATTGTTTGTAGGTTTATAAGCTTTGTCCTATTTATATCATTTTTCATTTAAGGAAATGAAAATGCCCAGTGTTCTAGACAACTTCCCTCTGTGTGTTCAGCCTGGTCAGCAGGTTATAGTCAGTTTCAGTCTGCTCTGCATACACATCTCCACTATAGAACCAGTTGGTGGATTCATCTGGAGAAGTCAATGTGAGTTTACACATATAACACAGGATGATGATCATTTTGTTTCTAAATGTTGTTTAATGCTTTAGTAACAGGAGTTATAAGCTCTTGGTAGAGATCTTCAGCAGTTAAAATGAATATGTTGCCTATTTGCAATGCCCTCCATTTGTGTTTAGCATGTAGAAAAATGACAGAGGAACTGTAGTTGAGTAAAAATATGGGTACTGTGTCAAAATTGTACTCCATTAACATTAAACTTATGTACATTTAAACATGTTCACATTTTCAAAGCTAAACCTAATAAAGAGCTGACCATGAGTTCATGATACTCAACCCTGTATGACTAACTAGTTTGTCATGAGGAAAATATCCTCCCAAGACAAACCTAGAATTTGGCTTGCTGCTTAGCTAATGTTTAATAACCCTGTTGGATGAATACTAAGCACTGAAGTAATGAATACAAACTTAGCTAGCTAGCAGATTTACCAAAAGTAATTACTTCAACATGCTTCATTAGATTTGATGGCGAATGCTAATATTTCAGTTTTTATGTCCGAGGCAAAAGCGACATCTCATCCTGTGAATCATTGGTAACTCCGGTATAAGACAACATCTTATTAAGGTATGGCCAAGAATGTGCATCTTGCTGATTGCAGACGCTACTCAAGCGTGACTCCAGGCTGGCCCTTTATTTGTGGCAGGCGTAATTTAAAAAATAGGTGCAGGTGGGGTGTGCTGCGTCAATTGATAGGTGCTGCTAGTCTTTGCTCAAAGACCAATCAGCACAGTGTGAAGTTTCATTTGACACTAATGTGAATGTGAAAAGAAAGAAAGAATGGGAATGGTACTTGGCGAGAGAGGAAAAAAAGCAAGAAAAATCTCATGACATTTGACATTTGCAGCCACTAATTTGAAGGTCAAAATGAAATGCAAGGAGCAAAACGTATGTATATGTTTTCTTTGGAAATTTGCTTAAGGAAGAGTGAAAGTATCCAATTTTAGTAATACTGAAGTAAATTGCACATCTTCCAAAGTAGTAATTAAGTAAAGTAAAGCAGAGCAATTGCTCAAGTATTTTCCACTCTTGCCACACAAGCTGCATTAACAATAGTAGTTTAATCACATCAGCCTCCCTGGTAAGTTCGTTTAAAGTAAATGCACATTTATAACTTGTTTTTTAACGTTTATAGTGAACTGAAAGAGGCCACTCACGATGTATTACTGTGACGGTTAAGGAACATTACTATGAACTATGAAGGACATAGTGGAGATAAGTGGTGGAGATCTTTGACCTGCACTGGTTCTGTTGCAGTTTTAGGGACTGTACTCTATTGCACTTGAGTAATTAACATAAATGTCTATCAAGTATCATTAAAGGAAAGAGTTAGAAAATAAGAGAGCTCAGGCCAAACTATGTCATTTTAATGGGAATAACACCCCTGGGAATGTGGTTTAATATAGTTGTTGTTGTTTTTTTATAGAAGTCATTGTCCTTTTTTTGCCGCTGCATTTTGAAATGATCAGTGGAGACTTGTTTAGTGCATCTGTTATGTAGGCAAAATATAATGTTGACTGTTTTTATCAGACTTAAGCAGCACTGAAACCCACAAAACCGACGAGTAAGCCTCCTTGTTTCTATTTTGGAAGATCCAGGAAAGATTGCTTATTTGGGGGAGGACTGCATCCGTGTGGTTCTGTTTTCTTTTTTCTGGTTTGGATTTATATAGAAAACACCGATGTCAGGAATTGTATGGTGTTGACTCACCCGCATATGACTGGGGACAGCCGAAATCCATTCACGCTCTTGTTCTCTGATGAGTGTGTAAAAGGTTAGGAAGAAGTGGTCTGGTGGAAATGTCAGTCCTTGAGCAATGTTAGTATTTATATTTAAATAACTTTTACAGAATTGGCTGCGTTGTTTTATATCATCAGCACTATTAGAGTCTCCTGACATACAATAGCTCTGGAAGAATTGTGAGTTAGATAATCATGAGCTTACACAGATCACATGCTTAAAGATGTGGTTTAAAACAACCTTGGAAATTGCTGCACTTTGATTGCCTGATGATTCTTAAGCCATCGGCTAAACCTGCATAGCCACCCTACAGTTACCATGAATTAGCAGGTAGTACATCATTTCAGTGTTTAGGTGTGTCTGTCTTCAGTGTTGCATTTAACTTAAAAAGAGGCAGGGTTGATGAGTAAGAACATTTTTTTTTAAAGCATGTGCTTATTTCCAGGGCTATAGAGTAGTAAACCAGTGCAAATCTCTACCATGAATGTAGTATGCCGGAAATTAGAAATAATTTAAACTAATAGAGAAAAACCAAGACTACAATACTCTGTGGTAAGAGGAAATCCTGTCTAATCTCATTGGAGGTAGTGTAATCTCTTGCCCTCTTGTTTTCTAAGAAACTAGTTCCACTGTGAGATTATCCCTTAGTAATACATTGTTCTCCTTCTTTGGAAATCTGTCAAACATCTCATACCGTCATCACTGTGACTGATTTCAGAACAACAATCAGCACTCAAAAACAGGAAGCAATAATAACACAGCCTGTTACACCTGCACACACACACACACACACACACACACACACACACACACACAGGGAGTGGCTGTGAATTCCTGTGGTATGCAAACTCCATGTTTATTGTAATCACAGAAGCAGCCTTTAGGACTTTACCTGCTAAGCGTTTGGATGCTCTATCGATCAGACACATGCTGTTATCTTCTACCTGTTTTTGACTCCTTAAACTCCCCAGCTCCAGACACCAAAGTTCTCTTGTAACTACATATCTTTTCTAATAGTTATGCTGTAGTTACTAAATAAATCATTGTAGTAACACACCGGTTCTCAATCTGTGCAGGGTGCATAAAAAGCTCAGATGATGTCTGTCTAGTTAGTAATTTTTAATTTTGTCAGTTCATTAAAGCTTCAGCAAGTGAATGATTAGATAGAGTAAAAGTACTAGTCACTACTGAGCATTATTTAAAAAAAATATATCCTTAACAAGTCCTTAATGAGTTATAATGTCAACAGAACAGCGCCACATCTTTTCTTACGTGCAGAGCGGTTTGATAGGTGGGGTTTGGGGTGTGTCTGTGACTCTTACTAGCCATAAAGGTGGGCTTAGGCCTGGCAATAGAAGCAGTGGCAATGTGAGCGACATTGTTCACACGCTTGCTTTTCTTATGTACATCTGGAGGATTAAAAGCGACATCCACTAGATGGCACATCAGAGCCAAAACATCTTGTAAAATGAACTGTAAAATGTTTAGCAATTTCATGCACAGCGACGTTGAAAAGACACCAACCGCTCTCTTTCCTCCGTTGTCATATGTGCAGGATAGTACATAAGTATGCATTTTTTATTTAGTCAGTTGCAGACACAGTGTCACATGGTGCTGTACTGCCCTCACTACTTACACTGCTGTTGCACCATGTGGACTCGTAGTGTTAATTTCTGTGAACGTGCACAAGCAGCGACTGCAGGAGATACGCACAGCAGCCATTTTTCGTGTATATATATATATATATATATATATATATGCAGTTAAAAGCAGGTATAATTCAGCCTTTAGACTAAACGTAAACTAAAAGTGCTACTTTAAGATGAATGACTAATTAATAAACTGGTACTTCACGGAAGTTTGACTGTTTGGCAGTAACCACTTAAACAGCTCACGTGTCCTGTTTTTATTCATTACGATTAAGAAAAAAACAGGGCAAAACAGTTGTGCACTTAATCTTACTTAACATAAGCAGTAATATTGGTAGGAGTGATAAAAGTATTAATATAACCTACAGTAAATCAAGTAATAAAAGTATTAAAAGGAATGCACTGATGCCATTTTTTTTTTCCAGACATATGAGTACGTGTACGTGTGTTTTGCTACTTGTTGATACTGAGATCAATACTGATATCTAAACAAGTAACCTACTTAGTATTGATCAATCAGGGATGTCACAGAACATTTTATTTAGCTCTGTTTGTTTTCCTGGTTTAAATATTGGGCAGGAAATGTACTTCATGCATCCTCTTGATATTTTTGCCGAGCACAGTTTGATTGCTTTCATTATTCCTGAAATACATTCAGTTTGCTTTCAATTTGTGTCGTTTGTTCATTAACACTGCAGTGTACACTAGACTTACACCACATTGTGTCACCTAGATGTTGGCATCAGAGCATTTTGTGCAAGTAAGAGTAAGCGAGCACTGTTTTGGACTGATACCAGTACTGGTATTGATGCATCCCTAAGTATTACTATGAGTAACAGTTTAGCTTTAATACCTATTCTTTTTTTAAAATTTGTTTTATTGTTTGCGTTATTTGCTGAATTTACTGTATATCTACTTTATCACACAAATACATGTAAATCTGTCCGTGCACTCTGAATGTAAATATGTGATACACACGCTGTCTCATGGCCAGAACGATTGTCAGGGTTGTTTTTGAAAGCAAAAGCAATTGTGGAATGAATTTGAGAGATAAGACAGAACGAGCAAATGACAGAGAGAGGGGAAAGAGCAAGAGGCTGTGACTCGTCTCAGGATGATGAAATGAGCATGTCATCCTGTGTAGGGGTGTGTGTTTCATTTTTTTTTTTCTTGTTTTGTGTGTGTGTGTGTGTGTGTGTGTGTGACCCTTTGTGTCATTCTGCCATAGAATGGAAAAACAAACACACAGCTATGTGCTGTTGGGAATAGGTACACTAAGACGAGATAATACCAAGATAAAATACTTATCCAGATACCACACACACACACACACACACACACACACACACGAACCATTTCACAACAAAGACATGGCTTCTAATCTCTGCAGGAGATGCATTTTGTAACGTTAACTTTTTTGAACAAGCAGCACTGGTGCAAGTGTAGCAAACATAAAAGTAAGTTTTAAGTTTTAAAAGTCCAACACACTGTTAATCGCACTCAAATGGAATAGTTTGTCGCAGTGAAATACAGAGTTAGTCTGAAAGGTTCAAATTGACTACAATTTAAACCTAGCTGTCATAGTGGCCTGTATATCCATTTTGGCATTGTAAGTGTTGCCATGGAAACCACAAAAATCTCCAAGTCCAGAAAAATCAAAGGCTCTGAGTGGATAATTACCATAATTCTAATGGAGGTGAACACACTAATATTTGGAGATATGTGCTCAATACATGCGCGCACACACACACACACACACACACACACACACACACACACACACACACACAATTGAACATTAGATGAAGCTCAGAAAGAGCATATTGGAGCATAAAGGAAAGTGAAAAAGAACTGTCTCAGAGTTTTTGCTCTGCTATACAAGCTGTATCAGCGATTCATGTACTGAAGTGTTTAAATTCATGTACTTCGACTAGTGTTTAAATTCACAATTCTAGCACCTACGTAATGATGGATACTTTAGATTTCTTTTAGTTGCTATGGTCTACATCACCTACATTGGGTCTTTACTGGGTGTAGGTTAGAAGGAAAAGGAAGGGGTGTGATCCTCAAGGCTGAGTAAATTGGCCATTACAGTGACAGCTACAGCCGGTATTAAGCCTTACGTTTTATCTTCATGGGGTTCACGGCGTAGTCATAACACAAACATGTAACGCAAGAAAAGAAAGGTAGAAGTAATTTGCTCATGCTGGTAATCTATATCGTGTATATGAGAAAACAAAGCAGGCTACATTCTGTCCGAATGCTGCTAGGAGCATCATGCTGTTGATTTGAGGTAGCTTGACAATAACATATGATCAGTTAGTATATATGCTACTGAAAAACGTTTGGCTGGAACGGAGTGGAGGAAAAAATGTATTATGCATTTCCAACAGTAGAGGTGTAACGGAATGCCACTGTCTGTAACTATTTAGTGCTCCAAGTATTTGTACCTGTATTCAGATTTAACTCCAGAGTGGGCATTGCCTAAATCAGGAGGTTGCTTTTTCTGATTTTCTTGATTTTAGCTTCACCCACCAGCTAGGTCTGCCCTATCCTACGATAGCTACCAACCAGGGAGGGTGAAAGCCATCACCTGCTTCCTCTGAGACAAGTGAAGTCAACTAAACGCATTTTTTTTTTCCAACTGCTGAACATGCTGCATCATATGACAGCGTAACACATTCAGAGGAATAGTGCTATCTACCCCCTTCTGCATACACATTTCACTCCCCTGAAAAATATAATGTTTTCTAATTAAAAAAACATCCTATCTTTCTATTAAAGTGGGTCTTTAAGCCCCTAATATCACTCAGGTTTGGAAATTTTGTACTTTTTCCCATTTTGAGGGCCCCATAATAAAAAAAAGGCTTATTTTAGTGAATTCTGAGCATTTAGACAGATAGAAAACAAGTTTCTCTTTATGTCTGCCAAATTTATTATGGCTAGAAATAATATTTCTGCAGATATTAAATCTTAAACATGACTTCCCTTCTCAATGAAACAGTTTAATGTAAGAATTCATCCAAAATAGTTTGCAGATGTTGGTGTTTAGGTCACAAGCAACAAATAAAGAAAGAATGAACAAACATGCAGACACATGCAGCAACAGCTCTATCTGAATTGACATGAATGATCCTGTGGTGTCTTTAATCTGCAATTTCTCTACTTTTGAATAGTGGTTGTAGAATGACTGTTGCTTCCTTATTTAATTTTAAATGTAGTTTGTCCATGCAGTTTTTCTGAACAGCTCAGGAGATCTGTCTGATCAGTTTTAAAAGTGGTCTGTTCATTCCGGATTGTGGGTTCAACAGGTTACAGTAATTCATCCAGTAATCCAGGTTTAGCGGGAGCACACACGCACACACATATGGAGAAAGAGAGAGGGTGAAGAGTACCACATTAGGTGGATTTATTCCCTCGAGCCTTTTTATAATTAAATGGGTCATGCAGTATGCTGGCCGTAGCAGATTAGTTCTGAATTAATACCTAAAATAGCAATTAGTGCATTTTGTTCATCTGTTTCATATCCTTCTTATTAAATTCAGGTGTAATTTTGTAGTGTAAGAATTAGTGCTATGGACCGGGAAAGCTGTTGCATTTGTTTTAAGCAATGACATGCTCCTTTTTCTATTCCTGGAAGTAGTTGTTTATCCCTCTTAATCCATCATTTTCCGATTCCTCAGCCGTGTGCCGATTGTGAGCCATGATTCATTCATTGTATACATTTAGTCATCAACTGTTAGTAATTGGAAATGTAATATTCAGCATATAATGTTACACCTAAGGACAAATATGTTTGTTCTCGCTACAAGGGTGTGTTTGGGTCATTTTAAAATTCACTCACAGCTTTCCAATGTTGTTTCTATCCTCTTTGTTCTGTAAAATCACTGTGCTTTGAGGTGTGTGTGCAAGCTTGTGTTAAACATCTGTAGTCAATGGTCACAGTGAATAAAGGAGAATAGTGGTGCTCTGTTTGATGCCGTTGTTGCTCAAGTGTAAACGCTGCAGAACGTTCACTGTTTTTGAGTTAAATTGCATTGAGAAATGTATCTTGAGCGTATATGTAGAAATTTGTTTGTACTCTTTGAAAGATAAAAATGAATTTGTATGAATTTTGTAGCGAAACCTAACCAATTGTAACAGTCTTTCACAGTCTGCCATCTGCCTCTCCAGAAGTTGTCAATAGGTGCGGAACAGTGTAAAAGATTCATGTTATAAGCCAGTATTACAGTTTTGAGTGTACAGTCTCGGGTCTCAGCACTGCTGGTAATATTGACAGTAAAGAGACTTCTAACCAGAAGTGAAACCGTGATGACCAGAAAAGCATCTCAGAACGCACAACGCACAACACGTCAACACAGCAGCAGAAGAATTATAAGAGTCTGGCTAGCATCTTTATTTTGTCATTTATTTTATCGTTTATTTTGCCAAAGACAATTTTTTCTTTTTTTTTTTTCGGGTTGTCGAACCAACTTGTCTGCTGGGCAACTACGAATAAAGGAAAACAATGGCCCAGACCTGAAACCTGCTTCTTCTGGTGAAATGTTCATCCCTGAGGTGTATACTAAGGGCATTCTGTGATCTGGACCCTCTGACTGCGGGTTAAAATATTTCTTACATGTCATTCATTCATTTTTCAGTTCAGGCTTTTGCTTCACTCAGGCTGAAATACTGTGGAGCTACACTGTTGCTCTGTGCTTTTGTTCTGCCACAATACAGCATTTTGCTGCTCACTGAGTATTGTACAAAGAGAAGGGGGCTTGTAGTAGTGGGCTGGAGTGGTCGTGTTGTCTTTCAGCCTCGCTGCAGAGCACAATCACTTCACTACACGTGCACAAAGGCCTCCTTGTTTGCACTGTGCCAAGCCTTGCCTGGCTCCTTTACTTTATTATTCATTTCCTCTCTCTCTTTTCTATCCTTCTTTCCTACTAACTCTAGTTTTACACACCCACTCGCTCTTTTACTCTTTTGCTTAATCATTGTTCTGCCTGAGCATTGGCTCGTTCTCTTTGGACACACTGAATATAGAGTCTCGAACAGCAGCATTTCTTTAGTTCAAAGTGCTTACAGGTTTTTCAATTTTTCAAATTACTTTGAAGAAGTCTTTGACTCTCTGACGAAAGATGTGCTTTAATTCATTTCCACATGTGTTCTGGTTTGCTTTATTTGCCTGGTTTATTTAGAAATGCCACTGATCCTATACCCAGTACCAACAAAAAAGGTGGCTCAGATAGCAGAGAAAATATATGAGAGATCCGATTCTGTAACAAGCAGCAAAGATTGGAATTGGATTTGGAAAAAAATTTTTTTTTTTTCGAACAGGAAATGTTTTCGTATACAGCGACTTAACTTTTTTTTTCTTTTGTTAAAGTGGCTTTGATTATATTTATAGTTTATAATATTTACAATGTAAGTGATTTTTGTGTGAAAGAGTTTAACTGTGAAGTGATTCGGTTTAAAAAACAGACATTAAAGCTCAGTAATTTTTAGAAAACAGTATCGGACGGATAACGGTATCAGCTGATACTCAAAGTTTTGATATCAGTAGCAGAAAAGGAAGTGCTCTCATATGCAGGCAAAACATAATTGCTAATCCAGAAGATTTGTTTGTTTATTTATGTATTTATTTATTTATTATTCTGTTGTAGACCTTATCCTTTGTCCTTCATCCTTTTAATGCACATAACTTAAGTGAGAAGTATCTGGCATTCAGACTGATCCCTACTCATAGTGTTTTAAAAGGTTTGTGATCTTGTGGTCTGTAAACAGTGAGCTCATTAAAGGAGTATACATGTGTGTGGCTTCTGTGCTCTTTTATTTTACAGTGCTTCTGTATGACCAGGTCTGTCAGAGTTTTAGTGAAATCCTTATTTATACCCCAGGTTTATTGCCAGTAATAATGTCCCAGGAATAGCATAGATTCTCATAAACTTCTTGGCTGAATGAGCTTTAATGAAAAGAGGTTCAGTCTACAGCAACTAATCACAAATAAATAGGAAGATTGTAACTGGCTAAAAGTCTAATAAAATCCTAACTCGACTGTGATATGACCAAAGGTTGACCCTCAGTCTGCAGCCTTTTTAACAAGAATTCTGCCCCTGAGGTGCTTCAGTGTAGTGCTGGGCAATTTTAACGATTAATTCAGTTAATTCCTATTAATTTTTTAACACCATTTTCAAAATGTTCTAATTGAGATTGTGCATTTTATATGTATATGCATATTAAAATTTTTTAATGCTGTTTAAAAGTTTAAACCAATACGAAGGAAAAACACGGCCTTCTTATCCTGATAAACACATCACTTCAGAGATATGGAATTGGTACAGGTTTGAAAAGTCACATGAACAAGTTTATGTGAAATATAAAATATAACCTAAGCAGTAATTCGCTCTTGGAAATTACGTCATTTTCGACCTCGGGACATTCCACAGATGAAGTGAAGAAATGGACACCCCCATATTTGTATTTTGTTAGCAACAAGCAAGGCAACTAACTCGAATGAGTGATGTATATTTTCTTTCTCAAACAGCGGACTGTATAGTCAATGTTTTTCGATTTAACAGAATGTCTGTATGTTGATTAATCTAAAGCTAATACTTGTATATACAGTTGAACTCAGTTAAAGGTAAGAAGTTTTACTCTGTTTATTTCTGATGCTGTGCGCAGCCATGTTGATTTGAAGTTAGTCCATAAATGGGGAAGGATCTCGGATTTGAGAAGAATACCCCAACTGACTTCTCAGTTGCGGTGGCATTTCATATCACAAAAGACATGGTCCGCATTTACTCTGTCGAGAAAGAAGAGTTCACTAAGTTGTGCAAAAATATTAACAGCGCCATCTATAGCAAATAGTGCACACTATGTTTTTTTTCCTAATATTCTTTATTTAAAAGAACCATTGTTTGCACTATTTGCTGTAGATCGTGCTGTTACTTGCAAAGTCAATTCTAATAAATAAAAAACTTTGAAAAGTTATGCAATTTATATATAATAGTGAAGTGACTTGTGGTGACCCATACTAGGAATTTGTGCTCTGCATTTAACCCATCCAAGTGCACACACAGTAGTGAACACACACACACCGTGAACACACATCCGGAGCAGTGGGCAGCCTTTTTTGCTGCGGCGCCTGGGGAGCAGTTGGGGGTTTGGTGCCTTGCTCAAGGGTCTCACCTCAGTCGTGGTATTGAGGGTGGAAGAGAGCGCTGGTCATTCACTCCCCCCACCTACAATCCCTGCTGGACCTGAGACTCGAACCCACAACCTTCAGGTTCAGCTTTGGGTTGCAAGTACTTAATAAATCATTAATAAAGTTGAAAAAAATTGAGGTTTTTTTTTTTTTTTTTTTTTTTTTTTTTTTTGGAATAATGCCCAGCCCTGCTTCAGTGATGTTTATACTCGTCCTGTTCTGTTGTACTCATAAACGAGATATTCCTGATTTACTGCTACCATCATGATTTCTTAACTGGAAGTGATGGCAGGAAAATAGTTTTTGTCTGACTGTATTTTCTTGGTATTTATAAAAGTGTCCTGTCTTAAGTATTAACCGTTTGCATGTTGCTCTGACACACTAAAGCTGTTCATGGATATTCAGTGAACAGAAAAGTGTTTAACATGAGATTATTTTCCATCTGTCTAAGCATTGCTAACTGTAATCTGGTTAGTGCTCAGGGTTGATGTTCTGTGCTACACCAAGCGAGAGGTCAGGCGGAAATGACCTCTCAGGCGAAGACTGGTGACCGGAAGGCGGCTCATCTGGCAGCAACTGTTGTCACAATATCACCTACTGCTGAGTGTGTGTGTGTGTGTGAGTGTGAGTGAGCCTGAGCGAGATATATACATATATTGTTTGCTTACTGACTAAAGGAGGAGCTAACTTCCAAAAATTCTCTCTCTCTCTCTCTCTCTCTCTCTCTTTCTGTGTCTTGCTTTCTGACTTTGTCTTTCTCCCACACTGTCTCTCTCTCTCACTCTATCTCTTTCACTCTGTCTGTCTCTTTCACTCTCTCTCTCTCTCTCTCTCTCTCTCTCTCCCCCTGTGTGTGTGTATTTTGGTCAATGGACTTGGAGAAGTTCTCTGTATTCTGGCCCTGTGTGAAGCACTGAAGCAGTGAGCAAATTATAAGCTCAGCACAATAACGGGGCAAATTCAATAAGCATGCCTGCTGTTCCCCACATCCCACTGAGAGTGATGAGTGTGTGTTTGTGTGTACGTGTTTGGGTGTGTGTGTGTTTCGTCCTTTGTGAGAACCAAATGTGCCTATAATGATAAAGTTGGAGATTGCTGTGACATTTGGCTGTTCACAAAGAATAGATTTTGTTCCAAAAGTGCATATTTTATTTGAAAGATTTATAGAGCCCAAATATTTACTCTCTGACATTAAGGTTAGAATCGGGTGTAAACACAGCATTATTTATTTATTATAAAATAAGAGTCAGTGGAAGTATGACAGAGAGAGTGTGTGCGTTTGTGAGAGAGAGTGAGTGAACTTGTGTAAGTTTATGGGCATGTATTATGGTTAAGATGAGGGTTTAACATATCATTATTTAGCTACATAATACACAGTACAGAAAATACCTCACAGATAGTATTATGAGTGAGTGTGTGTGTGTGTGTGTGTGTGTGTGTGTGTGTGTGTGTGTGTGTGTGTGTGTGTGTGTGTGTGTGTGTGTGTGAGAGAGAGAGCGAGAGAGAGAGAGAGAGGGAGGTGACTAAGCTGAATCATCAGCCCACAGGCATTATATTCTCCTCTTAATGAACTGGCCTTGTGCTTAATGAGGAAAGAGCAGAACACATTGGCATAACAAAGCTTTTTAAACAAACGTGAGCCATTATGGGAGGAATGATCCCAAATGTTCAACACACTTTTGCACGCAAGATGATGTGTTACAAACTGATTGTGTCAGCTTTACATTTTAGTTACTTTTTCTATAGTTGGATGTTTCCAGGTCCTTCAATTCTTACCTCAGTGTAGAAAATACCGAAACATACACACTTGTGTATTACTCTAGCACTTTTCCTTATGCGTTAGCCATATTTCCCTACAACCTCACACACCACCTCATGTTCCTGTCCTCATGGGGATTAATACATTCTCAGACACATACACGTGTACACACTTTATAGAATTTATTACAGCTGCTGCATTGAAGATCTTTTTGTTTGTCAATTCTCATCAGTGCTTCCTGTGTATGCAAAGAGTAATTACTTTAACCTTCGTCCTCATCCCCCCATGACTGCAGCCAGCGGGAATGCATACACACACACACACACACACACACACACACACACACACACACACACAGGGCAGGGGAACTAGAACCATTACCCTCTGCCAGTAAGTACAGTTTGGCTTTCCTCAGTTTGTCACTCCCTCTGTTGGACTCTGAGCAGAGTTTATGATGTTTTGTTCAGTGACACACATGTGTAGAAGCTTTAGCTGCTCTGATCCCATCCAACTTTAAATAACTCTATCCCTCAACCCTGTCAGTCAACCTCACACCTTGTCCACAAAAGCACCTAATTAGAGGATGGAAAGTGCTAGCGAGAATGGGAACACAGAGCCACTGCCTCTCTGCAGCACCAAGCAGCAGCATTAAATGGGTTTATCACATTTCACATTTTTATCACTCTAAACTGACAGACAATACAGCTCTTCAGGATCTAAAAGACAAGGTGTGAGTGAGAAACATGCTGGATATGAGTGTGTGTGTGTGTGTGTGTGTGTGTGTGTGAGAGACACAGATAGAGTGAGAGAGAAAAACAGGAGAGACAGACACAGAGAGCTAGAGCGAGAGAAACAGAGATGGACAGAGAGAGAAGCAGGGAGATGGATATTTGTGTATTTGTTTATGTAGATATTAACAGGACCGTACATGTCTGCCTGTCAAAATCTGAGGGGCAGTGAATAAAACACACACACACACACATTTAATTCTTTAAGAAATTTTACTTCTTCTTATTATTATTATTATTGCCATTATTATTATTAATGTTTAATTTTTTTATATGGATACTCAGTGTTATAACCAATCTGTTTATTAATAATAGTTCTTGTCTTCTCTGTAATGCTTTGGCAACACTCTAAATCCATACAGTCATGCCAGTAAAGCTTAGTGAATTGAACTGAGAAACAGAATATGAGAGAGAGAGGAGAGAGAAGGACAGAGAGTGATGAAGATCAGTGCACATCTTGCAGAAAGTAGGCTACAAATCTCTGACTTGAACATCACTGTGCTTACAAGTTTACAGCACACACACACACACACAGAATAGAGTTTTGTTAGCTGACCTTCCATACAGGGTGTGACTGTGAAAGTCACGCAAAAACACAGAGAAGTACAGTAACTGCTCCATTCCAGTGACACATCCATTACACACAAATCCACCTCTCTATAATCCATTCATCTGCGCGCACACACACACACAGACACAGACACAGACACAGTTTCAGTCTCACACAAAGCTTTCCATCACATTCTTCCCGAAAGGCCATCTCGTGCGACACAAAACATGCACGTACATGCACGCAAGAAACGGCCAAGAGGATTGAGGGCGTTCCTTCAAACCGTTTGTGAAGGGAATGTTTCACCTGCACACTCCTTTATGACACTCACAAAGTGTTTCACTTCACTTATGTGCAATCAGACCTGCAGCAAATCCTCATAACGATTTAAAAAAAAAGGTTTAAGATATTTTTACAGGGACCAAATGTCTACACACATAGTCTGGGATGTGTTGAGTTAAACTTAATCTTGGGATGTAGAACACTGATGCTGATCCTTTCTCTTGTTAAAAATGAGCATTAGGACTATGTAAATGCTGGAGTATGGGCACATTTCCTGTCGTTTTTGTAAATTGTCCACTGTCAAAACCCATGTTCATAGGACATTTCCAAATATATTTGCTGAAGAAACACAGAATAAAGACATAACAGCATGGATAAATTCATTCATTCATCTTAAGTAAGCGCTTTATTCATTTTCAGGGTCGCAGTGGATCCGGAGCCTATTCCGGGAATACTGTGTGTGAGCCAGCAATACAGTTTTGATTGGACAGCATGAATTACAAGAAAAACAAAACTTTGTTTTGTTTTCTCTTTTTATTTGGAGGTTGAATTGAAAATGCATATAAAAGCAGGAGGACTGAAACCCATCTGTGAATATTATAAATCCAGAACAAATGACGGGGCAGAAAGTAATCAACATTTTCTGCACAGCAATCAGCCTCACACCGACTCAAAGAATTTCTCCTAGCGGGGGTTAGATCATGCTTTTAAAATCTTCAGTAAGGCAATGTGTTGATCCTGTCTTCATCATCAATAGAGTGTGTGCGAGTGTGTGCGAGTGTGTGCGAGTGTGTGCGAGTGTGTGCGAGTGTGTGCGAGTGTGTGCGAGTGTGTGCGAGTGTGTGCGAGTGTGTGCGAGTATAGTACCAGTCGTTTATCAGGAATGAGTGGCGTTTTCTTTCTCCAGCCTCTATAGTTCACATGCTGTCGTTTGAGACTGGGTTACTCCCGCAAGAACGACGTAGACAATGTTCATCACTAAGAACGTGTCAGTGCCCTTTGCTCTCTGGCTGTGTGAAAATAAATCTCTAATATCACCCAGTGTACTTTGTACCATCTGACACACCTTCTTTAAAGAAATCATTTCAGATGAAGCTTTCTAATACTGTGTGTCCCATAACACTAAATATTTGACTAAAATAAGTCAAAGCATCCTAGACGTGTGCTATGGTTTCCTCATATTCAGCTTCACTCATGATGATTCTTGTTTTCTGTTTTCTTGTTTATCTCTACCTCACACTACTTCCAAACGATGCATAATAATCTAGTGGACTATCCAAAGATATATAATTTGTACATTAAATTTCGGACAAAATAGCTGCAGCTCAATTAATTTAGTAAACAATAATTTAATGAACAATGACAAGCCTGTTTTTATTACATGTACATAACATATGTCTGTGGGTGGAATAAAAAGGTTGTCCTAAACTGCACATTATTCTTTTTCAGCAAATTATAACTTGAACATCAGTGTACATAACCTAACACCTGCTACCAGTGGCTCTAAGGCATAGGGTTTGCTCTTTATGCTAAAAGGTTTTAAGTGAAATGTCCCATGGTTTCAGCTGTTTTCTCTTTCTCTCTTTCTTTTAGAAATGGCGTGGTGGTGTGTGGCAGCACTCCTGATGCTGCTGTTTGTTGCCCGCTTTCGCTGCGATGAGCCTCACCCACAATTTTCCTCCCCCACCATCATCAACACAGTGGTCCAGGACCCCCGCACAGGCCGAATCTACCTGGGTGCCATCGACGCCATCTACCAGCTGAACGCTAGTTTACAGAAGGAGAGTACAGCTCAGACAGGCCCCAAGAAGGACAGCCCAAACTGCACTCCACCCATCACTGCCCATTGCGCCGAGGCTGTGGAAATGCACAACGTCAACAAGCTTCTCTTGGTGAACTCGGCAAACGGCACACTGGTGGTGTGCGGCAGTATCTTTCGTGGCATCTGCTCCCTGCACAATCTGAGTAACGTTGAGCAGCAAGTGTACTACAGTGACACCAAGGGAGAGAAGACATATGTGGCCACGCCAGACAGATCAGTCTCCGTAGTGGGTGTGATCTCAACCTTTACCAAAGACAAAGAGCTGAGTGTTTTCCTAGTAGGCCAAGGCTATGGCAGCTCAGACAGTGTGAAGCTGGTGAGCACACGTCTGTTGCAAATGAATGGTGACATGGACATATTTGAGAACATCGTGGAGACCTCCACGGTGCAGGCAGGCCCATACATGCAGCGCTACCAGCACGACTTCCGCTACGCTTTCAAGCACAATGGCCATGTCTACTTTCTGTTCTCTCGCGCAGTGGACATCAACGATAACCGCAAGCTCAGCTTCGTGGCTCGTCTGTGCGATAACGACCAGAATTACTACTCCTACATAGAGCTTCAGCTCAACTGCAACATGGGCACAGACAATGTCTACAACAAGGTGCAAGCAGCATACCTGACCTCTCCAGGGCCAATTCTTGCCCAAAACCTCAGCTCCAGCGGCATTTTACCAGCAGATGACAAGGTGCTGTTCGCTGTGTTCAGCAAAGCGGACGGCCTGGACTCAGCACTCTGCATGTATCCTCTTAGCAGCATCAACCGCAGGCTCAAAGAGGCCATGGAGTCATGTTATAGAGCAGAATACGTCGACAAAAAGCCAAAAGCAGTCTCCTCACCTTACACCACCAAAAATGAGGAGCTTTGCCTGCCCAAGAGAGAGGTGAGTGTGTAGGCTTGTGCTGTATGTTCATTTTTTCCTTCATTTTCTAAAAAAACAAGTGTGTGTACATTTGTGATTGAAATTTATATATAGTTTAATATTAAAAATCAGTTT
Source organism: Pangasianodon hypophthalmus (assembly GCF_027358585.1). Lineage (NCBI taxonomy): Eukaryota > Metazoa > Chordata > Actinopteri > Siluriformes > Pangasiidae > Pangasianodon > Pangasianodon hypophthalmus. The sequence goes on from NC_069727.1 coordinate 10,721,001, forward strand.
TTGCGGAAAATGGAAAATGATCAAGTTGGGGGAAATTTGAGGTAAGTGGGGAAAAAATGGATGTTTCAAGACATAAATTAGAACTCTGTGTGTGTGTGTTCAACAACAGACTATGTATGAGCAGTACCCTTGTGGAGCCGAGTTCTTGCCATCTCCTTTGGCCACTACAGCCGAATACGCTTTAAGCGCCAGCCCTGTGTACACCAGGAAAAACATGCTAACATCTGTGGCCGTGTCCGTGGTGAACAACAACACTGTGGCTTTCGTGGGCACTAACACGGGAGAAGTGCTTAAGGTGATGTTTTTTCCTCTTATCTTGTTTAACAAATCAGAAAATTAGTATGCAGCTTGCATGCTAATATGAATTCTGATCGATCTGTTTAACCCCGTGTTGCCTACTGTATTTGCTCTCTAATCCCTGACTCTGCAGATTCATCTGACCGGTCATGCTGACGTGTATGGCAAATTTCCAGGAGACAGTACTGATGGTCCGGTTAACAAATCCATGTTCTTCGACTCCAGCATGGATCATCTGTACATTACCACTCTGAAGAAGGTTGTTAAATAATACCTGCTTATGATTAGATGCAATGAAATTGACTCTCAGTGTACATTCTAAACTATTTTATTAAACCTGCTAATTTTGTGGCACACCCTTGCTCTTTTAACACATTGTACTTCTGTTTTCCATCCAGATAACTAAGGTTCCAGTGCAGGCATGTGAACAGAAAAAAGACTGCCACTCATGTGTGAGTCAGAGGGATCCATACTGTGGGTGGTGTGTACTGGAGGGCCGGTAAGTGACCTCAAGCACAGTACCAGTTGATGTCATATATCATTGATGTCAATTTGTCTGAGAATTTTTAAATGTCTCACTAACCTTGGATAGCTTAGAATTGAGCTTGGATAGCTCCAATCAAAACTGTTCAATAACTGTTGCATATGAATATAGTTAGTGATGATATAAAATGAAACCCATCACATTCACTTGGAAACTTTTCACCTCAGGACCTGTATGATGATGTTAACGATAGACAAAACAAATTTGACTGTTATGGAAATGTTGTCAGGTTTGGCTGCTGTTAAATAAATCACTCAGGATATGGGAATGCACATGGAGACTCTGATATCTACCTGTATCAAGATTACTATCAGTTAGATAGCTAGTTAGTGTTTTGTAATGGCAGAAGTACATAGGTATGGTAAAAAAAACAAATAAAAAATTACATATTTGTGTATGTGTTTTTAAAATGATAACACATATCATATCTTAGTCTACTATCACTGTCTACTAGTATTTTAAAGGATTTTTTTTTATCACAGTATGAAATGGTGTACAACTCAGCCCAGTTCAGAAATTTTGATACAGATTCTGGCAACTCACCATTACGTTGTTGATTTTTTTTGTCTTTTGCAGATGCACCAGAAAAAAGGAATGCAGGCGAGGAGAAGAGAAGGACGCGTGGCTGTGGAGCCCCAACCAGAAGTGTGTAGCCATTCAGGCTTTCGATCCTCCCAGCCTCAGCTGCAAGAAGACCAAACAGGTCAGATACGATTAATCTAATTTCAGATAATTTGTGTTCCTTGAGACACTTCTGGGTAGCTCTAGTAGATAAGACCTTTCTGGTATAGTGCTAATGTTGATTCCATTGTTACTTCTGTTTAGCTCATGACAGGGCTTTGTTAGACTCTCATCCTAAATCCCTAAAAGGAAACAGTCAATTGTTATTATTTAACTAATCGAATCAGGCGTCTCTTGAGGCATCTAGATTTTTGTCTTAATGTCTTCCACTAGAACTGAGCGTGGCTTATAAGACAATACACATGTATTCATGTATGCTTTCACACCTCTAAGTGATATGCCAGCCACAAACTGAAGATATTTTATCCACCACTGCTCTACTTAAAGTAACATTAACAAAAAGCAGGGTGCAGTTTGAAGAAGGTGCCATGATTTTGGATGATTGTGCCCTTCTGTTTCTGTTGGTGTTAGAATATGCTTGCTAGTCTGAAAAACAAATCCTTCACTTTAATTTCAAGTCTTTGTATTTTATTGGGTCTAGTTTGAGTAGTGCTGCCTTTGCCCTTGAATTAACTTCATGTGTGAGCTCTAATAAATGAGGTTCACTTATTCACACTTCTGCTGAATATCAATTTTTTTCTCCTTGTCTTTTTACTTTTTTTAATTGCCATTTGTTTATTTTTATTTGGCATTTCATTAAACATGAATAGTACTCTTTTGTCCTGAAGAGCCTGTGGTGCCACTATATTCGCCCTTGTGACAGTAAACAAGTTGTGTGCTATGAGTCATTGCATCTTTGTCTTGCTTTAACTGTCCCATGCAGGTGAAGATTAATGTCTCCCCACTCCCCAGCATTGTAAATGATGAGCTGAAGTGTGTATTTGGTAATTTTGAAAGCAAGGCTGAGATGAACAACCGTCAAGTTATCTGCGCTTTACCAAATCCAGTGGACATTCCACCTACACCTGAGACGCAAGGTAAGACTTATCTCAGGCAAAGACCCACTGACCTCTCAGCATATCCTCTAGCTCTTTGCTACCGCAGGGAGGTTTAATATGCTCAGGTCTTGCATTAATGAACAAGCTGATTTTGTAGGTAGTTCCACAGGCATCCTGTCAGTTCACACTGTTAGCTAGCTTAATTCAAGTATATCTCCATGCACCCTGTGTTTTGGAATTATTTTCCTGGAGAGGGGTTGATGCTGTCCTAATGCTGTCTTCCTAATTGGACAACGTTCATCTCAGGAGCATGCAAGTGATACGCTGTCTAATAGCTGCTTCCTGGAAGGAGCGCATAGTATCAGAAGCAACAGTAATAGTACTGGGTAGTATGTCAGAATATATATATTATAGCATTAGTTAAGCTACAGCATAAATGCAGGACAGCAAATCACATGTAACACAGTGCTGTCAATAATGCAATGAAATAGCGATTAAAAATTCATAATGTTTGTGGGCATGCTGTGTCTTATCTGTCTGATTTTCTCTGCCTGTATAGATTTTGTAGCAGTGCCTGTGAAGATCAAAGTGAACGGCAATATTGAGGTAACACAGGGTGAATACAAGTTCTACAACTGTGCTGCGGTTGTGAAGAATGCAGTAAATACACCGTAAGTGATCACCGGGCATGTTCCTGCCCCAGCGTAAATCTACTAACAAGTAAACATGTACGTAATGTGCAGAAACGCAAATCTAACTTTAACTCCCTCATTGTCCTGCAGGTGCATAGCATGTGTGATGAGTCAGTGGGGCTGCCAGTGGAACACACAGGATCATACATGCAGTGACAAGGATGACTCTGGGGAGAGCAACATCATTAAACAAAATGAGGTACCATTTATGCTTACATTTGACAAACAATGTTATCCCGAGCAACTTAGAATTGAGAAAGGATAGCCCAAGAATGGCAGCATGGCAATGCTGGGTTTTGAACTTTCCAATCATTTGCCCAAAGCCTTATCCACTATGCCATATGCATATCGCCCATAGGTATCGCACAGCAGTATATATGACTGCCGTTACCATTTGACTCAATCGGGCTCTCTGGTTCTTACAGCGTGACAAGTGTCCTCAGTTTGAGAACCTGGCGCCATCACTCATTCCTGTGGGCTTCAAAACTCCCATCACCTTCGAGGGAAAAAATTTGGAGAGCTACATGGTAATGACACTTATCATGTGTAATTTGTATTGTAAAAAAAAAAAAAAAAATGAGGTGGTATACCTCATTTTTCATTTTCTGCTTCTTCCAGGGGAAAAGGTTCCAGATCGGCACTGAACTCATGAAGCAGGTGGGCGAAGTGACTACTGAGGATTCACGGTTCAAATTTGGTGGCTATGAGGTCAGTATGTCAAAATATACTTTAGATATCCCCTAATAGTCTTGTAAAATCTTACATATGAAATCTATTTAACTGCAGCCTGTTTATCTGTTGTTCACACAAACATTCACATTCAAGACCATTCATTCAGTTTGATTCATTCATGCAAACACTGCAGTATGTTGAGTCTTTTGTTGTCCTTAACCCGAAATTGAATTTTACCTTTGCATCAGAGTTACAGAGCTACAAAAATGGCCCAGGGCAGTTCACACAGCATTTCTATAAACTTGCCACCTCTTTTAGGCCTGTATACATGCTTGAGACATTAACGTTGCAGTATTACGTATATACGTATACTATGGATGCAGAAGATAATAGAAACATTACTGTGTCATGAAATTGCCAAAGATGATGACACTACACATAATGAAACAAACCAAATGTTTAAAAAAGGGCGTGTAGGGCTGAAATCATACTCATAAAATTTTTCATTGGTCAGAAATACAGTGATGGAAAAAAGTAAACAAAACCTTTGCTATTTGCGCAGAGCACAGAGAGCACACAGCAGGCACTAAATAAATGATTAAATTATAAAAACAACTAGTTTAAACATGTGTATCTAACATTGTTTTTTTTCTTTGCTCATTGGTCCAGATATCCAGAATTGTATTTCTGCAGTGCTACAGTTCTGTATTTTGGCACAGTTTGTGCCTCCAGGGTCAGTTTAGCAGCTCACATCTCAAAAAAAAAAACATGCTGCACCCAACCCATAATATACAACATGTTTGGTTTACTTCCTGCATTTGGGTCGATTTTAGAGTCAAATCACTTTCACAGTTGGACGCTCTCAGACACTCTCAGACTGGTTATTTTAGCCTGCTCTGGGGTTTGATTTAAACAAACTACACACTGCATATGTGAAAGTACCCTTAAAAAAACATGTCTTATTGATGAATGAGACCAACGACAAATCTTCTTTTATATTTACAGAAATGACTGCTTGATTAAATGCACCTATACTCTTTCTCCCCCTACACAATGCCCCAAGTCCTCTGCATTCTTTTTCATAGAGTTTTAACCTGTGACAGTGCAAAGTTCTAAAAGCGTTAAACGACCTGCGATTGTTTGAGAATCAGCTATATGAAAAATAAACAAAATCTATTAAAGAAATTCCATATTTATTTTAACTGTTATTTTAAACGGCAAAATGAAAGTATGTACATACAAGTTTATTGAAAAGAATAGCCTATTTCAAATATTTTTTTTTTTAAACGTGTTTAACTATTTGAGTTTATATGAAAGTATTAATTGACTTGATGGATTTTCTTTGTCTAGTTTGCTTATGACAAAAAGCCAGAGGTGAACGTGTCGTTCTATGTGAAGGATAAGGAGACAGAAAAGAGGATTGACAGCACACTCCAGGGTAAGTGTAGTCTGATGGAGATCTCCAATATCCAATCAATCTGTTCGCCTGCCACTTGGATTGACTGGAAATTTAGAAAACTGCGTTCTTGCGTTCTTACCAAGGCAGTGGTCATGCGTTTTGAGGGTTTATCTTTAGACTCAACCATAAGGGAGTTAATGTATTTTTTTTCTTCAAATTATAAAATAAAAATTAGCTAGAGTTTACCTCTGCCCTGGATGACCTGTGGCTCAGATGACCGAAGAGGTATTGTCTTACCTTTGTAGTTTTGTAAGTATGGCAAAGCATATAGTTTGAAGTAGAAGGAGCTTCTTTCATATCAGGACCTTTTGCAGATACAGACTATAAAATAAAACTCTTGTGAGTGTCATGTATGAACTGGAAATATTAAAATAATTAATTAAATTTACCGCCTTTGGCAGATGCCCTTATCCAGGGCAACTTACATTTATCTCATTTATGCAACTGAGCAGTTGAAGTGTAAGGGCCTTGCTCAAGGGCCCAGCAGTGGCAGCTTGGCAGTGCTGGGATTTAAACTCATAACCTTCCAATCAATAATCCAACGATCCTAGCATGAAATTATTACAGTTGTACTGAAAATATATGGAACCCCTGGCTTTTACCCTCCTCCCCAATCACATATTTACACAAAATGCTAAGAGTACTACTTAAATGAGCGCTCCATTCACTTATATTCTCTCTTTCTGTCTCAGTGGTGCTGTATAATTGTTCAGTGGGCCGTGAGGACTGCAGTCTGTGTAAAAACGCAGATACAAAGTATGAGTGTATATGGTGTGACACCACACACTCCTGCATTTATTCTAAGCTTTGTTCAAAAGAGCTTGAGCAGTGCCCTGCTCCCACCATCACAGATGTAAGACACACACACACACTCTCTCTCTCATTCACTTATTTTTGTTTTCCTTATAGTAAATCTATAGTAAATTATTTATAATCTCCACATAAAAGTCTTCACATTTCATTCCATTTCCAAATGTTGTACAAAAGTTTTTGAACACCTGGAACACCTTTGAACAGTTTTTTTTTTTTTTTTTTTTTTTAAATTAGAGTTTACTTTTTACGGATGCATGTTCTGAACTTTTTCTTACCAATGCTTTCACTCCAGATCATGCCGCGGTTCGGGCCCAGGAAGGGGCAGATCTCGGTTACTATAAAGGGATCCAATCTAGGGATTAAAAAAGAAGACATCAAGAGAATCACCGTGGCAGAAGTGCCATGTGAGCACCAGGAAGACAGATACACAGTCTCCACTAGGTACTGCTTTACTGATTGGCCAGAAAATATGTGGATATATGCAGTCAGCATGACTGTAGGATGTAATCTATTATGTGGCCATGCTGCCATTTCTAGGAAGCACTTTTTTCCTTTTTCTGTACGTGTGTCTACATCTGTCCCTCTGTTTCTCTCAGTATTGTGTGTAAGATCGGACCATTGACTCACCCTCCGTCGGATGTGCCCGATCCCAGGAACCCGACTGGACCAGTAAAGGTGGAGGTAGAGGGGAAGGAAATCAGCATATCCACAGTTGAATTCACATACAGGGTACTGATCAGCTCTCTCTCTCATGCTCACTCACTCACTCACTCACTCTCACACACACTTTGTTGATGATCATGATCATTTCATTGTAGTTCAACCACACTGTCTACCTTTCCTTTATGGTTTTTAAAAAATTGCGAGGTATACACAGTTTTGTTCAGGTCTTTGAAGAAGAAAAAAGGATGAGTGAGCAGGAAAGCCGTTTCACTTTCTGGGTGGGGTAAAGCGAATTGCTGACCTAGGCACATTCCTAACTCTGTATGGTGTTACCTGACTTCACCTAGTTCCAATACCTTCCCACCCAAGCAAAACTGCCCAGAGCAAACAGGTCTAACCGAAATTAGAAATTTCTTAATTTAAAAAAAAATAATAGTTAGATTGCAATCAATAATGAATTCTCTGTAGTTACAAGTAAGAAGCTAATCATGGCTTTTAGACAGAAAAGGCTTTCTTGGTGTAGAGCCCACTGTGTTAGCACAGATCCGTTTGCTGTGGCTGCTTACCTGAGTGTTGGCCTGTTTCATTAGTAGATGACTAAAATTTGTAAAGGTACAGTTACACAAAGTTCCTTGCTTAGAAAAATCTGGAAAGGCAACTGAGTGATGACAACAGTTACCTTTTAATGCTTGTGCGTTTGTTATTAGTTCATAGCTATAAATAAGAGTCATCAAATCATAGTGGTTATATTGTTTTGCAAAATAACCAATAATTTGACTAGTGCCATGTACTCACATGGACTAGCGCCATGCACTTCACAAATCAATTAGCTAAAATAAAATAAAAACCTATCTGAAAACTCTTCCCTTAATAAGCTGTTGCCTGTAGCCCTGTAGCTAGTCTGTGGTCCAATGAGCTGCCTTCAGCTAAACAGTTTACATAAATGGATTGGATAAGGTCTAACAGAGGACCTGCCACAGAAGCTGCACTGGTTCATGTCGAGAAAACTAGAGTGGCTGAACTATGGATAGTTTTTTAATATGTTTATTTGCTCTGCTATCATATTTTTTTTCAAGTGCATGGCTCTGGTGAAGTACTTTGCTGGGTCTGCCAGTTGACAGCCCCTGATTTAGACAGTTTGCCCATCTTGTCTCCTTCAGGACCCTGTGCCTAAGACGGTAAACCCCATAAAAGGTCCACAAGACGGTGGGACAGTTATCACCATCAACGGTGAAGACCTGTACACGGCAACTAAAGAGGACATAAGCGTCACTGTGGGAGCTGTGCCCTGTGAAGTGTGAGTAACAGACTGACTCATGAGCTTATCAGCAAGAGACACTTGTGGTTTTGCTTTTTACTATGTGTATGTCAATAACAGTTCTGGAATGTATGTCTCTGTAGTGCGGTGCACCTGTCTTATGCTGCATCACTGTAAATATATTTATTTTTCTCTCTTTCTCTGTGGCCATACTGCAGCCTCGACTTCGGATCCAACATCACATGTAAGACAGGTCCATATAAAAACCTTCAGGTTCCGTCGGAGCCACTCAAAGTCGAAGTGAAATACGGCGAGAGCACCTCTGTCTTCGTGAGTGACAGCACTTTCACCTACGCCGTCAATCCCAAGATCACCAGCTACTCCCCTCAAGCAAGCTTCATATGGTTAGTATGACTCTATAAAATGCAGAACATTTTTAAAGCAGGTTTGTTTTATAATGAGTTTTTAGTACAATTTGTTGGTCCTTGCAGATTATCTTTCATGACCAGAAACAGTTAAGGGGCTGGAAATCAGCCATAGTGTGCCAGGATAGTGTGATATTGCGATACGTTGTTGTCAATACTCTGAGTCATTGATTCGCACAGAAACAAGTAGTGAATTGGGTATCTATTTTTTTAAAATGTTTGATTTCCACCCATTTTCCATACCTTAGATAAAAGTACTATTTGTTTTCTTTTAAATACTTGTACTGTGATACTGTGATAAAATGAATAATCTGTAAAGCAGTCATTCCAAAGATGAATAAGGGCGTTAACTGGAGTTCTTTTACTTAAAAGATTCTGATGGAAAGATTAATTATTCTCTTGTAAAAATGTGAGATGGACACTTATGACATTACATAGCACAACTGCGTAGAATGCGGCTACGAAACTAAATACAGTAATGTCACTTTGTGTGTTCTCTTAGATGGGGTTAAAGTGACTGTACTTAAAATTCCTTCTCATGCAACACAGGTTACATTCCACACCTATATTGCTCTCTCAGAACTAAATGTTTTTCTTGCTGAATGAAATATTATGCATTTAAAATAACACAAAAGAAACAGTACAGGGCTTCTGTATGCAGAACTACAGGAACTGCAAATACAGAAGCAGTGTAGGACAAGATTGATGAAAAGAGCAGTTCAGTAGAAAGACAAGTGCAGCACAGTGCATAAACACACACACACAGTATAGAATGAATAGCTGGTTTGGCTGCATTATTGTGCATGTGTTGATTTCAGTGGAGGCCGGAGGATCGCAGTGGTGGGAACAGGATTTGATCTGGTTCAGAGAGCTGTTATGAGAGTGCTGCCCTCTGCTGATGAGTTCAACTTGCATCCCAACAGTGCTGAGGTGATTTACATTTCCAAAAAATTCTATATATAACTTTTTTTCCCATTGGTGTAGATAATATTGACTTCTATTTTTATTGTTATTTTTAGATATTTTGATTTTGTTGTAATTAAATTAAATTAAAACTAAAAACATTAAAGCACATTAACAAATCATTGAAATTCTTTGCATATATTTCTAAAACCTAGTCAAAAGCTAAGTATTCTCTCCCTTTTGCTTCCTCATATCTCAGTTTGCACAGGAGTATATTAGTAAGAACGAAACCGTCCTAGAGTTCCTCTCTCCAACCGTGAATGGTAGTCTTGAGGATCAGTCTTTTAGGACCGTCCTTGAGCTTGACAACATTCAGGTGAACCTGTCTGAGTTTGAGTACCACGCCGATCCTGTGTTTACCCCGATGACGGACAAACCCATCAGTGCAGGAAGCATCATTATTGTCTATGTAAGCATCTCTCCACGACACAATTCTATACAAGCTGAGAGAGAATCCATGATGGGAATAACAACCTAAAACTATTTATTGGTATTGAATCCCAACAGGCTATAAGGCTCCTCTTAATACATGTTATGTGACAGTGACATACATTCAGTAGTGGACATGCTAATAGAAGTTATTTCAGCCTGTCAGCCTACATGTAATTCCACACAGAATTGACTTTTTGCCTGTCTGTCTATTCACAGCGTCATGGTTTATGAGAAGATTTATTACAACATGCTATGAATATTGGAATGTTGGGCAGGAATATTAGAACAATAATTGTGAGGGAGCCAGTAATTTTGGTATCGGCATTTGTTATGCTGTATAAAAGCAACCTATATGTTTAATTTATAGTTATGAAAACTGAACTTAAATATATTCACATACATTCAAGAAAATTGCATCTTAGCCAGTGGAAATATCTGGAAAATAATTAAATTGATCTAGTATTTTCTATTATAAGATTGCAATAAATAAACTCTAAGATAAGTAAGCCTATTTCTAATACAACTTTTTGTGCTAATTTCAAACTTGAATAGGAAATACTAGATACATTTGACTATATTCAATAAATTTTCACTTGCTAAGATGAAATCTTTTGAAGTCTTTCTCTTTTGCACGTTTCTCAATCACACATAAAGTAATAGTGCATTCAAATCTGTACAGAGTGTGTAAGTGCTCCTTCAATTTTGGTTAAAAACATATTTGCCATTTTTGGTTTTCCTAGTCCTTATACTTTCCGAGAAAAATTCATTAACTTGTATGGTAGTGAGTTTGTGCTTTGTGTGTGTGTGAAATGCAGGGTAAAGGTTTCTCCAAGGCCATGACTGCTCCAGAGGCGCAGGCGTTTGTTGGAGACAAGCGGTGTGTAGTGACCGCCCTGAACGATGATAAGCTGTTCCTGGAGGCCCCGTCCACACCTCCTAAAGCTCGCTCCAGACGCCAGCGCAGAGACACCAGTTCAGAGACCATGGAACTGGTGGTGAGCTCTGGATTTCATTCAAGTGTTTATGGTTTTCCGCATTTTTTTTCGTCCTCTGTCTCAGCTCCTTGTCTCGCACTTTTTTCCCCTCTCAGATAAAGTTTGGTCACGGAGAGTGGAAAGTGGGCACTGTGCGCTACGAGAAGAAGAGTGAGGTTCCACTATACATCATCATCCCAGTGGTTATCCTGCCCATGCTGCTGTTCATTGCTGTGTCTGTGTACTGCTATAGGTAAATAAGACTACACATCTCTTTGCTCTGCTATTGAGGTCATGAACTTTTGAAAAAGTAAGATTTCTGTTCTCTTACAATGCATGTGTGTGTTTCTTTTTGTAGGCGAAAGAGCCAGCAGGCAGAGAGAGAGTATGAAAAGGTGAAGCATCAGCTGGAGAGTCTGGAGGAGAGTGTGAGGGATCGCTGTAAAAAAGAGTTCACAGGTGTGCAATCAGAGTTTTGGTGGTTATTCCCAGCATGCACCTGGAGCCAGGAACCTATGGATCTTGAGCCAAATGTTGCTCTTTTCATTCTTTTCCCAGACGGATAAGCAGTAATAGATTACTACTGAAATTAAAAAAAAAATAATAATTCTAGAGGATTAAGTGAACGATTATATTTTAAAAGATAGAGCTAACAAAGTCTAAAGGAAATAATTATAGTAATAAAACTACAAGGGCAGAGAGCTAGTGTTATACACAGAAAGCTCTGGTTTTTGTCAGTTAATGGCAATTTAAATTTATAGCATGTCATAATAACGATAACAACGTTGATGTAATAGAGATGGCAAAACTGACAGACAGTCTGAAAACTGAAAGTTTACTCAACAGTAGTGAGTTAAATTCAACCAGCCAGGATAGAAATAGTGAAAACTTGTTCCATTATGTCAGTGTTGGGAACTAAATATAAACACATAAATGGTGCTGTTCCCACCTTGCTGCACTAATGGAAAAAAAGAGCTCCAGTGCACATTTAATCCCTGTACACACACACACACACACACACACACACACACACACACACACACACACACTCTCTTAGGGGTGTGTTTGGGCATTGAAGGCTCTTCCTCAATATTGTATTGTTTATCCAGTGACACAGTTGGTGAAAGTTATCCCCTTGGTCAGTGTTATTATTGCACAATAATATTTATTTTAAAAAAGTAATATACATAAAGATACCAGCCACAATTATTTTGCAGACAGTAAGTGTGACTGTGGGTTATGCATATTACCTGGTGTTTGAAAATAAATTGTCCTTCCAATCACATCTACTCAGCACATTATAGTCTTTTCACTTTTTAATAAAGGATTATTTTGATTGTATCATTAAATAGCTTGGCAAAATGATATTATTATAAAATAAGAATCTTTCGAGGGTTCTTTAAGAGGTTCTTTGCATAGCTAAGCATTCTTACCTCCGTAAAAGGGCTCTACTCTTTATTCACAATAAAGCATCGTTTATAGCATTGTTTCTGCTAAATTATATAGCTGGTTCATATCACATTCATTTTCTTTATAAGAACTCTACTACAAAAAAGGTAAAGGTAGTAAAAATTTGTATGCTCTCTCTCTCTCTCTCTCTCTCTCTCTCTCTCTCTCTCTCTCTCTCTCTCTCTTTCCCTGTCTCAGATCTGATGATTGAGATGGAAGACCACACCAGTGATCTGAATGAGGCCCGGATTCCCTTCTTGGACTACAAGAATTACACAAACCGGGTCTTTTTCCTTCCCTCTAAAGATGGTGCCAATGATGTCATGATCACTGGCAAACTGGACATCCCAGAAAACCGCAGGGCCATTGTGGACCAGGCACTAAATCAGTTCTCCAATCTGCTCAACAGCAAGACCTTCCTCATCAATGTATGTCTTTGGCTAATTTAATTAAATACGCTTGTATCCAATACGTTCTTTTAGCTTGTAGATCGAAACCATGGCCACTACAGAAACCACGAGTCACTTAAAGCCTTTTAGCTTCCGGAGCATAAATGACTTAAATACATACAACTACTACACATAGAGGCATTTCAAAACCTCTTCAAAGGTTAAATTAAAAATTACCGAAAAAGAGCATACTACCCGAGTCTTGCCAGAGAGAATGTTTAATGGTTGATTACATTTATAAGGGCTTACCTGATTTTGATTCTGAAACAGACTTTTCCATGCCACAGGCCACATGCTAAAAGTGTCCTTCAATATGTAACAACATGGACCAACACAGCAGGAACTCAACTAGCAATAATGCTTTGGCATGCAGGCTGTATTAACTCAGGCGCTTTCAGACCTATTAATTCAATTTTGAATCAGAACATAAATTGATACTTTTGATTTGTTAGTTCTTTGATTTGGTTTGGTTTAGTTTCACACTGCACGTAATTCAGTGGCCCGAAAGGCAAAAAAATGTTGGCTGAAAAAAGCCTCGTAAAAATCCTTTCATTTACTGGTCAGAAATATGGCGATGCTAAAGGGAAACAAACTTCCAAGTTTCCAAGTGCACATACAAATCACAAAAATTACCCAAGCATGCTGAACACAGAACTTGTTAAATTATTAGATAAATATATAAATAATGAGTTTAAAACAATTTGTGTATTCTACCCACTACTTATTTTCTCTTTGTTCATCCAAATATCCAGAAAACATGGCATTTCTGCAGCATTACAGCTCTGTCCTGTGGCACCTCTAGCAGCTCAGGTCTAAAATAAATGCTGCCTGTGATTCAAAATATATGGTATTTTTGTTCACTTCCTGTACTTGGGTCAATTCACGGGTGATTGCTTTCCCACTGCAATGAAGTGAAAACTGCAATGAAAACTGAAGTTTTCTTAGAGCCAGATTAAGGCCACACCAGAGTGTGATTGCTGTGTTCTCACGTTGCTAAATGAACCACACCAAAGAGGAAAACGCACCAGGGTCCGATTCAAATGAACTAAACGCTCTGTATGTGAAAGTAGTCTCAAACATTATGTCAGCCTAAACAAAATTCTTCAACTCTCATATAAAACATGGTTGTTGGCCATATTTCTAACATTTCTTTTAATATTTCAATGGAATATACACTTTGTTTTTCCCTTTTTTTTAAAAAAAATTCTACTTCTACAGTTCATCCGCACTTTGGAGAGCCGGCAAGAGTTTAATGCCAGAAATAAAGTGTACTTCGCCTCGTTGCTGACAGTGGCCCTGCATGGGAAACTGGAGTACTACACCGACATCATGAGGACACTCCTGCTGGAGCTGATGGAGGAGCATGTGCACAGCAAAAACCCCAAACTGATGCTCCGCAGGTGAGACACTACCTCTTACAGCAAGGACTGAGTAAGGACCTGGACCATTTTATATAAATCATCCATGTTTCTGTGTCCTGTCCATAGATCAGAGACAGTAGTTGAGAGGATGCTATGTAATTGGATGTCCATTTGCCTCTACCAGTTTCTTAAGGTAAGCTGCATTTGAGTGACTTGCTCAGTCTGTCAGGACTTGGTAATTCCAGCCGTCCAAAATAGCTCACTTACATGTACTTATGTGTACTTGTTTATTTGTGTTGTTAGGACTCAGCTGGTGAACCACTCTACAAGCTTTTTAAAGCTATAAAGCACCAGGTAGAAAAAGGCCCGGTGGATGCTAAGCTGAAGAGGGCCAAGTACACTCTGAATGACACGGGGCTGCTGGGCGATGACGTGGAGTACTGTGTCCTGGTGAGTTGACCCATGTCAGTCCACTGTCACTATCTATCACACAGGACTGGCATGATTTTCTGTTTATATATATATAAATATATATAAGTGTGTGTGTGTGTGTATGTGTGTGTGTATGTTAATATATTTATCAGAAGTAACAGTCAAATAGATTTGAAGTTGTCAAATGTGATGATGCATTTGCTACTAGGGAAAGCTACATTTATCTGCCTTTCTTGTGCGCTCTCTCTCTCTCTCTCTCTCCCTCTTCCTTCCTCCCTCTCGCTCTGTGTCTGTTTCTCTTGACCAACCCTCCCTTTTTACTCCAAATTTTAGTAAAAACCTTGAACTGTGTGTGCTAAAAGTATATACGAGGATGAGTCAGTTGAAAACCTTAACAGCTTGCTCACGGGGACTTGTATGGCGGACGCTTGACGTTAATCTAATGATAAACATTATTATTAGATTAAAATATGTTAACAAATAAAACATAGTATAATTGTTGCTATATTGAAGCTTTCGGCAAGGTTATGTTTATTTAACATTTATGGAAGGAGTCTCCAATGCCAGTGCTTTGTAACGGAGGTGAAGCTTTCCTTTCATTTCCTTTCATTTTTTTCACCCCGAGAAATTCTTCAGGGTTGGTAAAATGACGTTTTTGTATTATTAACTTCCAGAGAGAGAAAAAGGAGAGGCTAGTGAGGGAAGGCCTGTCTTAACTGTTGAGTGATAATGGGACTTAACTTGTCTCGCTGACATTCCACAACATTGGCAAATTGTTATTGTATAAGAGGAATAAAACACTTTGGGGTTTGCAGTAGCTCTGCTTCACATCAGGCTACATTATATAACTTTCCAATGTTAGGTCTTCTGAATATTTGTAATAATTAAATTGTTGGAGTATGTATGTATGTATGTATGTATGTATGTATGTATGTATGTATGAGTAGGTGCTTGACTTCTGTTCAATCTGCTCAGACTCTGCAGGTGCTGGTCCATGGTGAGGGTCCTGATGTAACCCTGCTGAAAGTGTTGAACTGTGACACTATCTCCCAGGTGAAAGAGAAAATCATTGAACAGGTTTACAGGAACATTCCGTATTCCCAGAGACCGACTGTAGAGAGTGTTGCCCTGGGTATGTTTGCACACAGCTAACACTCACACAATTAAACACCCCTCAGCATAAAAAGTGCATTGTATTTTATTAACTGCATAGTCTAGGAGGTGGAAGTGTGATGTGATATATGTATCTCATATGTATTTTCCCTCTTTTCTGCAGAATGGCGTCCCGGCTCAACAGGACAGATTCTGTCTGATCTAGATTTAACCTCTCAGAAGGAGGGCAGGTGGAAACGTCTCAACACTTTGGCACATTACAATGTGGGTGCTAAACTAAAACTGTTCTATACATGAACTAATATGAAAGATATGTTCTTAGTCACTAAACTACTAGTTCAGCTAGAACTCTTACAGTGTTTAGTTTTTCTTCCAGATGATGTTCCCAGGCCAGTGTTTCCCCATATTGTTCTGAGTGTACACATTTTATAATGAACATATTCTAATAACCAAATTCTTCAGCAGTTGAATGCTGAAAGCAGAGAAATTACTTAACTGTGAACTGCCTTACACATTAATTTGCACCTATTTATTATTGCAAATATTTATTGCAGCTAACAATAGCAATAAAGCCAAAGTCACGTCTGAAATATGGGATATTATCATTCTATTGCTTTCAGTATTACTGTCATTTACCACCAGTGTTGATGATGTACGTTTGCATGTTTTTTTTTTCTTAGGTGCGAGACAATGCCACTCTAGTTCTGTCAAGAGTTCTTCACACTCAACAGTCTTTCGAGCAGAACCAGGAGAGCCATGAAGAAAGTGGGTTTGCCTTTTTTCCTTTCTGTAAATTTGGGGAATAACAATGCACATATAGCAATGTTATGTTTTTGACATGCAAAAAATAAATAACTATAATGCAGAGTACAGCATCTCATAATTGCTTAGCCATAGATGCATTATTGGTCATGGGCATATAAATGGAATATGTAAGCTTTTGTAAACATGATTAGTACTGAAGTGTAATATAAGCTCCCTGGACTAAAATTAGCTGCATGCAGCAATAGAAGGATTTATTGTACAGTGTCACTTGGATTCACACCTGGGCGTATGTACCTTGGCACAAAACCAGGTCATCTGTTGTTGGCGAGACTCTGAGTTTGTGCTTCATGTCTAAGCAGAACATATTACTAATGCTCCCACATTCCATGATGACAACTGCATGGTGCAAAGGGACAAATTTTACTTGTTCAACAAGCGTGATGGAACACCATCCTCGGTCACTAAAGCAGAATCAACATTCATTCATCCATCTTCAGTAAACACTTTATCCTGGTCGGGGTTGCATTGGAACCGGCGTCGATCCCAAGAACCATGGGTACGGAGCTGGAGTGCACTCTGGATGAGACACTCATTCACACCTAGGGGCAATTCGTCAAAGCCAGTCAACCTACTGGCATGTTTTTTGCAAAGTGGGAGAAAACCATAGAACCTGGAAGAAGCCCATGCGGACACTGGGAGAACATGTGAAACTTCACTCAGACAGTAACCTGAGCTGAGGCTCGAGAATCATCAGAACTCAATCCCTTTGAAAATGTGGGGCTATTTGAAACCGCATGTGACACACCATAAACTCTGGCTGAATAACTGAATTGACAGGAACTATCCCATAGAGGAATCCTGTGTGGCCTTGTGTCCCATGCAGATGTATGCAGGTGTCTAGGGAGCTTGTTAGTGTGAATTCCCGTGTGTATATGTATTCGTTTGTGTAGGCCACCATACTGTACAAGTTTTGGCATGTGTAAATTCTTCTGCATGTACTGCTTGGATTTTCAGGAAGTGCTCTGCTGGAGGATGATAAAGTGTTCCACCTGGTGCGGCCAACAGATGAGCTAGATGAAGTGTCCAAGTCCAAGAGGGGCAGCATGAAAGACAAGGCCCCCATTAAAACCATCACTGAAATCTACCTGACCAGGCTGCTGTCCATGAAGGTAAAAATACAACAGTGCGATTAGTTGGTCAAGATGAATTAATGCATGCAGATGGTATGGTAAATGTTTAACTGACAAGAAGTTGTTGTATATAATCACTGTCAAATAAAAAAAAAAAAATAGTAATTTTAATGTGAATGGAACCACTGTAGGTAATGAACCAAAGATGTACTAGATGTGAAATTACTGAATGCCAATCTTTCATTTTGTTGGTGCAGAAGCAGTAATTGCAAAAAATTGCAAAGTCTGTGAGGCAGTGAGTCAGACTGCTGAAAGGATGTGAAGAATAAAGTGTGTGTGTGTGTGTGTGTGTGTGTGTGTGTGTGTGTGTGTGTGTGTGTGTTACAGGGCACGTTGCAGCAGTTTGTTGATGATTTCTTCCGCAGCGTGTTGTGTTCGGGGGCCGCGGTCCCTCCAGCTGTCAAGTACTTCTTCGACTTCCTGGATGAGCAAGCACACAAACATGACAACGTAGACGAGGAAACCATCCACATATGGAAGACCAACAGGTCCGTACAACAGCATTCACAGTGTCACGCTGACCGCAAATCAACCTCGTAGCTTTCCCGTCATTCTCTGTCCCTCTTACTAAAAAACAAGTGCTGTTCTAAACATCACCCTCCCTTCTCCCTCTGATCTTCTTAGCAGCCAGCACTCCTTTTTTTTTAAACACTGCTTCTTAAGCAGTTTCTCTGAAACAGTCTTAGGTGTGTGCAGCTTTTTGTGGAAGCTCCCTGGCCTGAACCCAGGCTAGGTTTAATCATACAGGCTTTGTTGAGGCAGGATGAAATTCATGCCGTGCTGTGCCAGTGAGACAGTTAAGACTGGCAGATGAAGCCTGTGTCAAAATTTCACGTGTCCATTTGTCCTATCTCAATGTGGAGGCAGGTGTAGTCGATTAAATAGGGCTGGCTGCTTCAGTGATGACTCAGAAAAAAAAAAGAAGGGATAATCGCATTATGTTTTAATGCAGTTTGTGTGAAACGGACTAGAAAATGGCATTGAAACGTTTTTGAGCAAGTTGAAAAAGTTATATATTATTTATAATATTATAGCACTGAGAGGTTCATAGTAACACATCTAAAAATGAACTGCTACATTTCACCTGGAAAAAGACAATGGAAAGGTTTTAATTCTAATTTTCATTTTGTAAAATGCTTAGATATCTGATTGTAAAACCCTGGTGTGCAGTGAGGGGGAATGAGAAAATGGAAGGTTTCAGAGACAGTGATGCTGTCTTTTTTTAAAATTATTTTTTCTTTTTGTGAACGCTTTGTTTAGCAACCTGAAATACAATTTCAGTTTCAAACAATCCTACAAAACCCTAAAAATCAAAAAGTAAGTTTTCATTTTCTATGGTCTGTTCATAATCAAGCTGATGATCAGCTCTCTGTGTGCGTCGGAGCTTTACACAAATCCAGATGTAGATTTAGAGCCCTAATGAGCAAGCCAGAGGCATGAGGGCTCTCAGGGACAACAGAGTCCTGCCACTGCACGTCACATATTATGTACTGTATGTAATGTATGGGATGGTGTGTGTGTGTGTGTGTGTGTGTGTGTGTGTGTGGGTGTGTGTCTCAGTTTGCCCCTGAGATTCTGGGTTAACATCTTGAAAAACCCCCACTTCATCTTTGACGTGCACGTAACGGAGGTAGTGGATGCCTCGCTGTCCGTCATCGCCCAGACTTTCATGGACGCCTGCACTAAGACCGAGCACAAGCTGACCCCGGTGAGTGTCAGCAGCAGGGAAATGTTTATTAAAGAAGTGGAGCTGAACCAATAGTATTTCTGTGCAAAAGTATTATCTTTGGTAGTTCAGTGTATCCCATGAGGTCTTTCACTTATTTTCTGTCACTTTAATTTTTTTTCCTCTTAGGAGTCTCCAAGCAACAAACTTCTCTATGCAAAAGAGATTCCTACATATAAGAAGATGGTCGAAGAGTGAGTGTATTTCCTGATTTTATTCTTGAATAACTTGGCATTAATTAATAACTGGCATTTCACAAACGTCTGACTGTTTCTCTCTATATATCAATATACATCTGTCTTCATCTGTCTGTCTGCCCACTTGTCTGTCTCTGTCTGTCTGTCTATCCTTCCATACATTTTTATCCTACAGTTATTACAAAGGCATTCGTCAGATGGTGCCAGTGAGTGACCAAGACATGAACACACACCTGGCTGAGATCTCACGGGTGAGTGTGTATACATGCATACGTATGAGAATCTGTACACATAATGCATAGAGCCTGGCACTGCTCTCGCACTTACCCATCTATCTGTTTGCTCAGTCCCACACAGACAAATTGAACACCCAGGTTGCCCTGCACCAGCTGTATCAGTATGCCAGCAAGTACTACGATGGAGTAAGTTTCACTCCAGTTCTATTCAGAACAGCTTTTTCTTTTAAAGCAAGGAATAAACCGGAAAATAATCTAGGCCGGGATCAGTTAATTACCACCCCAAAGTTGATTATTTTCTGCATGTCCTAAAGTGTTTTATTCCTCTTATACCACAGCAGTTTGCCAAGAATTACAATTTCTAATTTATTTAAGAATGACAAGTCATCTCTTCATAGTTACATTTAATGTTGTGGAATATTGCAACAACTTAGTTTCTGTTATCAATATTATTATAGCTATAAAAACTTGTTCCATCTCCAACCTTGCTTTTTTGCCTCTCTCTTGAAGTTATTAAGACGAAAAATTTTAGCTTGTCATGTTACAGAGAAACCAGAAAACACACTCCTCTGTCCTCAAGACTTCTGAAAAGTCTGACTGTTAGAAAGCTCTGACACTGGAGACTTCTTCCAAAAATGTTAAATAAACTTCTCATCACAGAAAGCTGATCAACACCATATCAACAAATACACACATTTTATAAAAACCATTTACAAGGAATGACCGTCATACAAGTCCCTGTGTCTGAGCTGTTAGTATATCAACAGTTAGAACGAGCATGTTAACATAAACCTTGCAGCCGAGAGCTGCTGTTATAGAAAGCTCTGACCAGTCAGATTGGTGGTATAATGTAGAACAGTAAAATAATAATTGTTTCATCTCACCTTTCATTTATGTTGACTCTTCACACGTGTTTTTCTGTGGTTTGTTCCACAGATCATCTCATCACTAGAGGATGACCCCGCAGCTCAGAGTAAGCAGCTGACCCTTAGACTGCAGCAGATTGCAGCCGCACTGGAGAACAAAGTCACTGATCTTTAGTGTCAAGTCTCCAAGCCAGAGCACAGAAGACCCACACCAACAAACCTCACTGGGTCCTAGAGATGAAAGAACCTGTTTGAATGAAAAGATACAGAGGACTTGTGCAGCCTATCACATTACCATCACTAGCTTGTTTCTTTTCTTTTCGGTATGCGGCAGGATCAGTACAGCCTGAATGAGCTGGGTGACGCAGTAAAAAGACTGATTATGGCTGAAATCCTGCCCCTTTATGGTACAGATGCGTCACAGCTCTTCACTGACCACTATGATAATTAGTGTCCATTTTGCAGTTCCAGTAATAATCAGATTATTCTTTCCTGTGCAGATGAAAGTAAAGTAATAGTATTATATGTATATATTTTTACACAGAATGGATTTATTGTCATTTCGGTATCATAGCCACTATGTTTCCAGCTTGAGGCAAGGTCATTGAGGTCACTTCCTATGGAATTTGCATTGCTATAGTCTCATGGTTCAGCATTTCTGTCTTCACGGAGTAAAGGCTTCACAGCTACTGCACCTAGCTTTTATGTTGCCGTGGCATCTGTTTGTGTTGTTGATTTCCAAGACCATGTCCACATTTGCCCTTTGGGGAATGCAGGGTTAGGCTAGTATAGTTGCTAAGAGACGTTAGATGAGGGTTATTTTATACAGCAAGAGGTACTCTTAGTCATGTGTTACAGCAAAACATAAAAACAAGTTACCAACATATAGCACATAGCTAACAAGTGATGGTTTCTTCTGAAATGAGGGATGACACTGAGTCTTCACTTGTCATGTTCCATAACCATTCAAAAGTATTCTTTATATGTATGATTTTTTAAAATTTTTTATTACAGCTGCTCACCATACTTTTAAGTGTCTGAAGTGCCAATTTTCAGTAACTAGATTTTCATATGTTTTATAGCACCTTTGCTTTTTATTCATGTGTTGTAACACATGGGTTCCCTTCACCTGTCTGGACTGTTTTTGGCACATGAATCATTTTCATATTTTGAACCACCAACACAAGACACATGACAAACCTAGCCAGAACTGAAATTTAATGTTTAGTGTCATCCTAAAATTTAAAGACGACCTTTTGAACATTTTGACCTTAGATTGTGTCGGGGACGTTTGAATGTTATCTGTCTTACCATCTTTTTTTTTTTTTTTTTTTTTTTTTTTTTTTTTTAATAAAGGTTTTAAACGGTTTATTCCAACTAGCTCCAATTACGGATGATTAATTTACTGATTACATGAATAATTTAGTTAAATAAGGCCTTGATGACCGTCGTGAAAACTGTGCAATTCTCAGAACTGTAACTGTGGCATTTTAGGATTTTAGAGATAACCAAAGTTTAAAACAGTCTTGTGCTCTTTATGCTTACGTTTTTTTTTTTTTTCTTAAAGTGATATGCACCAGACCCCAGAAAGGCAGGACTCGTGTTGAGTTCTTAAAGACTGAATGAAGGTAGTTGATGATTAAACTCATTATAAATGAGCTTTTTTGTCTTAACATGCGGTACTATATTTTACTTGTAATTATGTGCCCTGACTCAAATATGCCATGCACTACACATATCAAATCATGTCAATAATGTAAATGTGTTTTTAGTACAGGATGACAGGATGTCATACTTTCACCAGACTTAAACGTTTTTCTCTGCCTCCCTCCACTTCCTGTTACATTCCTAATCGTAAACTTTTCTGAGTGTGCTGCCATGTTGTGAAGCTTCTTTTCTGCCTTTCTTGACCAGAATGTGCCTTAATGAAAACTGAGTAATAATAATCATACATGTGGTGATTCGAGCTGAGTTAAAAACAGCAATAGTGACTAGCTCTGATTTTTGTACAATAGCCCATTTATGTTCTGTGTCATTTATGAGAACAGATGTGCCACTATGGTTTACTTAATGCTGGTAAATGCTGTGTTTATGATGGTGAAGAAAAAAATGTATTAAAAGTATGTTTTTGGTCTTAATTTTGTATTTGTCTTTTTTAATGTATTATCCAGAACAGATTCGCATCCCTTTGAGAGTTTGGAGAGAATTTTAGGAGACACGTGGGAAAATATAAGCAAAAGGCCCAAAATAGGCTTAAGTGGACTTTTGTTATCTAAACTCTGCCCTCAACTCTGATTATAATTTTAAATTCCTGTTTGTCCTTTTACATGCGGTTTAAGAAACTAAGTAACCTTAGCTTGTGCATTTTGGAATCACTGCTCCGTTGACATTTGCTTCAATTGTCAGTCTGCATCCAATGCATTTTTAAAAGAATTTACAATGATTGTGGTTCTGCACTAACCTATGAACTCATTTGCACAGTTTTGTCTTGTAGACGTAGTCAAGATGAATGCTGAAGACTCAGACTTTAGCATGGTTTCAATACAGAGAATATGTAAGAATTCACATGGCCAACTTGTGTTTTGTGAGTGTAAACTTCACCTTCAACTAAAAGTGATTATGGGAGAGAACTAGAACTCCAGCTGAAGTTCTGGGAGGCTTCTACTTTGTGCTAGGAAGCCAGGCTCCACCTACTGAAGAGTAGTAGCAGGGAGGAGATGGGGAGGTGGTGGCTGTGGAAACTCACAAGAAGTGAAAGGATAAATTATAGGTGGAAGGTATTAATAAGAAGTTAAGATATGTATAAGAAGTTAGCTACTAGATGTAAGGTTAATTGTAAGAAGATAATTTGCACTCACATGCCACTTTCATAGGAGGTCCTGTACACCTGCTCATTCATACAAACATCCAATCAGCCAATCATGTGGCAGCAACATAATGCGTAAAATCATGCAGATAAAGGTCAAGAGCTCTAGGTAATAAGATATAATTACCCAGATATATAATACGACTTGGTGATGTTCAGATGTCAAGCTGAAAATGTTGTCAGTGAATACAGTAGGACGAGCCTCATCAGTGATTACAGAGGGCTCCTACTTTTAATAGCCTACAAAGATAAACAATTTTATCATTCCCTAGTTCCTGATGTAGTTAATGTCACAGAGTAATACCCCTGAGCAATCAACTTCCCTCTTAGTCGAAATCTGCAAATACAGTCATAGGAAAAAGAAAGTACACCCTCCTTCAAGTCTGTGTTTTTATTTATCAGGACCTAAATAATGATTGTGTAGTCCTCATCGACTTCTATAAACAAAAAATAACCTCAGGTGACAACAAACAAAACCACAAGAGATTTCAATATCAGAATCAGAATCAGAATGAGCTTTTATTGCCAAGTTTGCTCACACACACACAAGGAATTGGACTTGGTATGAAGCTTCCAGAACACACATACCAATAAGATGGCAAGACATATAATAATAAAATTTACAAATAATAATATGAGAAAATATCTAGCACTACACAGTAGACACAGTAGGCTCAATCGGAATAGATATACGTACAGATATAAGACCACTATGTGCAAGGTGAAGGCAATGGCAGAAGCATTACGGATATGTGTACAGGTAGTATAGTAAAGAATAAATTTACATATTGCACAAAAAATTGTATCCACAGAGAGGTAGTTAACTGTTCATGAGGGAAATGGCTTGTGGCCATTTTACCTGCCCGTTTCTTCACTCTGGGTGAGTATAGGTCCTGTAGGGTGGGCAGGGGAGCACCAATATACGTAGTCATTTTTTCACCCAAAAAGTAAACCAACATTCAGAAAGCAGGTGGGAAAAAAATAAGTACACCCTATAATTCAGTAATATGTTGAAGCACCTTTAGCAACAGTAACTTGAAGTAAGTGTTTTCTATTGGAGTTAGTCAGTAGGGCTAGTGAGCAATACAACCTGGATGGAACACCAGTTCATTGCAGGGTATCAAACACACATCAGGGGCAACATAGAGTAGCAAACCCATCTACTGACATGTTCTTGGAAGGTTGGAGGAAAAATACAGTTGAATAAAATGCTGTAAAATGATAAGAACGTCTGTAAGGTGGTCATGGAAAAGCCGGTTGGCTGAGCATGTGCTGGGTAAGTGGAGGGTTTTTGGTGGCACGTAGCTTCATGTTCCTTATGACTGTGAACTCCAGAAGCATATGATACTGAATCTAAGTGTCCTGACCTGATCTGCTCTCCTGTCCAAAGATTTATAGTAATTAATGTAGGAAAGGCAAACAGTGGTTGGGCATAAGCACTTTGCATCACACTGCTTTTTCCACTCCAGGTGGGCCACATGGATACCTAGATATTTATTACTAGGGGGTGTGTGTGTGTGGACATGCTTTTTTTTTATATCTTGTTCCCACAAGGACAGCAATATCTGACCATTTTCACCTTTAAGGACATGCAAGAAAACAGCTTATATATCAAAATTTGAAGTTAAATGAGATCAACATAACAGCTCTTTATATAAGTGTAATAAATTGGTCTTTGACTTCTATCACGCACACCCACACCCACCCACACACACACACACACACACGCTATTATCCTTAAGGTTTACTTGGAAACTGTAGATAGATTTCGGGGAAATAGATGAGGAGCTTCAGCCTATTTTTTTATATAAAGCATACTCGGTTTCTTGTAATCCAGGTCTTGCTATACAATTTTTTTCTCCTAACTGTCAGACTGCTACCTGCATTGTCAGTGTGATTAACGGTAATCGAAAACTTTTTAAAATCCTGTAATAAGGAGGTGCTGTCTGTAAGTCTTTCTAAAGCAATGACTGCCTGTAAAATTACAGCTTATTAAACTCTACCTTCAACGGCGCACACAACGAATCTGAATTTTGGTTACCTGGGCAACAGTGACAAGGTGGAGGAATACCTATTCCACCTACATCTCCATTTCCCATCCCTATCACTGTCCCCCTCTTCCCTCTCTCTTCCTCCATCTCTCTCCCTCCGTCTCTCTCTCTCTCTCTCTCTCGCTCTCTCTCTCTGTCTGTCTGAGACTGGAGGGAATTATAATAGTCACAGCAGCTCAGAGGCAGTCTCTGCTACATTGTCCTTCTCTGTCCTCTCCTCCTCCTCCTCACTCATTTTCTCTCTTCTCATCCACACACATCCCTCCATCCCTGGCTGTAGATATTCTTTGTATCTTATTTTATCTTTTCATCCTCTCATAGCCTCCCATTTGGTCCTTATTCGCTCTCTGGCCTTTATTATTCGTATTCGTGTTCATTGTGCACATTCTGAGAGATGGGTTGTGGAAATTCTTCTGCAGCCAGCACAGCTGGAGGTAAGTGTACCTCAGTGACTTCAAGTTTGTGTGTGTGTAAGTGTGTGTATGTGCATGTGTGTGTGTGTGTGTGTGTGTGTGTGTGTGTGTGTGTGTATGTGTGTGTGATCTCGTTTTATGAATGAGGATTCCCATGCAGCTCTCATCTCTGTGTAAGAGGATAAATCCTGTGACTGTGAATGTGAATGCTACAAAAATATCGCAAGAATATGATTTATGGAACCATCTTCAACTCGTCTTTACATTAAGCTGATTTGTTTCCAGCAGAGATAACTTTATTTTTAACAGACTATGATCTGTGTGTTGCAGTCTTCATGAACTGTAGCAGTCATTGCATTGAGAAGGAATGAAATGCAGCATTTGTTTTGCACGTGTTTGTCTGTGTGTACGTCTACATGTCTACATGTGTGTTTGAGAACAAGGAGGATGTGTGTGAATCCTCACCACTTGCTCATGAGAAACACTGGAAGAGTTTGACAGCAATCTGAGCAGTGCTTCAGTATGACTCATCCTGTTACACAAACACACACACACACACACACACATGCACACACACAAGCAACATTAAACATTATAAGTATGAATGAGTGAATCCGTATGCTCTAGTCCTGTTGTCCAGTGCCTGCTACTAGACTGCATTATACACTTTACACAGGAACATTATGTTTATTCAGACATTATCATCCATGTGATGACCTTATTATGAAGTTCTCTCTGCTGTTTAATCTCATCCCTGATAGAACCTTATCACACTAAGGTGATGATGTGACACTGCATGTGAAATGATAAAGGTAATCATGATAGGACACATTTGATTAACTGTGTTTGTGGCTGGGAGACACAGCAATCAAAGTGTTTACCACTTCACACTTCACACACACACACACACACACACACACATTCTTTCTTTCTTTCTCGCTCACTCCCTCCATTTACCTTAGATTTCTTTTAACCCCTTCTCATATCCTGGTATTTTGTATATGCTTTATAAACTGGTTCATTTGACCTGGTTAGTTTTCCAGAAACTGCCGTTGCTAATTACCTATTAAAACTTTTATTAATCAATTAGTGTGTAACACATGCATGGCAAGAAAAGGCCAACTCTAGAGCCAGTTATCTCGGCTTGCTAAGTTACAAAACAGTTGCTTGGTTTATTATCGTTATATACTTCAAGTGTTCAGTGATCTACAAGCACTTTAAAGACTAAATCATGCACAATAGGATTATATTTAACAGTATTATATAAGTTTCACACCCTTGGTGAAAGCAGACTCACACACAAACTCACATGCTGAGGTTCTACACGATGACTCATTGTCAGGTTAATATAATGTGAACTGGTGTCTTGTATGCGATGTCTTCACTGGCAAGAAGCAGAATCTGCCTGACAACACTTCCCATCATGATGCCATACAGTATTTACACCACACTGTATATCAGACAAAATATCTGAAGTGAAGTGAAGTGAAGTGACTTGTGGCCAAGTATGATGACCCATACTCAGAATTTGTGCTCTGCATTTAACCCATCCAAGTGCACACACACAGTAGTGAATACACACATACACACCGTGAACACACACCCGGAGCAGCGGGCAGCCTTTTTTTGCTGCGGCGCCTGGGGAGCAGTTGGGGGTTTGGTGCCTTGCTCAAGGGTCTCACCTCAGTCATGGTATTGAGGGTGGAAGAGGGCACTGGTCATTCACTCCCCCCACCTACAATCCCTGCCAGACCTGAGACTTGAACCTACAACCTTCAGGTTCAGCTTTGAGTTGTAAGTCCGACTCTCTATCCATTAGGCCATGACTGCCCCCCCCCCTTCTTTCTTTTCTTTTTTTTTTTTTTTTTTTTTTGACGCCATCAGGTTTACCTTTGAGCTCTTATAATGTTTCTGTAAAGTCTAGAGAATACGTTAGTCTGTGCACTCTTTCATGACACCTCTCCAAACTTTATTGCTCCATGCTGTTGTTTTGGTCTACTCAGACAAAGTGAATAAAAGTGCCACCTCATTTCTCTCCGCAGGTCAACCTGAAGCTGCCAAAGGCGAGTGAGTATATGCTAAACTCACAAATGCTTCTAGGCTGTAGTCAGTGTCTATTTAAAATCACGTTGGCTCAGATGTCATTCCACCCTCCCAGCATCAAAATCTCTCCATCGGAAATTATGAAAGAGGTATGCAGAGGAGGTGGGAGAATGTACTAGAAACTGCTTGTGTGGCTCAGTTGGTCCTGAGGCTACCTGGAACTGCATGTCAATCAACTCAGCACTTCAGCTTCAAGCAGTGGGGGGATAGAGCCCAGGCTGTTATTCTCTAAACAGTTCCAAGTATCAGGCCTACACACACACACACACACTCATCACTTTGCTTGTCTCCAGGCTTGATAAGGCCCTTAGAGTTCATGGCATGCAGCGCTTGCAGATACGCCAGACAACAGCCAATCACACTTCTCAGTGGGAGAGTAGAAACCTTTAACGAAGTGACTTTCAAAACAAGTCCGATCAAATCAAGAGCCACTTGCCCTCAGCAATATCTGTAATCACCAGTTGAAGGAGGCCACTCTCAACATTTCATCCCCCAGACATTATTTGGATGGTTTATAATTGTGTGCAATTTGCACAGTCAGTCTTCTCATTTTTGCCATATTATGCTGTCTAGTTCACCCTATTGGGTTGTGTATTCAGTTTTATATTTGCACAAAATGGTGCCTTAAAACAAAAGATTTAAAAACATTTAATGTGTTCGATTTCACATATATTCTTTCATAATATCACATATTATCACATATTGCATACACAATAACCACAAACATCTGAGACCATATTGAAAAGCTGGGAGTTTCTCCTACCCATTTAAAACTGGGGAAATAATCAGGAAGTTTTTTTAAATTTATTTTTATTCTATTTTTTAGAATGTGAAACAAAGAAAGCAAATGTTCAATATCCCATACAATATTCAAGATTCTGCACTATTTCTAGGTCACAATTTAAATTTAAGCAACTTTGTGTTACTGACCATGATAACCCCTTTGTACAAAATGTCAGCTTTTCCTTGAGTCTTATCTCTTAAGTTGAAGGTACTTGAACTGAACTTCGTGAAGTCTGTGCCAGCTTGAGTGCATGCTATTATTAAAGCAAAATGGGGACATACCAGATACTAAGAAATTCTGTCATTCACGTAAATATTTCTATGATTCTTCTTTTCATTAAAATTATTCCTGATAATATAATCTGCTATAACAAAAATGTGCTTTATATCAAAGTAGAAAATAATGCAAAATAGAAGAATTGCCACTAGTGGTCTCAGATTTTTGAACCCCACTGTATATAAAGTAAAAATCCAGGAAGGACCTGCAGTGTATTTCAGTAATAATGGTATATTAGAAAAAAAATCGATGTAGAACTCTTGTCCCAAATGTCCTGTTTCTCTCTGTAAACTTCTAACCCTAACCCTAACCACATGTACATTGTCTTCTTGTGGGTTACATTTTTAATCATCCAACATTTTTGGGATAAATTGCAAAACAGAGCTAGAAAACAGAGAAACCCAAATCCCACCCCACCCCACCCCCAAGTGTACAGTGTATTATATAACTGAACATGCTTTCTGTAATGGACAAACACATAATGTTTTGTCCATGCCTTTTGCTGCATTCACTTTGTCTGTGCCGTTAGGACTGAGGATGCCTCTCCGGAGGATGAGAAGAGGAAGAACTATGGAGGAGTGTACGTTGGCTTACCTGCTGACCTCAGCAATGTAAATACAGCCCTGACCCCATCCACACACTAAGGTCTCATTTCCACGACATCATTTAAACTAGTCT
Organism: Pangasianodon hypophthalmus; assembly: GCF_027358585.1. Classification (NCBI taxonomy): domain Eukaryota; kingdom Metazoa; phylum Chordata; class Actinopteri; order Siluriformes; family Pangasiidae; genus Pangasianodon; species Pangasianodon hypophthalmus. Next base: position 10,750,767 of record NC_069727.1, read on the forward strand.
GGTGAAATCCGATCACTCAAAAAGATGGTTGGAACATTTACTTCAGAAATTATTTCATGCCTTTATATTCAGCAATGCTGTGCCTTCGCACAAATCAGTGACTTATTGAGTCAGGAGTTTCACAAATTCAATAACTAAACTCCTGACTCCATAAGTCACTGATTTGTGCAAAGGCACAGCATTGCTGAATATAAAGGCATGAAATAATTTCTGAAGTATGGCTTTTTGTACGGAAACTATGGAAACTACACTGAGACAGATGTTATTTTATTTAGAGGACTGTGACATGAACATGTGCAGTGTGTGTGTGTGTGTGTGTATGTGTGTGTGTGTGTCTGCTCAAGGATAGTAATATCTGACCATATGTGACCTTATGGGAATAACTTGACACAGCCTAAAGGTTATTTTTTTGGTTACTGAGATTAAGGCATTGCATTAATTAGCTTTCCACACAATGATAGCATGACAAACCTGTGCGTGTATTAATTAATTTTATTCAATTGGATTTGTCCCTGCATGTAATGAGGAACATTTTTAGTCCTTTTTCTACAACAGATTGATGATGATATCGTCACTGGCACAAGTGCGGGTTAGTTTATACGTAGCATTAATCAATTAATTAATTAAGTAATGAATTTATATTTATTCTTGTTATTATAGCACAATCAACATTTATAACAAAATGTACTGTCTCTTTCACAAACATGCATACAGAGCAGTCTGATTGTGACAAGTGACGTCTCATGATATCGCCAAGAAAGACAATCACTCCTTACTGACTGAACAGGACAGACTCCATGAGGCATACAGCCGTCTCTCTCTCCCTACTCAGTGGACCAAATTGGGATCAGGCCAGGTGAGGTCAAAGGTCACACTTAGATGCAGCATGGGATGAAGCTCACTGGGAACAAACTACCTTTTTACAATGACCTAAGACCTAAGACAATGCAAATCCACTCAAATATGTGTCTTGGGGCAGTTTTCATATTGGTCTCAAATCAGTGGCATAGGAACACCATCTCAGGACTTCAAGCCGGTCTGAAAGGCCACTGGTGAGACACTTTGGAAGTTTGGAAGTTACATGACCGTGGAAAAACAGGATGTTCTGTACTTGTGATGAGAGACTGTAAACTCAAGGACTCCGCCGTTAACATTATTCTTGCCACAGCTTTCTTCAGCAGCAGAGCTGAAGCTCTGTAAGTAGGACACTGCTGACTCACTTCAACTTCAGGCCATCCAGCCCACTTAGAGACTCTTCTATACTCTTGACCATGTGTGTTTGAGGGTGAGTGAAAGAAAAGGGTTTAGAGTGCTAGAGAAATAGAGATGAGGTGATAAAACAGGAACAGAGTGTATAATTGGACAATGCGGGTGCTCTGTATCAGCAAATGCCATCTGTAGTATCCTCTGCTCTGAGGCGACTCTGTGTTCTTTAATATCCGTGTGTTTAGGCTCGGTATGTTCTCTCTGCACTCTCGTTATTATGATCAGACCTGTGTACAGTCTGGGCTGTAACATAGAGCCTCTCTCAGGTACTCCAGTCACCAAGCATTACCGAGCATCAGCATTACTAAATTTTACGAGCCACACCTCCTGGTTGCAAAAATATAGCAGGAGTCTATAATGATTTTTTAAGAGCAAGCCAGATTTTTTTTCACTATAATGTTGCTTTGTGCTGTTCAGTGTCAGAATCAAAAAGTGTACATAAACACATTCCTTTTCCTTTACGCATACACCTGAATCAGACACCTTTCCAAGCCAACAGAAGACAGCTGTAGTTACAGGTAATTAGGAGCAATAATTAGTCCAGGAAGCTCCGTCTTTGCAGCTCCAATTTCATCTCCGCTAAGTAGCTAACTATCATATCAGTGAAGTTGGTTTACTAACTAAGAATTTAACAGGTTTAGCTTGCTAGTTAGCTAACATGCCTAATTTTTGTTATTGCTTTAACAAACCTAAGTAGCTCGCCTAAATACTACATCATTGAAACTAGCTATCTAAGGCTAGATAAATTTGTTCAGCTTACAAATGAGTTTATGACATCTGTTTGGGAAGCACTTCTCAACTTCTCCCTAGCATAAATGCTATGAGACATGCATACATGTCCGGTCATCGCACACTAGGTCAATGCTGAGCACCATTTAGCCATCGACAGGACACCAAGCCATAAGGATCTGCTAGAGTTAGACAATATGAAAGTATCGCTTTAGCCAAATAATGCTCAGTCCTTTAGTGCTAATCCATTATCATAAATCGATAACATTTTTGCTAACGTCAATCTGATTCCTAAATAAAATTCTTGACAGATTCAGTCAGATTATGACCAAGTAGCGTCTGGTTGCTAGGCTACTTGGATCTTTTTGCAACCAGGTCGTGTGTGCAAACAAACAAACAAACAATCAAACAAATAAATTGAAAAATGGCTATTGCTACTATGGCTACTAGACTTTGAGGTGTTTTCTATACAATTTTATTGCTTTATTTACAAGCAATGTCACAAATATGTTTTAAAAGGATTAAATGTAGCCAGTTTACATGTTTATACTACAAATAATTGTGAAAAAAATAGTATAAGGCACATTTTCAGCCATAATTCTTGGTTAACATACACAAAAATGTGAGTCATACAGCACTTAAAAACTGAAACCTCTAGATTTTGCTGTTACAGTTGCAACTCCTACTTTTTCTCTGTTTATATTTAAAACTTCTGGCTGTTGCACCAGGAACCAGCTGTCAGACAGGGACTGTAATTTGCCTGCACATCATTTGAGTTAGCAATCTTGCAATCTTGCTAAGGTTCAGATACACATCAGATGACATGGGTGAGAACGGTGTGTTGCGTGAGATGTGTTTTGTGATACCATTCATTAAGGTGAGCACATCAATGTACTGATCAGTTCTGCTATACTCTCAGTATTTGGAAAGTAACCATGCTGACTGTGTGTCATGAGTGTGTCCAATCTGCAGGAAAATCTCATCACTCTCAGAAGTAGCCAATCACATTCCTATCAGGTAAAGCAGATCACACAGCACACATTTTACAGCTCTGTGTGTGCTCTGGAGGTGTGTGCATTTTTTCAGTGAATGTATATGAATGTCTTTATGAATGGATTGAAATAGTAGAAAACCTTTTACGATGTCCTGCAATCGCAACTTGTTTACAATGCAAAAAATACATAAATGCATAAATTGCTATGTTTGCATAAATTGGTTATGCTTCATTATATTTTAACACAACATCAATACACTGAACTAGCATTAAACTGGTAAAGTACTGTCAATATTCTATTACATTATCAGTGTGATTTCTAATAGTATTTGTGACTTTTTTGTGGTCTTTAGGACTAAAATAAATTTACTTGACCAATATTTTATGTACAAAAGTTTAAATTATTTGTATAAAAGTATGTTTTATTGCATTAAACTGGTTGCCAGCTGAGGTTATTTCACCCATATACTGATAGATCTGTAAGGATCTGGAGGATACACAGCAGGTCTACTGACTAATTATTCAATGATGAGATGATTCTGGACCTGAAACTATCACAGTGCCATGTTACCCAACACAAAAGACTGCTTTTCAAAATGATCTGTGCAAAGTACAGTGCTTCACGTAAGTATTCACCCCTTGAGCTGTTCCACATTTATGTAGCGTTACAACATGGAACTGAAATGGACTTTATTGGGATTACTACCATTTTATTTACACATACAGATATATAATATTGTTTTTGCTCTCTACTTCAATATTATTGGCTATTTTGTGGAGATTCGTGACATACTGTATAATCTCAATTAAGTCAATTTCTGTTCCAGGCTGTAACACTATAAACTGTGGAAAAGTTCTTTAAATACACAAGTTTAAGAAGCTTCACCATCATGGTGTCCTGGGATTTGGTACCTCACAGCATTTTGAAAAATTATACATACAGCCCAAACTAGACTAATACATTACATACGTAATATTAATTAATTAAGCTAAATAAGCCAATTTGTGAAGCATTCACAGTGGTAAATAAAGCACATTTTCACATAGAGAACAGATTTCACTTCTCAAGAACAGATGTTTGGGAGGACATTGTTATGACTATGGCAGCATATAGACTGAAACAGGAAGAAGATACATTATTTAGCCAGCAACAGACCAGAGCATGTCAGAGAGCATTGCAAAATGTAGCCACAAGGTGACAGTATTGTTCCTTTTTCTTTCAACAATCTAGAGCTGCATTCTTATACTGTATATTAATTCCATGTGCAGGTTTGTCACTACAGCCTTTTCATAAATAAATACAGATGAACATTTAAATTATTAATAATTATTTAAGTATCTGTACTTTACTTGAGTTCTTCTTTCACCTATTTCTTTTGACTTTTAGTCCATACATTTCAAAAGAAAAACCTTGATCTAAATTCCTAACAAATCTAACCAAACCAGGATTAATACTGTTCCAGAACGTCATCCTAGACTTGTACTGATAGCTCCTGGGTGTTCATGATGCTCTCTAACAAACTCTGGATCCTTCCAGGAGCTGGTGTATTCATATTGAGATCACATGATTCTTTAATAGCACACATGTTGACTCCATTCAATGAATTATGTGATTGTTTTTAGGGGTTTCACAGCAAAGGGGATGAATACTAATGCAATAACAATTTTGACATATTTATTTCTAAATAATTTTGCAGGGAGCACGGTGGCTTAGTGGTTAGCATGTTTGCCGCGCACCTCCGGTGTTGGGGGATTGATTCATGCCTCCGCCCTCTGCATGGGGTTTGTATGTTCTCCCCGTGCTTCAGGGGATTTCTCCAGGTACTCCAGTTTCCTTCCCCAGTCCAAAGACATGTGTTGTAGACTGGTTGGCATTTCCGAATTGTCCACAGTGAGTGAATGGGTGTGTGAGTGATTGTGCCCTGTGATGGATTGGTGCCCTGTCCAGGGTGTCCCCCACCTTGTGTCCTGAGTCCCCTGGGATAGGCTCCAGGATCCCTGTGACCCTGTGTAGGTTAAGTGGTACAGAAAATAGATGGGTAATTTTACAAAATGGGTATCTTTTGCCCCAGTGCAATATTATGGGCTATTTTTTGTTGATGCATGATGTATATTCCCAGTTAAGGTCATTTCATTTCCAGGTAGTAACAGGTTGAAAATTTCAAGGGAGTGAATATTAATGCAAGTCACTGTATACTCTCACGCACACCCACCCACACACACACACACACACACACACACACACACACACACACACACACTGCGAGAAAACTAGCAAGGTGCTTACATTAAACACTGAACTTCATTCAATGCTTACATTGAGCTTTCAGTTCCACAAATAGCTCAACTCCATTGCAGTCTCTTGTGCTGCAGTCCTTGCAATGAGCCGCACAGCTGCTCTGCATAATCTGATTGACTGGACACAAAACAAGGACACAGGCAAAAATCAGATGCGATCGTTGGCCTATTTTATCTGTTAACCTACATAGACACAGTAACACCACCGGGACAGGCAAGAGGTAGAGCAACATCCTCCTCAGAATAGGCATGTTAAGATAATTTTAGTTTCCAGGCTACACAAGCCTCTAGAGAATATGCCTCTGAAGACATTGACAAAAATGGACAGCTAGATAAAAGTGGCCTAATAAATCAAATTTAGGAGCATGGCATTGGCTATCCTGTTTCATTTAATCACAGTATTAGGAGCATATTAAGAATGCATTCTAGTAATTTAACAGTATTAGGATTGAGTGGAGCTCAAGAGTCTGAACAGTGTCTCATTACAAAAAGTAATCTTTAAACTTTCATATATAGAGATGCTTTAACTTATTCAAGCTATTCTTCCTATCATGTTGGAACTGAGCTGAAACGACCCATTAAAAAGTTTGAGGGTGAAATGCAGCTTTAATTCACTGCTATGCATCAGCTAAACTGAATAACTCTAATTATATATAAAATACCCCATTTGCTGGAGTGTTATTGTGTTATTGTGTTATATATATATAAAAGACACTACTGGGTGGTGGACAACAAGTCGAGAGAAACTGTTAAAGTTATTCTGCCTCAGTTTGGTGAAATGGGTTGAATTCACCCTATTTAGCTATATACGTATAAAGCTCACAGAATGCTATCCACCTGTTATGTGTGATGGTCATTAGCAGGCATGCTATGTTAATCTGCTAGCAAATACAACTCTATACAACTTCCTCCTGACTATTTTTTCTCTTCTATATGCTATGCCTTTCAGACTATAGTCAAACTATAGTCGGCACTAAACATAACATCATTCTAAACAGGCCCTCAAATTCAAATTCTACAGCCACCACCAATTCCCTGTATATTTAAAAAAAGAAAAAAAAAACTATACTTGCATTGCAACCTTCATTGCCAATTTAATTCATTTGAAATGATCAAGACAGAAAAGACACTGCAAAAGAGACCTTACTTCAGGATTGGAATATGACATAAATAAAAAGTATGTTTTTAACTATATGTTTTATCTGGTTAAATGCTTTTATGATGCTTTAATTTGTCAGAATGAAAGCTACAAAATGACATGGTGTTCAGTAACACTTGTATTTCTTTAGTTAATTTTTTTTTAATTGTATGCAATGCTGGTGCGGTGGGAATCGTTCCCGTCCCACAGCTCTGGTGTCCCCGGTTTGATTCTCGGCTCTGGGTACTGTCTGTGCAGTTTCGCATGTTCTTTCTCCTCTCTGGTTTCCTCTCACCTCCCAAAAACATGCTGGTAGGTGGATTAGCTGTACTCTAAATTGCCCCTGTTTTTACAATCTGTTGTTGTAGCTCATCCGTCTCAAGGTTTGACATGTGCGTAGATGCTTTTCTGCTCACCACGGTTGTAAAGAGTGGTTATTTGAGTTACTGTAGCCTTCCTGTCTGGACATTCTTCTCAGTCATCTCTTTTCATCAAGGCATAGCCACCTGCAACTGCCTTTAACTGAGAGTTTTTGTTTTCTGCACCATTCTGTATAAACTCTGTTGTTGTGTGTGAAAATTCCAGGGGATCAGCAGTTTCTGAAATACTTAAACCATCTCATTTGGCACCAACTTCCATGCCACAGTTAAAGTCACCGAGATTTCCTTCTCTTCTGATGTTTGATGTGAACATTAACTGAAGCTCTTGACCTGTATCTGCATGATTTTATTAACTGTGCTACTGCCTCATGATTGGCTGATTGGATAATTGTATGAATGAGCAGATGTACAGGTGTTCCAGTGGTGGGTGAGTGTAGTTGTTAGTTCACACAGTTATAGGAATAGTGAGCATTTCTTAGGCCCAACACAGGACCTGTAACTGAGCAGACAACATTAGACTATTATGGGCCATTAGGATTATTTTCTTGGCTCATTACCTTAACTCCTGCAACATATCCACATACAAATGTTAACATGTTTCACTGGCTAACTTAAATATAGCACTCAATCTAACATCAATCAGCAGCATTCATAATAATCTTGGAATATAAATCTTGCATATTTCCTGACTTGAATGAGAAACTGAAGAGAACAACAAAAACTAATGAACATAAAGTTTCTAGCTTTACAAAGTAGTGCTAAAACAATATATGAATAAACAAAGTTATTTTCTCAGTCTGCAGGCAAATGGTGGTTATAAATGCAAAATCCTGCTGCATTATTCTTCCTCTAAACCCAGGCTCTAATACACTGTGCTAAACTTTATGCAAATCTGTCTGTGGTTACTCAGTTACACACTATGCACACTATCCATGACATGGTGGAGCTGGAGCATTCCTGATACAATCTCTGGGCATGGTGACTTAGCCCTAAAGGGTTCTAGGGTCAAATGTCCTTCCTCTAACCACTGCCCTTGTGCCCTTAAGTGAGACACCTAACTCCAGGCATTCCCAGAATTCCTGTCTCACTAGAGTATGCTTGCAAATGATAATATTTCCATAGTACATTTCCTGGTGAAAATAAAAGTTAAAAAATAAAGTAAAGCAGACAGATATCTCTCATGGCTCCTGCATGTCTGTCAGAATTCAGAGTAACTGGGTTAATCTCACTGATATATCTCACTGATAATGTCACCAGCAGAATTGACTCTAGGAAATGCTGGTTATGGTGATGTTGAAATGATGTCTGTTGTCAAGGCAATGAAAACAATTCATTAAATTATATAAGGAATTAAATATGTATTATAAATACCAATATTATTTTTAGATGTTATTATACAGAATTTTAATTCCACAAGGAAAAAAATCTTTTTGATATTGGATATTGCTTTATTGGATAAAATGTACACTATTGGCTAAAGTTACAATAACTATTAGTGTTAAAAGCTGGTTCCTGCTTTCCGTAATATTATCAAATGGTTTTGCATTAAGTCTGCCCCATTTGAGTGCTACAAAGCCCAGTTAATCTGGCTATAAACCTCCTCAACTCTCTTTATACAATAAATGTAGTATCTAAAGTATCAGGAGTATCTAAAATATCCAAATGCCAATCCTACGTATGAGAACCAACACAGAATGACCTGTAATCAAATAACATGAACTGCTTTGTGTTTCCATTAAGCCTGGGTAATAAAATATATCAGTAATCATCATAATGTTCAAAATCAGTCTTATGTAGTCTTATTTGATAGTACTTTGGGTTAAAGGTGTTGTAGGAACATTTTTCAATTATTATAGTAAATAATAATGGATCCAGTTTTAATAAGTAAGCATTATATAATCACTCAATTACCTCTGGTGGTGTGTTTATTTAGATGTGCGTATCTGGTTTCTCCTTTTCCCTCAAATCTCAAGTCTGTAAAAAATTCAAACAAATTGTCTTTGGTCTATTGTTGTCTTTAATTTATGATACACTGCGCTACTGGTCTGCTTCAGCTAATCATATAGATCTGCTCCTGAAGTCATCCTGAGGTGCTGAACAGCCTGTAATTCTTCAGTGTAGGAGATCTGTACTTGAGGTGGGTTTCAAAGTAAGAGACACCAAACAGGAAATAAAAACTTTGTGCATTTTTATAGTACACGTATTACACACCATGTTTCCTGGTTTGGTGGAACAGCGATCCAGACGAGCAGCTTCAAGTTCTCTCTTTTTCAGCTTCTTGAACACATGAGTTAACATGCAGGTTTTACAGCAACATGCCTTAGAGTGGAAGTGCCATTTAACCTCCAATATACACAGCTCAAAAATTGGAAATTGCTTTGTGGTTATATGCATGTGCAACATGTACAATTTTGTTTCTAATGAACTTTTTAAGAGTTTTAGTGACTGTTTTCATCATACTCATGCCTTAACCTGTAATGTTCATACATAAAGTCAAGTACACCAATGCAAATCTGAATTGAAAACATTAAAATTATGGCTTCTGATCAGCGACACTGGTGTGTAATAGGAGTAAGCAGTCATTTTGAAATGAAATGAAATAATGATTAACGAACTTAATGAAACACATATGTTACATACAAGCCTACTTTGCAAATGTTTTCCCAAAAGCCTTCATCAATAGAAATATCTTTAGTTCTCTGAGCTGCTTTTCTGTTCAGTACGTACCATCCTGAATCTTGAATGTGGGCATATTTATCTAATATTTCTTATCAGAGATTATTATAAATAAAAAATAATTTTACTCAGCCTGTTTTTAGATGCTTTTACACATTTCAAGTTAAACATTTCTTATTCTATTCACAGATAATTTTGCTTTTTTTTCTAGAAATAATTACTTAAAATGAGAAAAATGTTCTGTCAATAGAACAAGACTTTCAAGCTTGTAGCAAATGTCTAGAAATAGTAATATTTCTGGACATTTAATATCAAATAATCATGTTTGGCCTACTATAATCTTACAACAGAAAATGCGAGATAAATTTGACTATATTCAAGATATCTTCCATTTGCCAAGATGTAGGACTGGAGTAAAAAAATCCCTGTCATATACTATATTATCCCTCCGGAGAAGTTTGAGACTTGCTGAGCTCTGTGTAATGCCTGCGCCTTTGCTTACTGTAACTGACCACACTTTGACCTTGGGTATGATTTTGCGTCATACAAAGATTTATGTTTGGAATTACATAGTGGCCTCTTGTCTACTCTGGTGGTGCAGTTTGACCTTTGTAATAGAGCACACACTCTTCCACTGCTTGTGGATTCACCACACTACAGTGAGATGCGTATGTGTGTCTGTGTGCAGAGATGTGTGTATATACGAGGGCTTGTTACTGACGTAAATGTGCCCTATTGTGCTTAGGGTTGTAGTGGGTGGGTATGACAGGACATTTCACACCAGGGTGAATATCTGCTGATTTCCTGACTCTGGCGCACATAGGGATTTCCGTAACACTTTAGTGAGGGATAGAGGATGCTGGGAGGAATTGCCCTTTTGCACTAATACCCACCTGAGACTAGGTTTTTATATCTTCTTGTACTCATTGTGTGAATGTGGTCAGGAACTGATGCTGTCCAAGTATCACAGATCACTGTCCACTACCAATGAGTAAGCCAGTTCATGAACTTTATTTTATAGTGTACAGTCATAACACATGTTGATCTGTCATTGCATACAGACATATTTACTTACTCATGGCAAGAAGTACAGAAATAAACTTCTTGCTCAATTAGGCATGAACATTATGACTCGCAGGCAGTGTGAATCAAAAAAGCTTGGATTGCACAATAAATGAAAATTACAACTCCATTTCTGGAACGATTAAATTGTTTTTTGGCACTGGACTTCAGTTGATGTTAAATGTGTTTGAAGAAGTTTTTATTTTTATTGATTGATTGATTGTGATGCTTGATGCCAGGTTTTTTATAGGTTTCCGGCTACCACAATCCAGTAAATGAAGTAAAACCTTAAACCTTAACATTGTTTTAATGCAGTTGGATCACGTATGTGCATTTACGATAAATACATCAGTTGCCTTTGTAGGGAAACACTCTTTTTGATAACCTTCAAGCTTTCCCCCAGCAGGACAACTGAAGAAGCCTTAAGGGTCCTAAAATTTATGTTCTATACACCTTACGACCTGATGTGTATTTATGGGTCATATGTTGCAGCTAATACAGGTCTTGAGTTACCAGGTTAAAATCATGTGCCCCTTCTATATTTGGCAATTCGAGAGATTCTGTGAATGAGAGAGAGAGAGTGAGAGAGAGAGACAGATACGGAGAAAAAGAGAATGTGTAACATAGAGAACTAAAATGAGTGCCAGGTTCGCCTGTCATGCAGGAGGTTGTTCCAGCTGAGTTGTGCAATGCTCTGTCATTGAGGGAGGCCTGCTACCTGGGAGGTCTGGAGAACCACTCATATAACCCAGACAACAGATCATTTACAGAGCACAGAAGCAGAAGGAGAGTTAATGGATGGAAGAAAAAATAGCTAGAGTAGGATATGGATTGTAAGAGCTGAGCATTGTGGGAAAGTAAGTCCATGAAATGTGCTGTGCTGGAAGAACACTGTGTTCCATTGCTTAGACATGTCTCAGCCATTGTTCATCAGTTCAGTTATTTTTTGTTCCTAAATGATGCTAGTTCTGTTTATCTGTATGTCCATGCTTTAAGCTCAGTTTCAGGTGCAGTTTGTGTGATTATTCAGTCAGCTATCTTTTATAAGACCATTTGAGCCTTATTTGTGGTTACACCTTGTGGGTATTACCTGACCCTTTATAAGAGCCATGGTTTTTGACCTGGCATTTGTTGTTAGAGTTGCACGTTGCTGCTGTCAGCATTATACTCTCCCAGTGCCAACAGACATTATTCAATCATTGACCATATTATTCAGTAACTATTAAGGATTATTCAGTAATTTCTAGCGGGAGTAATTGGAAAGGTGTGTAGTTATGAGTGTCATGAATGTAAACCTGGAAAAAAAAACTACATATCATTACACTAAGATGTACAGAGTGGGTATTTTCTCCCCATCAACATCCAGGATACTCAAAAGAATAAAGAGATTTTGTAGTGGTGCAGTTATTCATCTAGATGGTTGCTGGGGTTATTAGAGGTTATTTCTACAAAATGGCACTACAATGAATAGTAGTTTAGGGGCTTTATTAAAGGAGTCAATTTCACTGACTGGGTGAAAAAGCCTAAAATGGCTCCTGTGTCCAAAGAGTCTTCAGTCGTGTACAGCCTGTTTTCTGGCAGAGAAAACCCGTTTCTCTGGACGATTTAGATTTGTTTGCATTTCTGATATGGCTGATGGTGTTTAGTGTTAACATGCGTAGAGCTTATACTGGTTAAACTCAAACTGGTAGTGGTGACAAATAACACATAGTTTAGCGATTAAATCTAGAACGCTGTGGATAAGCAGTAAATGTGTGTGTCTGCTCTGTGTGTAATGAGGCCAATGCAGTAGATACTGTCTCCAGTGCTGATTCTAATAAGACGCTGTTTTTGCTCTCCAATTTTTAAACCTTTTATAGGTTGCAAAATAAGATGTGGCCTAGATTAACACGTCAAAGCTAATTAGCAGACAAAGATGATTCAGATGATAAAATGTCTAAGATTCATCTTATAAAAAAGGAATCCACATGAGAGACCCTTTGTGGTTGTCCATCCATCCATTCTCCATACCACTTATTCTACACAGGGTTGAGGGGGAGCCTGGAGCCTATCCCAGGGAACTCGGGGTACAAGGCAGGGGACCCCCTGGAGGGGGTGCCAACCCATCACAGGGCACAATCATGCACACACTTACACAAACATTTTCACACTATGGACAATTTGGAAATGCCACTCAGACATTTGGACTGGGGGAAGAACCCGGAGTCCTGAGTGGTTGTATTTCTTTCAGTTCTATTCATATGAAGTTCCCAATACAAAACTAAATAAACATGAATACAATTTAAATAGGAGAATTGTTACAGGTTTGCAAGCATGAAACAGACTGCTTCTCTTTAGATGTTTATAGTGATAAGTAATCTGAGTAAATGGCATGGTTTAGCTGATGTGAGTTATTTCTGAGACATACAAAACACACTACATTGAAACATACCAAATTCCAAATGGCATGAATACACTAAAAATGAGAAAAGTAATTACATCAGGTCAAATAGATAACTGAAAGAAATGTGAAATGTAGGAACGAAAAGCATTATATCTGCTAGCAACATTTCATCCTCTGACAGCCTGCAGGGCAGAAAATAGGCCAGAAATTGGGTGTTGCTCTGCCTCACATGCCCTTCTTTCAGGGGCGACACAGTAAAACAAGCGCATAAGGAAGGAATGATTTTAGAACCACCAAAGAAGATATATTCACCTCATTTTCAAAATTTTTATAAGCATGATTTCCCATGAGTAAAATACTGCATTCCGTACTTTATTCCTTTTTCTTCAGTGTCTCTTTCTCTCTCTCTCTCTCTCTCTCTCTCTCTCTCTCTCTCTCCGTCTGCTTTTCTCTGTCTTGCTGTCCTTGCTGGTTGTAATTACCAGTCAATTACTCATCCCTAAACACTTCGTTAAGTTGTTATAGCAAGCTATGACACGCAGTGCTTCGAATGTGTTCTGTACTAAAGAGCAGTCTTTCACTGTGAGCTGTCTGCTATTCAGGACATTATTGTCCATGTACATCCCACTGATTTACTGTGTGTGTGTGTGTGTGTGTGTGTGTGTGTGTGTGTGTGTGTGTGTGTGTGTGTGCATAACCACACACACTCAGATAAGAATCAGCTCCCTGTCTCTTAACCTGATTTATTTTTTTGGCCTACATGGTTGCGGCACTAGTCTGTCTGTCCAGACTCTGTCTGAAAGCTGATGTGTCTGTTGCTGTGTAGGAGCAGCACCTTCATTGCATCATCTTCCTAAGCCTCCATGCTTCTAATTTTGCCATTTATAGTCTCCTTCTCATTAAAAATGTCTTCTCTCTCTATTATTGTCCGGACTGTTTTGGTATTTGGCAGCTTGCTGTCCTCTCTAAAAACTCATTTTCATCCTCTGACATATAATCCAGTGTCTGTCTGCCCTGATGTTAACCTCGCCACCCAGGTAGTGCTACTCAAACACACACACACACACACACACACACACACACACACACACACAGAATAACATAGAATAACACAGACAGATTTTCAACTCATTCAACAATGTTCACAGATGTGTCACCAGACACACCTTTATTCAAAAATACTTTGTAATACACACAGCCCTGGGATGGACTGGCATTCCTTCTGCAATGAATTCTCCCATAGGCTCTGGATACAATGCCAACCTGTCCAGGATAAAGCAGTAACTGAAGATGAATGACTAAATGTAATAGAAATCAAGCTGGTTCTAGTAAACGGTTCTTGGAAATCGACACCTGAGAGCAACAGGATTTAATTAGTAAGATATTTACCACTTCCTTCATCTATTCATTTCAGTCTAATTCTAACAATAGACATTGTGACAAAGCAGCTTTACAGAAATCCAGCTACGGATTTAAATCCCTAATGAGAAAGCCAGAGGTGACAGTAACAAAGAAAATCTCCCTGAGGTGATACGGGAAAGATTTCTTGAGAGGAACCAGACTCAAAAGGGAACGCATCCTCTTTTGGGTGACACCAGATAGTGGGATTATAAATCATTACAGTATACAACTATAATGAAGAGTAAAGGCAAAGAGTAAATGAAAGTGTGTTAAGGGATGTTCAGTATGAGCATAATTTAAATATGAGTCTTGGGATAAGCACAGGACAGTCTTTATGATCAGCCAGAAAAAGAGTTCTTTAACCATTCTTTGAAATATTCATAGATTTTAATATATATAACCATAACCTCATAAGGCCTCATTAGGTAATAATGATTTTAGACATGTAACACTATTGTTTGTAAGACTAATTGACAAGGAATTATAAGCACACCCTTAAGCTTTATAAATAAGCTTCATAGAAATTCTTTTCTAAATAATCTTAATGTCCTACTTGAGTCTTGAGTTTCTTTGGCACAACTGGTAATTCCTAATGTGATAATGAATTATACTTGGGTATTACATAGAAAAGGGAAGAAAAAAGTTAAGCCCTACTAATTGTCGACTCTGAATCATATATTTCTGTCTTCATTCAGGGGTTGGAAATTGTTTTCTCTGGCAGCAGAAGATTCCACCAGGTGGACAGGCAGGGATAAAGAGCGAAGGTCACAGCCTCTCATGCGTACAGAGATAATGTCTCACCTGCTAGCCCTGGCTTGTGTCCCCATCTCACAGAGCCGTGGGTGTGCCAGTAGAGACATACCACTCATACCACAGGGGCAGTAAACACACTTTAGAAAGGATTAAGAGGGGACAGAAGTCGAGATCTGTTGAGTGATACTCTGGCAGTTAACACACCGAGGATTGTGAATGAAGGCATAATGGTTTCACTTGTTTACCACAGAATCTTAATCCTTCGAGACTTGGGAGTCAAGAGATGTTAAGTCTTCCACACCTCCTCTAATGACGTGATTATGAGCTGAAATTGTATTTACTCCATTTAAATGGCTTAAGAGGGGATTGGTTCTCATGTTCTTCTTCATCCTTGTCGTGCCATTACAGTGACATTATTTAATTTAACCCATGGTGAGCACCTGGACGTCTTAAAGAAAAAAAAGGAATAACGTACAGCAGACTGTGCTGTTATAGGAAAATAGCCCACGCTGAATTTTCTTTAGGAGCATAGTCTGAAGCGTGTTATTCCTCTTATATCACAGCGATTTGTCACTGATTACAATTTTAAATTTATTGTAGAATTACTCGTCATGCTTTTTAACCGTTTTTTCTTTTAATTAAATGTAACTGTAGTTACATTTAATGTTGTGGAACATTTGTGCGACAAGTTAGTTCCTGTTATCACTTACGTCACAGCAGCTATAAACAGTGGTTTCCTCAGCAGCATCTCTTTTTTCTTCTCTCTTGAAGTTAATGAGACAAAAAAATGCAGTTTGTCATGTGACTGCGGTGTCATGAGAAACCAGAACGTGAAAATTCTTCTGTCCTGAGACTTTTCCTTGGAGGAAAACATAAGTAAGGAGTACTTATGAAAACCGAGGTGCTGTGATACCTGAGACTCTTTCCGTAAATGATAAATAAACATTTCTTTACAGAAAGCTTCACCATTTATTATTAGCCTTAGACTATGTGGGGCATCCTACCATACAAATCCCTGTGATTGATAAACGATAACATTATAATGAGCACATTAATATAAACCTATCATGTGAATTACAGTCAGAACTACTGTTAGAACAGGGCAGTTTTAGAACATTAATCCATACCTTCTGATTCGAGAAGTCAACCTCTCTGTGGTATAATACTGCAGATCTAACTGTCGCACTGATCTTGTTAAAGACTGTACTGCACTGCTACTGTGTCACATGAGGGTCTGAAAAATCAGACCCTCACATTAACCCTTCCTGTCCTCTTTGACATCAGAGTTTGACTGTGAGGTGTGCGTGCAAGGACCAGAATGCCTCAGTTCATTAAACCTGAACACAGAGCTAGTTAAATGCAGCAGCAGACGAGCCAGGCTCACTCTCAGCAGGGTACGGGTGCCATGAATGAGCCCTTTCTCTGGTCCAAATGAGGAATGAATCCTTTCACCGTTAGAGAGTGAAACAGTACAGATATAATTGTTTTTAGAGGGACAAGCAATACAAATGTAAGGTTTTAAGGAAATATGTGCTATCATGGAATTAAATGTCACATGACTCAACACATGATGATAGAATAGTGAAAGATTCCCCTATGATGAAATGTGTTCATGTTATTTGTTTGAGATTTTGGGGTCTGGAGAGCTGCCACCTATAAATAGTATCAAAAAACCACAGGACACTGTATTAATGTTGTGATGACATACAAAAACACCTAATAATGTATGATTATTATTGTCAAGTATGTGTAGAGGAATGTAGCTGGAACTAAAGCTGACATTCTGCACACCAGCAGTGATTTAATGTTCACTTGAAGTTGAGATTAGAAAGTAAATGATGAAGAGCTATTTTCCTAGCAACAGTTTTCTGGAGGAGTTATAAAAGTCATCATGAGGGGAAATCATATTAAATTTAGTATTTATTTATTTATGACATTTTAATATGAATTCTGTGAACTGAGCATTGCCGCTTCACAGCTCCAGGGTCCCTGGTATAATCCTGAGCTTTGGTTACGGGCTGTGTGTATTTTCACATATTCTCCCAGTGTTTGTGCTGGTTTCCTCCAGGTCCTCTGGTTACCTCTACCTTCTTAATTTGCTCCTAGGTGTGAATTAGCATGCAAATGGTGCTCTGCAATGGACTGGCTTCCCATCCAGGGTGTATTCCGGCTTCGATCCTTGGATAGGCTCCGGATCCATCACAACCCTGAGCGGGTTAAAGCATGAAAATGAATGAATGAATCTATTGTATATCCCTCTGCAGTTTCTTTCGATGTTTTGGGCTTAATTGTGATGAGAACTTTCACCTGGAACTTGGCCAACCAACCCCCACCACACCTTGTAATGGCAGAATGAGCTTTTATTCTCTTGGCTCAGAGTGATCATGAGTAGCGTGCTCGAGAGGCTCAACTTCAGGACCAGAAATGGGCCAAGTGGGCAACATTGGTGTGTCTGTGTGTGTGTGTGTGTGTGTGTGTGTGTGTGTGTTTGTACACATATAAAAGCTATTGGTATTCTCATTGGTATGCCATGCACTCTTAACACCTCATTTTTGTACCAGCAACTGTTTTATAGCTAACAAAACTATTTTTACTGGAGTAAGAAAGTAGAAAAGCATGTGATTGTTTTTTCGTTTTACTTAAAATGAGGTTGACCAGTGAAACAGAGAGTGGACAGGAAGGATTCATTAAGTTAACACTTTAGTTGGGTTGCAGTGATCCAGGATAAAAGGGAGGTAAATCCAGGATAAACAAGGAAATAATCTGATCTCTTCTGTCTGTCTACATGGAGCTGGTCGAGAGAGAAAAACAAGAAGTTGCTACATTCATACACAAGTTGTCCTACTCCTTCACATTCTCAAATGTTCCACGTTTTTCCACTAATAAAGAAGAAATTGGAGAATCTTCTCCTTTAGCTATTATCCCAAAGGGCATCTCTTAAACACTATGTTACTTATTTTAGTCTGCACCAAAAGTGTGTGTGTGTGTGTGTGTGTGTGTGTGTGAGAGAGAGAGAGAGAGAGAGAGAGAGAGAGAGCGACTGAATATTTCTGAGCTGATTTCACTCCTCAGGGAAAGGAATAATGTTACATTTAAACAAGAACAGATCTCACACAGGATATGTGGTTAGCTGCAACCTAAGTCACATAAACAAAACAACACACAAGCAAAAGAACAAAATTTCATGTAGTCATACTTTGTGGGATTACATAACTACTTATTCATTTATACACCACTACAACACCCTTTTTCACATAGGCATGCATGCAAAAATAGTTTTGTCATTTTATAATTTATTTTATAACTCATTACTTACACGAAAATAATTCTAATTGTTTCGATGAGTCATCCTGTACGAGTCTTGTGTTTGTCCAATTAAATGCTCTCTAGAACATATACAGTATGTCCTGCCCCTGGGGTCGGGTCTTGCTTTACAGTAGCAGCCCGTTAGCAGCAAACATGGATTGTCAGTGCATTGAGGAAAAAATGGTTGGAGTTTATTTCTTGCAGAGAGGGTGGAATTTGTGCCAAGGGTTTTGTGAAAGACACTTTTCAGAGGAGTGTTTTACCAACTTGGAGCTGGTCAATGCTGGATTGTCTTGCTACATAAGACTGATCGAGAACACAATTCTTTCTCTAAATGCAGTTGGGGCATCTAGATCAGAAAGAGTAATTATTTTTTATCATTTTATCAAGAAGTGTAATATTTAAAATTAATTATAAGCGTATCATTCAGATATATCAAATGACTTCCTGGTTGACCTCGGTTCAAACATCTATATATGTGTATATGTGTGTATCATCTAGGATATTGTCAGCAGGCGTGGGAGAAGATGGCAGTGATAAATCCTCCACAGCTCTCATGAAACTCTTTGCTGTTCTCAGTATTTAGCTAGCTCACTAAGCTATTGTCAAATTGGTTTGGATTTGGCGGGGGTGTGGTGTACCTCGAATGCCAGGCTGTAAATACCTGTAAATGCATGTATGGTCAACAACAATTAACACAGCACTTATATCTAATACAAATTAATCTACAAACTGCCAAAATAAAGTACTAACAACACATTTTATTCATTCGTCACACTCGTTCACACCAAGGGGTAATTTAGAGTAGCCAATCCACCTAATCGGAGGTGGGAAGAAACCAGAGGAAACCCACACGGACACGGGGAAGACATGCGGAACTCTGCACAGACAGTAACCGGAGCTCAGGATTGAATCAGGGACCCTGGAGCTGTGAGGCAGCAACACTACCCGCTGCACCACCATGCCACGTTTTACCAAGAAGTAATAATAATAATGCTGAGCTACACATTACAACGCTGTTCACGGCTTTTGTAAATCATTCATCTAAAAGGTTGAGGACCTCTAGGGAGGTGGGGCCCTAGCTCAAATACACAAGGTAGTGGGGAGGAATGAGGTCACGGGTCAAAAGGAAACCAGAGGTATGCATTTATGGGTTAATTGCTTTGCTTTGTGCAGAAATATTTACCCTTATTCAGTCTCACGGCCCAGTCTGCCCTGTGGCCTTTGTCTGTTGCTAAATGATGAAATGTGCTCTTAGGTGTTTAGCTGTCTATTTGCACGTATTTGTTTTAACTTTTAAAATGGCCTCATTCTTAGTTTGACTGACTGCTTAGTGACTAGTGTTTGTAACACTCCTTCTATTTGAAAACTATATTGCACTTGATTCTTATCAATATGTGAAAACTTGAAGAACAGTATATCTGACCCTTTAAGAGCTTCATGCATGTATTGTATCCCATCTCATCTATAAATCTCTTCATAAAAGTGTGTCAACTAATTAAATTCTTTATTAATTATACTACTTTGAAAGGGGTGTTTGGGGATCAGTAATCACCTGCTCAGACTGTATCTGTTAAGAACAAGTTAACAGGCTTTTTGTACTTTTTACCACATTACAGTGATATGTAAAGGTCTCTATTCACTGTATGTGTGTCCTATAAAACTGAGCCTGAGCACTTTTATGCTTCCAGTTAGATTTTTTGTTAAATCTTGTCATGAGTCTGGTGAAATTCAGGAAGGAGCAGTGGAGCTACAGGTTTGAACCATCATGGGTGGTCTACTTATCTACTTAATGAGCTATTCATGCTATGTCTGTATACGTGTGTGTGTGTGTGTGTGTGTGTGTGTGTGTGTGTGTGCACATTAGTGTGTCTTTCTCTCCACACTGTTCATCCCTCTCTAATGTGGGCACCATAGGTGACAACAGCTTCCCTGCTGCCTGCCAGTCAGAATTGAAACATTATCTTTCCAAAGAGTTTTTTGTTGTTGTTGTTGTTTAGAAAAATTAAAAGCAAAAAGGTTTCCTTTTGAGTACTGAACGTAAGGTTAATTAATTAGCTGCATGAACAGTTATATCAGTAGAAGGTACACACAAAGCTTGCAAGACAAATGTGTGTGTGTGTGTGTGTGTGTGTGTGTTATTGTAACGGTACCAGATCTCAACCTAATGGTCAATATGTGCAGAAAGCAAATATTTGGCTTTACTATTCATGGCCTCAGGCTTAGCAAAATGTGAGAGTAAAAATAACATGGAACGGAAATCTGCAATCCAGTGCCTTTCACCCTATTAGCTAAACCCTTTCTGCTATGCAGACGTGATGGTTGAAACAGCTGTGAAAGAGTAAATAAAACATGGAGAAGTCTTCCTCTGTCTGTCCAGGAGGGATTTTGAATGCCAAGAGCAGGGTTTGTGGATTTCAGTCAATTCTCATATAACAGCTATGACCTTTGTACCTTATAGAAGCTGTGCTACATATTCTCATATTCCCATACGAGCTACAAGGCCATTCAACCCTGAGATCCACAGTCCCTCTGTTCATAGACAAGCAGAATCAGAAATGTTGCAGTAAATTGGAAGAACTTTTCTGATTAAATGTTTGTTCTGACATCTTATCAGTTGATCCTTCTATTCCATTTTCTTTCTCTTGGGAAGTCAAGGCATTGGAGTGACCCACTCAGTGTCCACACTGGAATGTCTGGAATTTATTTTCTGTCTCTGATCACTGCGGGGCTGCATGAAGGCTTGGGAATTTTGGGTCAACTCCCATACATCCTGCACTATCTTTGGACAACTTGGAAATTCAGCTTTTGCTTTTGAACATGTCATTTAGACCTGCATGGAATGCAAAGGTTCTTATCCTACTCTGGCTCCGGTGCCCATATTAGGAGCATGAACAGTATATGACTGTTAGTGCCACTGATCTCAGGGACCAGGAATGTTGGCTTTTGTTATTTTTTGGCTGCTTCGAGCTTACACCATCAATTGGAGCACATTAGCAATATACATCAGAATGCAAGTCTTAAATGTGAAATGAAGACTGGCTAATAAAATAAAACAGAGGAAGAGACGGAGGGGATTGGAACAAGGGGCAGGAAGTTTTACCTACTTGGGTGTTTATTTTAACTGCTTGAATCACTTTAGTATCACAAGAGTGTGAAGAACACACAACTATTAAGGATGTAGTAAACTTTTTGTTAAAAATCAAAGACCATACTTAGAGTGTCTTAAAGTTAAATACAGGACTCTGAAGGCATCTCTAGGGGAATCTGAAAAGGGTTCCAACTAAAACCAATTTTGCTAACTAGGAACCCTTAACCTAGGGTTTTTTTTTTTTTTTTTTTTTTTTTGCTAAGAGTGCATTACTGAGCCACTGGAGAAAATGTCTCCATTTTCATTACTAAAATAATTCATTTTTTCAAGGGACAGCATAGCGGTGCTGCAGGTAGCGCTAATGCCTCACAGTTCCTCACATGCTCTGGTTTCCTCCCATCTTTGTGCCAGGAGCTGTATTGACTAAAATAAATTGCCCCCAGGTGTGTGTGTGTGTGTGTGTGTGTGTGTGTATGTATGCTTCACTGCAATGGACTGCCTTCCAATCCAGGGTGTGTTCCTGCCTCGTGCCCAGTGTTCCTGGGATAGGAACACTGTGTTCCAGTGACCCTGACCAGGATGAAGCAGCTACTGAAAGTGAATGAGTGAGAGAGTATATAATGAGCTGTTGAGACAGATTTGACTATTTTTTAAAAATGTACATCACACATGACCATGGATCGATGCCACAGCTGTAGGCACTCTTTGAATATTACTTGAATTGTACTGACTTGCCACATTCAAACATTAGATTAATTTTAATCAGCGCAGAAGTGAACAGCCTAACTAATGTTACAAGATCCGATCCTTAACTCTTTTTACCAGAGGCCAAACAATAGGATTTCTGCCTGTTTGAGGGTGCTCGTATTCAGCATTGAATTTATTTGGATGTCACACTCCACAGAAGTGGTTAATGGCTCATATGAAAGTAGACACTCAGGGCTTTAAGAATTTGCATTTTTTTTTCGTAAGTATTTCTTTTTTTACCTAGCGTGCTAGGTTTAAAAGTTATAATTTTATTGTGGCGGTTGAATACAGTGTTTTACTATCAAAAAAGCTTTAGTTGTGCTGTCCATTTTGTCTCTTTACCAATGTTATTGTGGAGAGTTGTGAATTGCTTGCCCAGCAGGGGGCTCACGCCCCTCCCTTTTCCATCGCCCTGCTCATCAGCGACTAAACACAAAGTCACAATACTCTACACACAGAAACCCAACAGTGTCCTGACTAATCTCATAACAGACTTGTGGTGATATAAGAAATCATTTGTTGATATCCGATAAGTTGATTTGCATTCTGCCGGTGGAATGGCACATTGTACTGTGTGAAAGGGTTTTAAATCCGCAAACATTACATATAGCTTATAATACACAGGTTGTTATATATAATGTATAAAAACCCGAAGCTATTGCAGGTTGGACTTCAGGTTATTGCTTCAGGACATGTAATAACGTTCATTCACTGAAGACTGTAGTGAAGGAGAGTTTAAAGTTGGTCTATTTCACCAATTCCTAATAGTGTAAGGGAAGCTGGGGTTTGGGTTTGGCATGGAAACAGCATTTCATCCCCGTACAGCTCTCTGCCCTACAGTCTCATCAAAATGTTATCACAGCTGTTCTGATTATCTTTTAACTCTCTTTGTCTCTCTTTCTCACAGCAAAGTTCAACCCTTTTCACCCATATCTTTTAATAGACTTGAAAATGTTGGGAGGAAACTTTTACTCAGAGTTTTATTCAAACAGATTTATATATTCACGTACATTTCATTGTTTTTAGATGGAAGAATATGGTGTTTGAATATTGTTTTTAACCAATTTTTTAGCAACCGTCTTTACTGAAAGACTGAAGGACCAGAAATCTTATTGTGTGGCATGGTGTGTGTTTGTGCATTAGGGGTTGCATAGACTAGTCAACTAATGCATTCACTAGTCACTGCTATGAAGCTGACAAGTAGTAAAAAAAAAAACAGCTAGGAAGACAGTAAGGAGTTGGTAGATGGTAATGAAAAGACACTAAATGTACTTTGTTAGTTTGAAAATATTTCAGAATAGATGAAGCCAATATTACAGTCAACTGCACAAGACAATGCTAGAAAAAAATCTTTGTATTTTAAATTTCTTTTGCTTTAATGGACCATTAACACAGTGATATCACTGCGTGAAGGTATGGTATAAGCCCACACCCACCCACTTCCAAAAGAGTTATTTTTGTTGTCTTTTAACGCTAAATAGTAGTGGCATAGTGAATTACATTGTGACTAATGCCATGTGAAAGAATGCTTTCAGAGCCGTGGGTTGCAAACCACTATCCAGTCCCAATCAGCTGGTTTGAGGTCAGATCAGTGGTGCCTGCCAACTCAAAGAGACTGATCCAGACTAATTTTCAGGGGGATTTTCAGGGGAAAATCCTCCCTTATGCTGCTGTAGGCATCACATCTTTCATCTATCATTCAGCCATAAGGAGAACCACTGTTTACAGAATCACAATTTCAACCAATCCAGACCTCTGAGTGAGACACATCACTCTGACACATCCTTCCGATGTTTCTAAAACAGGTAGAGTCTGCCTCACTTGCAAGCCAGAATATTTTTTCTGAAATGTCACATTGTGCTGTTGGGTGTCAGAATCAGAAATTTGTTCATAAGTATAATTGTTTTCCTGCATACTATGGAATCAGACACCTTTCCGGACCAACAGAAGATGGTTGAAGGGACGATATCTCTGTTAGCATCAGGTTAACAGGTTATCAGGTAATCATGTCTTTTTGTTTACAAACACTAAAGCAGTCTATACATCAACAAAAAATTATGGATAATTACGAGTGTGCAGCCAGCGCTTCAAATTGGAGGACTGTAAAAGAGATTTTAAAGCTAAATCCAGAGTTCCTTGGTTTTCTGTATTTAGTACAAAAAGGAGATCAGACAAGCTCCATGCCCAGAACAAAAGGAGACAAGCTGATATATAGGAGCTGTTAATGACCGCTAGCAAATGCTTGCCCCACTATGTAACTACTAGTAAGATGTGGTTAGTAAGGTTGCTAACATAAAGGTAGAGAGGTAGAGCTATCTAACATTATGGTAGCTCTTGTGTTATTGCAGTTATTAGGCTCAGTGTCATTTTTGAAAGATCTACTATTGCTCTCTGCTTGCCTCCTGTTGCTCTTCTTGCTGGCACAGTTCTTTTTCTGTACGTTCTGTCTTCATCATATATGACTGGATGTCACTGTGTAAGAGTGACTCAAAAAAAAAACCCTTTCATTAAGTAATTTCTATTACATGAGTAATCCATTTGTCCATCAAAATAATTTACTTACAAAGCAAAGTGATCGCTTATTATCAGTAGCCAGCTAGCCATCTGGATTCCCTGAACATGCTATTGTCTAGTGGGCACACTTTCCCCCAGTTCCTCCCACCCAAATATCCTCCATAACCCTTGTAGTCTTTCAAATTTTCCATCCACTTCAAAGATAGGTATCTGGAGGGGGTTTCTTCAGTATTAAAACCAGAAAATTTTGCCCACTACGTCATCGCTGTAAGACTGTGTGTGTGATTTTATCTCACCTCTTGCTGTGCTTTCACTTGTTTCCCAAACTGAGTGCCAGTTCAAATCCTTATGGTGTTTGTAAAAAAAAAAAAAAAACAAGAGAGAGAGAGAGAGAGAGAGAGAGAGAGAGATGCATGTGGAACCTGGCTGCAAAAAGATCTACTCTAATCATGGTTAATGGAACTAAGGAGCCTAGTGGAAAGCCTTCCCATAGAGTGGAGGTTATTATAACAGCAAAGGAGGACTAAATATGGAATGGGATGTTCAACAAACACATATGGATGTGATGATCAGGTCTCCACAAACCTTTAGGCATATAGTGTACATGAGCCTATGATGAAACATTTCTATGCTAATGGGAGTGGTCTCTTTCATAATGACTCCGCCCCATCCGCAGGTCATGAGAGCTCACTGAATATGATGAGTATTAAAATGATGTAAATCATTAGACCTTCACAGTGACCAGGTCTCAGCCCAATTCAACACCTTTGGGAGATTTTGGACTGACATGTAAGACAGTGTTCTCCACCACCATCATCAAAACACCAGTTGAGGGAATAGCTTTTGGAAGGATGGTGTTCATCTCTCCAGTACAGTTCCAGAGATTTGTAGAATTGATGGCAAGGTGCAGTGAAGCTGTTCTGGTGGCTTGTCTTATAAAGTCACTTTAAGTTGTTTTTTTTTCATCTTATCATGGAGAACCTTCTAGACTAAAAGGAATGTGCACACCTGTAGCTACTGCATGTAACACTATTCCCTGAGGTGAAAAGAATTGAAATGAAAGGAGAGTGTAAGACAATAAGGATATATCACTGAACTCACTGAACTCCTTGCCAAATGAAGCACTTTGCCAAAAAAAATCTCTTTTGCTGTTTCTCTTTCATGACTGCTTACATAAGACTAATGGATGAGAGAACTCAGTTGTGGTGTTTTTTTTAAATTCCTATCTTTACCCAATGAAAACATAATCACTACAGGAATGTTAACTTTTTTTCCAGAGGAAGAGACAAACCGCTGACAGAAGAATGAGAGGAAGTGGAAAAGAAATATTTGGGGTGGGCAGGGCGGCAGGGAGAGGAGGGCAACTCTTATACTACTTGTGCTGTCTCCCCATCGTCTGTCTGAGCTAATAGAGGAAATATAAGACCTGGCTAATGCTGTGTAACATACAGATTAGCACTGATTATATATTGCTTCTATAGTTTAAGTCATTTTCATACATTCATTTAATCTTAAATCAGTTAATCTTTCCTCTCATATTGCTTATATAAGCTGACTCTGTCTCAGCATAAAGGAGTATTTTATTTTAGCTATAATTCAGTATGGTATGAGTATGCAAAGAGGGTTATGTTGAGTGCAGATAGACTGACAGTTTGATGAAGAGAGTGTGTGTGTGAGTGTGAGAGAGAGAGAGAGAGATAGAGATAGAGATTTTAATTTCAGAGCATCTCCAGTATGGAGCTTTAAAAGTATTAAAATATGCATTGTATAGATGAATTATATACACATCACATTAAATATATATATCATTTTATTATTTATAAGTTTTTAATATATTTTTAAATGTATTTTTAAATGTACAAGTATTTTTAAATGTACACATTTTTGCTAGGGGTAGGATTTGCCTTTAAAAACATATATTTCAATCAAAGTTACAGGTTACAGTGATCACGGTTAAAAAAAAATCTCAAAAATACTGATTTAATCTAAGTAAGGCCAAAGGTGATGCATCCGGGATTCCCCGAGAAAAGCAGTATTACTCAAAACTAGTTTTGTACAGTGGTGTAAAAAGCTCCATTAGTATATACAAGCAACATAACTATTTAGGTAACATTCTCGCTAGTAAGGCTACTCGAATGTTAGCTTTCTGGAGATCATTAACAGCTAGCAGCCAAAGTTAGCTGCTTATTAGGAATTTACCTATGTCTGTAGAACATAAAAAAACTTTAGATGTGTACCTCGTTATGGTTATACCTTCTGTTTTGATTCAAATTCAATACTTCATGTGTCATCACTTCACTTCATGTGATGTGACTGTGAGAGACGGCTGTGATTGGCTAAATGCTGAATTTTTGTTTTCTCCTGGATGCTTCATTTACTTAAAAATTAATTAGACAAAATTTTTTTTTACCTAATTTAGTATTTAGGGTTCTGAGACTTGGAATTCAACTAATTTCAAATGATGTGTTTTTAAAACATAGACAAAACACTGACAAAAATGTAAATGTATTATATACACCACAGAACAACAACAAAAAAAAAGAATTGTATTTAATGTGACGTGTGTCTAATTCAAATATACAAAATTCATATTCAGATATTTAAGCTCCATACTCCAGATGGGAAACGGTGATCTATTTATATTTTATTTGCCTACAGTTGTTCAGTTCGGGTGATCACAGAGCAACCTATGCCACAAGCACTTTTGCACAAAAGAGCGAAAAACAGCAAGAGACTGAATAAATCCTTCTCACCGTCTCAATCCATGCAAGTTTAGTGAGGTCACTGGGGAAAAATAGGCTGTGACATCAGTCGACTGACTGGAAGTTGTGTCACCTCTTTTGTCTAGACTCCTTTTCTGTTTGTCTTTTCTCTCTGTGGCTTTGTAGTGATTGTTGTTCAGGGGCCACACATTCCTGCAGGGCTAGGACACTTCATTCCAGAGATGTTCATAATTGCACAGCCAATAGCATTCAGATTGATTATGCTTTTTTGCGTGTACCTGTAGACGAAGAACAGGACAGCAACAACTTCACACTTTACTTGCTTTCTCTCTCTCTCTCTCTCTCTCTCTCTCACACACACACAAACACACACATCTGCACACATGCCTACACACTGCACTGTTTTTTCTGCTTAGGCAGCCCTGTTTATTTTTCTGGTCTCATAAAGAATCAGCTCTGTCATCACTCCAGTCAGTGCTATAAACTGAAAGTGTGCTACTTGTGTCTCTCCTCATTAAAACCCATAAAATCCCCCATGCATGTGCATTTTCAGCTCCTCTGTACTCAGCTACTTAAAGTACCTTTTTTTCTCTCTCTCTCTCATAGTTACTTTGTTCATGGTTTTTTTTTTTTTTGGTCACTCTTTAGTCTGGTTAGAATCATATGGGTTTGGCGGCCTGGAAAACCCTTTCACATGGTGACATTTCGATATACATATACTGTAGTTCTACAAACTACAGACTTTCCATGAACTGAAATAAGTCTCCCTTTTGCACATATTTCAACCAGAATAATATTATTTTAATAATTATGGGTATGCCCAGAGTTGAAAAAGCCAACAATTGCATTTAAAGATTCAACACCAACACACAGATTGTCTAAAAGCAACTACTATTTAATGATTTAATTTGCATTTAATTGAAGATATGTATATATCAAATATGATATATACATATTAATTCAAATAAGACCATGAAAACTATGTTGAATTTTATTTATAGCACTTCTTTTAGAACATTGATTGGCACATCTTTTCACCAGTCATATTTAAAAAAAAACATTAAAAATGCAAACATTTACAGTTTATAAGGTTATAGTCAGAAATTATGTTTACACAATAAACTAGTCCTTAATAGCGTTCTTATTGTCTCTGTATTATCTCTGAATGATCTCAAATGAAACCATCTCTGTTTTTATCACCTGAGGGAAAAGTCACGGCATTTGAACGGATCACAGTTCGCTCAGAGAGATTGGAGGGGATATAATCACTGGTGAATTCAGTCAGTTCTGTTCTGTTTGCTAAATGAGATGTCATTTTATTAGGTCAATTCATTTTTAAAACTTTGTCCTCTGTCATCTAAAGCGTGTAAGTGCTCTTCTCTGTTTTGATGATGATGAGACAACCGGTATCTGATTACAAACTCAACTGATTACGCTTATGTTTATTTTGCTATGACATGTAACTTTCCAAAAAACTTGATCAATGTGTGAAATTCATTGCCTAAGGAAATTACACTAGCAAAGTTTTAGACAATGTTTTAGGCTCCTTACCTGACATGACCTTTGCAGGCAGCCAGCCAGGGTACGTTTTAAAAAGTAACCTAAATAAAATAATTTTCAATGTCAATTTGGTGAAATATGTTCATATTTTCTTAAAATAGAGGTGTCAAAGTATATCACTGACAGAAAACCTCAGTTTTGGTCAAAACATGATTTTTCATCTGTCTGTTTTCCAAAATTCAGCCCCAGCCACATCTGAGGGGTTTTCCCACATATCTCCCACATATGTCTGAAGGAAAACTACAAAAGCTGAGAGAATGTCATTGCTGGGTGAGAGATCTGTTTACATAGCATCACGTTCTATGCAGGCTGTGGTATTACTGAAAACAAACAACCACGGAACCCATCACAGCAATATCCAACGTGTACACTGCATACACACACACACACACACACACACATCACAAAACTCATTCTACACCATAGACCTTTATTAGAAGTAGCCAAAGTGTTGTGGACCAAGCATGGACCTTACTGTCCTTAATACACCATTTATTTCCACAGAGACAGAGTGTTTGTCACAGATACCTAACCAAACTACTTATTTTTAATACTGTAAATTGAACCATATTCAAAATGTGGATAATTATTTTAATGACAATCTTCTGGCCAATGGAGGCACACAACAAGACATTTCTAAGGTCAAAGTTAACAAATACATTTTGCTAAAAACAATGGCCATGGTAATAATGTACAATAATATAATACATGAAAGATTAAATAACAGTACATTTAAATACATATAAATACACAATATCCAGTTAATTACTGCAATATGAAAATGACCCTAAGTGATAAATAGGTGCTAACATTTTTTTTTCCAGTTTGGCAGTTATAGAAGCATAGTATCATTGTTTTTTTTCCGTTTCTTGGTTTATGTATAGCCAGATCATGCACTCCTTTCTGCAGCCTGTTACATATAAAGCACATTTGTCTTAAAGTGTGGCTAGTCAGTAAAATTCCACTGCCTTGAAATTAAGCCAAACACACACTCATCCATTTGCATAATCAAACCTGAAAGCAAAATGTATCAATGTAAGAAAAACAAAAAAATACTAACATAGTATAACATTTAGCACTGTAGATCCAGTTAAAGGTAGTATTCCATTGTCTGATAAACAGAAAAACACTGCACTTTCACAATACTCAAAAGCATCTATTGTTTAGTTAGGTCTAACTGTACAGTCTTGAACCTGACCTTTTTACAAGTCATTTATTGTACATTTTGTAAAAGTTTGTTTTCATGACCTGTCATGTTTGGAATGAGCGGCATTTTGACACACTGATATTAAACAGGAATAGTCTAGCCTATTCCTCTCTTTTCAATAGTGGCTGTTGTTGAAGTGCAGGGTGTTCCTGCACTGGATTTACTCCGCAGGTTACACCCAGTACCACCACCGTGTTATGCCACATGTTTAAATGGCTCAGACTGCAAACAGCAGTGTGTCTGTGAGAGTCACTGTGACATCCTCATCTAGTGCTGATGTGACCTCTGACCCCAATATGTGCCTTCTGTTATGTCACTGTTAAGTCAAGCTAACATAGCATTGACAGTCTAGACTTGGACCTTTCAGTTCAATGTATAAACAATAATGACTTTTTGTGGCCATGCAGATTCATATGCCCAAAACATTTATAAATAAATAATTCTAATATTCTTAACTGTGTTCCTTTTTTTTTTAGTTTGTGTTGTATGTCAGTAGTAAGCAATCAGGCTTGTAATGTTTTACGGAGGACAATGTGCCAATAAGGTGCTTGCCTCATTCTTCCCGGGTCACGGAGTTGAATAAAAGAGAACCATCAACATGATGACATGTTAAACTCCACAGCTTCAGATTTCCCTTCTTGAAGCATGTAAACATAATGCAGTTCAAGGTCAGTGATTGAATGCATGATTGATTATTCCTGACTGATCCAGTCGCTTTGCCATAGCCTATCAACGATCACCTTCTCACTCCCTTTCTAATTGAGACGGTTGCTGATGTTCAGGGCCTGCTGATACACTTGAGTCACATCATCCATATCTCCTAGTAGGGAGAAGCTGCCATTGTCCCCAGGAGATCCCGGTGGGCTGCGGGTGTTCTTTGAGCCATGGAGGGGCACTGCTGCTTTCAGTCCCCTAAATCCTGCCATCTGCAGTAGATCCTCGGCTGAGAGGCTGCCCCTGATGTTAGGTTTAGGAGAAGCAGGTGGCCAATCCACTGCCACACTCGGGATGCCTATCTCCTCCCTCACGATGGCTGAGGGTTGAATCTGACTCTGTGGTAGTTTAGAGTCCAGCGTGGGCGCCACGTGAGACGAGTATTTCCCATTCCTCTTCAATATGCCCTTCCTCCCAGGGACCCTTTTAGGTGGTGAGCCATTGGGAGGCGGGGCCACAGTGCTCCCTAGCACCTCGGAGGACTCGCTGCGCTCTGGAGAGGAATAATAGCCAGACTCGCGCTGATGGCTGTTTTTCAGGATGCCTTTCATGGGAAGGGAAGGCATCATTTTGGCTGGTGAGCCACCTGCTGGTTCCTCTCTCTCGGGACCCGAGGTGGGCTCAACATCCCTGTAGCAGATGGAGCGCCGCAACTCAGCCTCACACAAGCTTTGGGACCGCTGATCTCCGGTGCTTGCCCGTGTTTTTAGGATACTTTTGGGCCTCTTCACGGCTGGCTTCTCCTCTAGAACGGCCCTAATGCCACCCTCATTTTCCTTTGAGGACCTCCTGAGTCGACGAGTTGAAATGGTCCCACTGGTGTTGGCGCCTGAATCGGGGCAAGCCAGTTTGCTTGGCTGCGTCTCAGTGCGACTCTGCCAGTCAATAAAGCGAGCGAGCATGGGTGAGCTGTTCTCTCGCTGAGTCTGGCAGTCACACACACTGGTCTTCCAGCCCCAGTTCACCCACCAGTGGTTGGCAATGTCCTCTACAGTGGCCCTGCGATCTGGGTTTACCATCAGCATCCAACGAATCAGGCCACGAGCATCTGGTAGATACAGACACAGAAGCCAAGGTCATTGGTAAAAGGACATCAGCATGTACCACAAGTAAATGTTTATAATAGAGAGATCACACACACACCTGATGACTGGGGAGGTTCCCTGTACTCCCCTTTGCTGATTTGGCGTATGAGTCTTTTGTGATCTCCCCCATCAAAAGGCATTGTGCCATACACCAGAGTGTATAGCAACACACCAAGAGCCCAGCTATCAACCTGCCAACATGGAGGAAAACTGGTAAAAACCCATACATCGGATAATCACAAATGATTTAAGAATTGGTTTAAACTAACAAGCTAGTTCATACTAGCAAGTGACTGGCAACCATTCATTTTCTACGTACATGCACAGCACAGAGCTGCAATTCAGAAACAAGCAAAAATGTGGCGGTATGACAAATGATTTTCAATTTGATTTGAGATTTTCTTAAGTCTATGCGAATTAAGTATTATGTGGTAAAGTGACAAATCCAAACGATTGTCTTGCATTATTCCTTGGACCCATCCTATGGAGCGGGTGGTCTGATTTTTTTTTTTCAGTTCCACACTTACACCTTTAGTTCTGAAGTTAGTTCCCATTTACTGTTTAACTTGCAAAAGTGGAACCATCCTGTCATCTATTACCTCTCATTATATGTTTGGCAGGATGTAGTAGAGACCATTTACATAACTGAGTAGTTGAGGGTTGAGGGTCTTGCTCAAGGGCCTAGCATTGGCAACTTGGTAGTGCTGGGATTTGAACTCACAACCTTAAAAAAAATCTATAACTGTTGTATATAGGCTATAGGCTATACATTCAGAATGAATAAAACGCTGGGCAGTGCACACCCACAAGGGTCAACAATAGCAGATCCTAAGACATAAGACATAGACCAGAATCTGGAATATTATCTGTATGTATATTATCTATGTACCTTTCTCTTATATCTAACCTAATTAACACCACTTCTCTTTATAAACCTTAAATAAAAGCATCATTGTGCTTTTAAGCTGCACAGAAACAATAGACCATGAATCATGCTTATATTCCCTCTTGAGGCTAAACCTTGTTAAAGGCAGTGCTACTTATTGTCTATACTCTGCTGACCCCGATTAGACAGGAGAACATTTTAGCAATCAGTCAGTGTTACTGTGTACAATAGCTGATTAGAGCACAGGAAAGTCCACTCCCATGATTGCTGACCTGTCTGACACACAGGAGATGAGAGGACTTCTGTGATTGCTGGCACAGAAGAGAAGAGTGTGGAGCCTTTCCCATAGAGCAGGAAGACTGTTATGAAAAAATCACTACGGGGCCAGCGGAGGAATGCGGACTGTGTGTGTGTGTGTGTGTGTGTGTGTGAGAGAGAGAGAGATAAAAGAAAGAGTAGCGCATTGCATGTAATGCATGTTTTCTATATCTCTATCTATTGTATGTGTGTATCCTAGTGTGTTTATGCATCAGAAATAAATGATATTTACTATCTTGGGATGCATTCCTGTACTTTTTAGAGAACAGCCTTTTCTTTTTAGCCGCCTACTGCCAGAACAGAATGATTGTGTTTGGGTGCCACATTACTGCTGAATTCTGTAAATAGTTAGGAGATTAGTCCTCATTCCAGCTGGCAAACACTCTGATTGTCTAAAGTATGATAAACCAAATGGCTGACTGGGTCCTTAGATGAACCTTCGTCCTCTTCACGCAGCAAATTTAGACTTGCGTGTGTGTGTGCGTGTGTGTGCATGTTTATGTGTGTACCTTCTCTGAAACACCATCAAGGAAAACAACTCATTGTTGTCATTGTTGTTTGGGGTTTTTTTCAGCCTCTTATCTTTAATGTTAAAGAACAGTAAAGTATGTCTGATTAGGTGTTGATGTTCCTACAAGGTCTTATCTTCCCTGTTTTGTTTGTTTTCATGGAAAAGGTCAGCTCATGGTTTGGCTTAAATCTCACAGTCTTTGGTTTAGTTAAGATATCTGTGGTTACTAGATTGTCTATATTATAGTACTGGTATCATAGTGGTTAAGTGAACTTCCCCGGCTGTCCGGAAAACTGAGTCACTCAGTGTCTTCACATGAACACTGAAGAATTACCACTTCACCGAGCACTTAAATAAGCTTTGAAACGCTTTTGCTGTTATGGGATATATTTTGTTATTGATCTTGCTGCTACACTTTTCTTCATATTTTTCTTTTTCTACCTAATTGCATGAGAGGGTAGAGCCACAGTTTACTGACAATATTTTCCCAGGTTCTTCCATCCCACTCTGTTCTGCTGTCCTGTTTATTTAGCATGCACCTTCCTGTGCATTTATTGCCTTGAGTATTTTTCTCACACTGTTGTGTATTTGCCATTTTTATAGTCCTGTGTACTGCATTACTGCATTGTGTTGTACCATGGTCCTGAAGAAATGACAGTTTGTTCCAATATATACAAGTTATATAGAGGAATGACAATAAAAACTATAAAAAATCTACTAACACGTTTTACTAACGTTTTACTAGATCTACTAACAGAGTTTTAGCTTGATTGTATTCTTGATTTATTTGTACTGGCATGAGGATGTTTCTGATGCAGATTACCAAGCACTACTGTAAGCCACTCTGGATATGGCCATGAACCAAATGCCGTAAATATAAATTGTATTGCTCACCTCTGGGCCTCGATATGGCCTTCCATTTACAATTTCAGGTGAAGCGTAAAGAGGACTGCCACAGAAGGTCTGCAGAAGCTTGTCTTTGTGGTAAAGGTTGGACAACCCAAAATCTGCAATCTGGGCAAAAAAAGAATGTGCTATATATGAGAGATGTACAGATATTTCAGATCTCTCTCTCTCTCTCTCTCTCGCAGTTATTTACTTACACACAGAATTTAAGGTATTTACATGGAAGGAACTGTTGTAAGCTTTACCTTTATATTGTAATTGTCATCTAGCAGCACATTTTCCAGTTTTAGATCCCGGTGCACCACTCCTTTCTGAAACACATTAACAGCATCATGAGATCTCTGTGCAATCCTGAGAAATAACTACCCAACCATCACCTGGCTCACATTTATATCTCATATCTGTATATCACGTGCAGGGCGTGGTTACCCCTTCTTACTGACAGTTCCAAAATGCACTTGCCATTGAATCTGAAACAAATCTGAGATACACTCCAATTTCAGTATTTTAATTTCACAGTCTGGACTAAATTGTGGTGTAGACATTAGCAAGTACCCAGCATGTGTGCCTTTAATGGGAAAGCATATTTGGCTGTGTAGGAACCTATTTCTTGTGTGTTTAAATCAGTTCACTATGTGAACACAAGCTGTCATCCTTAAGCACACCCACGCTAACACACACTGCTTTTTCCACACGTACACACATACTGGAGGATATGTGTTCTACCGTGCACTTCCCTGCATCCTGTATAAGGACTGCTGTGTCCTGACCTCTCGTCTGTCATTTGGTCTGCCCAGTGTACTGCTGTGGTCAGCAGGGTGGTGGCTGGAATCCCCCAGCTGAGCAGAGGATGACATCAGCAGCCAGCTGTGCTAGCCCACCTAACCTGCCTTGACCAGATGCTAGACTTTCTGACCAAATCCATACATTAGTCTCTGTGATCTGCTGCTCATATTAGCATAGTGATATAAGCAATATTTATGGAAATATGAATATAAACCCCTTCTCATGTTTCAGGAGCCTCTTGATAACAGCTGTGTGTGCATAGGTGGGAGAATAAAGTCTCAAAAGTTAGTGTATTATCAGAAAAACAAAAAAAAGGCAACAAAAAATCCAGTCTGCCATTTTCTTTGTCCCAAACAATATGCATTGATATAGTAAAAAAAGGAATATATAGTGATGTTTTGTTTTGACATATTAATAAAATATGTTGTAAAAGAAGAAGAAAAAAAATTTTTTAAAGAAAAAAATTCCCATCATTCTCCTGTACAAGTAGTGATTTGAGCATGAGGAAGATGCTTTTTACATATTTCCAATTTCAAAATATTCTGACTAAACCCTGAACAAATGATATCAGTAACCCCAAACAGCATGTCCCAAAGCGTTACATTCTTCTTACATGACAGAAGTTTATCAATGATTACATTTAAGATGGATAATGAATGACACATCTTACTTTTTATTTGTTTTTAGTTACATTTAATGATGTTTAACTTCCACAAAACTTCCTGACATTACTCACATTGTAACAGCTATACACAGTCGTTCCCTCACCACTCTCTTTTATTCTACCTCTCTTTTATTGTTAATAAGACCAAAAAAATGCAGCTTGTCATGTTACCGAGAAACCACAAATCCCTTTGTAATGAAGACTCTCCCATGTCAGAAAGCTTAAAGTTTCAACTTTACCTGTTTACAAAGCACTGACACTGGAGACTCCTTCCAAAATGATAAATAAACTTCTCACAGAAAACATATCAACAACTGCACATTTTTTTATGAGTAATTGTGTTTATGTGGAGTGTCTGGCGTAGAAGTCTCTGTGTAATGTTTTACAATACAAATGATAACATATGAGAATAAGTGCATTAAAATAAACCTCACAGCCGGAACTACTGTCTTGTGAGCCATAACTTTATAGATACTAATCAATCCTTCTGTCCAATCAGAATGGAGAATTCAACAGCGCTGCGGTATTGGTGTCAGTAATGCTGATCTTAGATCAACTGCCAGTTCATTGTGAAATGAATTCAACATTTTGTTGATGTGGGAAACGAAAATACATAAGCCGGATGATGCATTTTATTCATGTTAGTGATAAAATCACTATGGGTTCATTGAGCTTTGTCCTTTGTTTAATGCACACATGCGTAGATGTGGAGTGACAGTGCAACAGTTCTCGTAAGACTCTGGACTCTCACCTTGTGACAGTGATGTACAGCTGAAACAATCTGCCTGAAGAAGTGTCTTGTCTCTCTCTCGCTGAGCTTACGCCGCTCGCTGATGTAGTCATACAGCTCCCCTTTGCTGGCATACTCCATCACAATGACAATCTTATCCTTATTCTCGAAGACTGTGCAAACAGAGATGGGTAAAACAGACAGACTGTGATTATGCTGCTTACATTCTTTATGGTTCATTTTCATGGTAATTCTTTTTAAAGCAGTTAAGCTGGGCTGAATACCAGACATGGAGAGTCAGGCTGGGAAGCATGATTAAATGTGCCAGTTTGAATCATTATCACTATAAATGATTGTGTTTTATTTCAGCTCTTTCTAATGGATTTAGTGCTGGATTTTAGCTGGTTTAGTTCTGCTTCCTGCCGTGGCACAGTGCCATGCTGCTGAGGTGCCAGAGGATGGTATGGCAGAGCTCCAGCCCCTCTGGAATCAGTCACGGACACCCCGTTTAGGAGCTGCCAGAGCTAACAGGTGTGAGGTGCATAGTGTGTGTGTGTGTGTGTGTGTATCAGTATGCATGTGGTTGAGTGAGTGAAAGACTAGTGAAAGTGGCTGTAGAGTGATGGGGTCTTGTCCTTGGACAGTATAATTGCATAGTGTATCATATCAAGGACTGTAACACCATATCTATCACGTCTGCTCATGTCGCACATGCCTTCACCTTCACACGCACACAAACACACACAAACACACACACTTCTAGTTTCCAAGACATTTTGATTACAGTATTTACAATTATCCCAGTCATAATCTTAAGTAAAATGGATAAGTTTGTTAGCTATGGATTATAATTATGAATTTAATACCTCACATTCTTACATTTTCCCAATCAGTACATTGGACAAATGCGTTTTTTGTGTTTGTTTGTTTTTTTCTTTTTTTTTTTACAGTGAAAAAACTTTTTTCTTACTGATCATGGGAAGCTCACCAGTGCACATAAAAACAAGCATTCCTGTTGATGAGCTTCCTTAGCACTTCTGATCAGTGTGTAAAGAAGCAGGAAACATAATTATATTAGCCATACTGCCTTGAGCCAGACTCACATACAGCATAACCACTGCAATGAATCCAGACTGCTAGTTCTCATCTGTTCTGAATCCTCACAAAATTCATTACTTCATCTTCAGGAAGTGCTTTATCTTGGGCCAGGGTCGTGGTGAATCCCGGGAAAACACCCTGGATGGGATGCAAGGGCATAGCACGTCACCACACACTCACACATTCACACTTAAGGCAATTTAGTGCACTGCACCACTGTGCTGCTCTCTTCATTAAATGTCCATCAGAATTCCCAGAGAAGGTAGACAGATCCCTTCAATGAGCAGCTATGACTTCACTCAAGCTAATCTGACTTAGACATGACTTGGGGAGTTTTGTTTGGACTCTGTCTTCTCAAGTGGTTCAGACTGATGTCCCCAAACTGTTGGCATGTGAGGTCTTCTTGGCATTAGGCAAACACTGACCTATTGGTTAAAGTCTACCATTTAAGGTGCGGCAACTTCAGACAAATCCAAATTGACCTAAATTAGGTAAAAGAAAGTCACAGAAGGTCCATCGGCCTCTTATACTTCAAGTGGTCTACTTTTCAAAAGTAGTCTGTCAAGCCTCAGTCAGGTTCAGTCTGAACAGTCTGATCATGCCATTTTAAACAAGGTATTACTAAGGTCATGTTTATCCACTTTCCTCTGTTTTCCCACATGAAGAAAATTTAGACCATTGATTCAGTTGTTATGTCTGCTCTGGACATATGCTAATATCTGTGTGTTACGGAGACATAACCAAACTGCAACAATGTAAAACAAAAAACATGAAGACACACCATGCGGAAATGTACATATACATTCAAGACATGTAACGATCTATGTATACATCGTTACGGGGGTTAGCAATCCGTCAATATGGATCAATGTGTCACTCAAATAACCAACGATGTATCCGATGTATCATTGTATCGTACAGCATGCATACTCACCTTCATATATAGATATAATGTGTGGATGACGTAGAGAAGACATGATCTCGATCTCTCTACGTATGTGAACCATGTCCTGTTCATCTTTGATCTTCTCCTTACGGATGGATTTGATTGCAACCTAAAAATCAACAGACAGATACAAATTAAAGGTGTACTCAATCATTTTGGCAGAAGTTAGCTAAAGCTAGCTGTTTTGAAATTCAAATAAATACATCCCCTCTAAAGCCATGCCACCTTATCTTGACTGGTTGGATATGGGTCATATCTTTGTTTCTTTCCCCCTTTTACAGAGCATGTGGCACCACAGAGACAAGAGCTTTGCCTCTGAGAAGATCTTTTTATTGACAGCTGCTGGAATATGAGGAGAACTGCATCAAATAATATTGAACATGTTCTGGCCTAAACACCATGGACTCCACTTTTAAAATATGTGTAGTATATATAAGTGTCTATTTGGTGTGTGAGAGAGAGACAGCCAAAGGTCACTAACTTTGTAAGACTGGCAGTAATATGTTTATTAACATGGAACACAAATGTCTGAAGACATCATGTACAACTAACTGATTATTAACTTGTGTTTGCATTTTAAATGTAGAATTTTATTAAACATATGCACCACTAAGTACTTATTTAGCTTAATGTGTATGTTAAATTAGTAGTGAAAAGTCTCAGTGTAAGGGATGTTTATCAACAAATACCTTGATTATGTTTATAATTTGAGGTCATTTGGAAAATGTCTTAGGTTACAGTATATGTCAATAAATGATGTGGGTTGTTTTGGTCATTGCAAAAGGACTTAAATGTATTTTTTATCCATAGGTTTGGTCTGTACAGTTGATTTTGCCTCTGATATTCCTGAAGCATCTGTTTATTGATTACAACAACGAACAGATATCCTGGTATTGATTTGTCCTAAAGGAAGCTGATTGATTTATTAGTTAGCTGGCAGATGTAAAGTATACAACTACGCTGATTACACCATACAAGGTTAATGGGTCAAGAAGGAAAGTCTCTACCCCCAGCAGTGTTACAGACAGAACAGAGGCAGGAAGAGTGACAGAGTGTGAGGGAAGTGCTTCCTGTCTCCAAACCCCCTATGCACTGACTCATCAGCTTGCTAGGAACTCATTTTGGACCAGGTAATACTGTAGCACAGTAACAGCTATTTACACATGACAGAGAGAGAGAACGATAAAATTGTTGGCATAAATGGTTCAGAGTATTTGAATATTTGCCTAGTATACTTTTGCTGGATGTAGGGACCCAGTGGCTGTATAAAGGCTGCAGCAGGAAAAGTTGTGAAGTTACACTGAGTGCTTCTAACCTTGAGTGAAAGTAGGTTCCTGAAAGGACGAAGAGACATCTCAGAAGGCTGTGCGCCACAGTAGTTATTATTAGCCTATTCCCCTTCCACTCTCTCCAAACGGGCATCAAAGATCTGCAGCCAGCCGGAATTCAGTGCATCACCCAAGGCAAATCTTCATTCATTCATTCATTCATTCATTCATTTTAGAGATTCATTTATCTTTTAGAGAACATTATTATGTAAGGATAAGGGAGGGTAAGGGGATTTGGGCTTTATCAAGTGATTGAAGTTGGATATTTATTGAGTCAGAGAAGTGAAATCCAGGGATTATATCTACAGGAAGTCTGTTAGCATGTTCCTGTTCTGAGTCATAAAATAGACTAGGGGAAATGGTGCTGAGAGCCTAACTTCCTGCCCAACCTGTATCATTCATAACTCCATCCTGCTCTGGCCTTTTACGGGCAAAATTAGTATACCTGACCAATGTGCCAAAAATATGATTCGTTGGAGAAATGAATCAACACCCAAGAGAATATTACAATCTCCAAACCACTGAACAGTGTACTTTTTGTATGTTTTGAAGGGGAAAAAAATGTGGGTGTGTTTGGTTCATGTGTGGTTTAGAAGTACACTAGGGGCTCAGTATGTCAGAATAAGCTTTCACTATAATTAGGGTCAAGTTCCTTTTAGACCTGACCTTAATTATAGTGAAAGCATAAACTCATTAAAGTCATATGATGAGGAAAGCACACACAGACACGCCTGGGCAGGGCTCGAAGCCTGGGCACCAGCTACGGATCATTAAGCAGGCCCGTGTTTGATGCATATGCCAGCTGGCTTGAGGCTTCTTCGCAATGTAAGCTTCGGCTAAAGGTACCTTAACTGTCTCACATACAGAGCAGTGCATTGTTCAAGTAAGACAGACAACAGGTGTGCTGTTTTATCTGAGTGGCTGTTTGGAAGAAAGCCTATATGGTGATGCAGTGGCGCATGGAGGAGCCTGAGGAAGCAAGTTACACAAAATTACACACAAAACATCTCACTGAAGAGAATAGTCCTTATCACTCTGTCTATACGTGTCAGTTGGTATACAGTAATATAAATATTCCAGAGAATCCCTGGCTTTGAGTCATGAGAGTGAGTGTGAGAATGAATCAGGCATTCTTTACACTCCACTTAGACTAGAGGAGTACACTAGAAGTCTGAGAATGCACAGTAGTTACAATCTCAATGATCTGAGATTTGCTTATGCATTTTGCACACAGGTGGGAGGAAGCACACTAGCGTTTTTGGTTCTCGAGTATTTACCGAAGTCTATGAAATCATCCGGAGCGAATGGTATTTTAGAGCATTTCTCAGTGAATTCTGTACTCTCCTGTATTTTCTCTCTCGTTTCACCTAGTTAAGACATAGACCTTACAAGGACAGACTCTCATAGACATAACAAAGTGTTTGTTTTTCCACCAGCATCCATTTTTTTCCCTTCCTCATTCCACCAGGACCAAAACACAAGAATGCAGGCATGTGCCCTTCACAAGGTGCATATCAACATTCAGTCTCTCATAGGACTGGATCACATGCTCTCACAACAGGATATTGCTTAACATGTTTGTGTAGTTATGCTGGCACTCTACACTTTCTCAAAAAGGCTCATCTGTCTTTCGTCTCTTTCGTCTGTCATTTATAGTGATGAACTGGTATAAACAGTGTCACGATCCTACCATGCTTGAAAGTAATGTAACTTTGAAGTGTTTCCTAAAGTGAAGCCATCAATGAGAATTCCAGATAAAGGGGAAATGTTTGCAATCAGATCTCGCAGCTTCACAATGTACTGTGCTGCACACAGAAGATGAATGCGCTAACTTACTCTCACGGACACAGAAGTCAGTTATCCCAGTTTTTCACCTATCCCTCAGCTCTGTTATTATTTTGTGTCTGAATCCCAACTATGAAAATAACATCACGTGAAGCTTTTAAGGCAGCTCGGAATGGACACACGTGCGACTGACATTAACATAACTTACATGCTTGCATTATAACCTTTCACCTTTTCTGTAAAACCCATATTTGCCTAACTTCTGCCAGACGGATGATTTGCTCTGTGTAACTGCATGTGCAATTGTGCTTCTTACACCCATGCAAACTGATGACAGTCCTTCTGAACCAAAAGATTTCAATTTTAAAATACAGACGTATTCTGATTGTGCGAAACGGCTTTTGTAAAGCAGATACAGTGCTGAATGAACATCTGCAATGTTCAATCTCTCATTTGTGATGAGATAAATTCAACAGTTCTCATTTGTGTTAGACTGAAAATAGTGCATTTTCGCTGCTGAAAACTGTTTTGGGTTGTCTGGGTTGCCAGATTGGATTCACAATTAAAATGTGTACAGTACAAAAAATAAAGGTACCAAACTGTACTTTTCCTTGTCACTGGGTTGCAGAGGCTTAACTAGGGAGACGGAAACATTTTATGGCAGTTCCAAATACTTATTTGTGTGCTGTAAACATACACAAATATAATGCAGCTGATTATATACGTCAAATAATATGCTCTGCACAGTGACTGCTCTATAACCTCAAAAGAACAGTTCTCTTAGTTTTAAGCATATTT
This sequence comes from Pangasianodon hypophthalmus, assembly GCF_027358585.1. Classification (NCBI taxonomy): domain Eukaryota; kingdom Metazoa; phylum Chordata; class Actinopteri; order Siluriformes; family Pangasiidae; genus Pangasianodon; species Pangasianodon hypophthalmus. Next base: position 10,793,550 of record NC_069727.1, read on the forward strand.
TATATATGCCGGGTTTATAAGGTAAGACATAATTTCTGCATTACTAGCACGTTATTTTAATCATTTTCAGTATGACGGTCATAAAGGTGTTTTATTTCCTATGCCTATTAATGTTGTTATTATTATGGTAAGGTTGCTTGATGGTAAATCATGCTTCTGCTACTGTCTGGCATCCACCCAACACGCGTGAGACTGTCACAATCGTCACACTTAAAATTGTAAAGAACGCATGGTGATTTTATTTAGCATATCTTCTCATCTCCGTGACATTAATTCCTGGCTACAGCGGTGCAGGAGTGCACCTTTAATATGCATCTTTTACCTAGGAAAGTGCAGGAAGTGTACCTTTAAAGGTGCATCACTATGTACCATAAATTGCACTATATAGCCAAAAGTTTGTGGACACCTAATCATAACACTCATATCGTGAGCTCAGACACTGATGATGGACAAGGAGGTCTGAGGTGCAGTCAGTGTTCCAGTTCATCCCAAAGGTGTTCAGTGAGGTTGAGGTCAGGGCTCTGTGCAGGACACTCGAGTTCTACACCGACTTTGGAAAACCATGTCTTTATGGAGCTCGCTTTGTGCACAGGAGCATTGTCATGCTGGAACAGGTTTGGGCCTCTTAGTTCCAAAGAAGGGAAATTGTAATGCTACAGGATATAAAGACATTCTAGACAATTGTGTGTGTCCAACGTTGTGACAAACATATATGGGTGTTATGGTCAGGTGTCCACAAACTTTTGGCCATATAGTGTATTTTTAGTGAAAGATACATATAAATGAAGGTACTACTCTTGACCCCAGTGTCATGGAAAAGTTCAGTTATCTTTGAGTTGATACTTTTATTTCTGACAGTGGAAGGTACAAATCAGATCAGAACTCCTATCACACAAAACCTTAGCCATCATAAATGCTACACAGGAGCCTAATTTGAGGGAACGTGATCAACCTGGCAACACATGCCCAGTTCTCACACTGTCACTCGCTCTGTCACTCGCTCTGTCACTCACACTGCCTCTCATACTGTCTCTCAAACTGTCACTCGCTCTGTCTCTCTCTCTGTCACTCACACTGCCTCTCATACTGTCTCTCAAACTGTCACTCGCTCTGTCACTCGCTCTGTCTCTCACACTGCCTCTCATACTGTCTCTCTCTCTGTCACTCACACTGCCTCTCATACTGTCTCTCAAACTGTCACTCACACTGTCACTCACTCTGTCTCTCTCTCTGTCTCTCACACTGTCTCTCTCTCTCTGTCTCTCACACTGTCTCTCACACTGTCACTCGCTCTATCTCTCACACTGTCGCTCACACTGTCACCCACTCTGTCTCTCTCTCTGTCACTCACTCTGTCTCTCTCTCTGTCGCTCACACTGTCACCCACTCTGTCTCTCTCTGTCACTCACACTGTCTCTCTCTCTGTCTCTCTCTCTGTTACTCTCTCTGTCTCTCTCTCTGTCACTCACACTGTCTCTCTCTCTGTCTCTCACACTGTCTCTCTCTCTGTTACTCTCTCTGTCTCTCGGAGACTCACCACGCGCCCGGTGTGTCTCTCCACAGCTTTCTTCACTTTGCCGTACGTGCCTCTGCCCAGCGTCTCGAGCAGCTCGTAGCGGTGTTTCAGGTTGTGTTTGTGCTGGTGCTTCCTCACACTAGAGCTTCCCCACGGACCCCCCGAGTCCACCGCCGCAAAGTCCACTGGGAGAGGAGGGTCTCCGACTGAACTGTGCTCTTCTGCCCCTGTCCTGGACAGTGTCTCCATGACTCAGATGTCCCTTTCAGTCTTCCCGTAGGATTTATTGTGCACGCGAATGTGTAACAAAACAAAACAAAACAAAAAGTTACTTTGGCTTGATGTCCAGTAATCCAGTCGGAACTGTGCACGTGCTTCCTCGCGTTCAGACCGCTGGAGAAATGATTTAATAGTAGGTGACAGGTTAAGCGCGCGCGTGCGCGTGTCAGGGTGAGTGTGTGTGTGTGTGTGTGTGTGTGTACGTTCGGTAGTGCTCATGAATCTGGAGGCTCGGACAGTGCGCGAGACATTGCCATGTGCTCCACCCGCCCCACCTCCGGCCCACTTTCTCCTCCTCCTCCTCCATCTCTCCATCTCTCCAATGTGAGGACGAGGAATGCAGGCTAATAGGCGGGCTTTACGGTCCTCACTAACCACGCGCAAGTGTGTGTGTGTGTGTGTGTGTGTGTGCGCGCGCGACATCTTTCATGTCTTGGTCACCTCCACAAGGAGGAAAACCTTTATTAAAAAAAAAAATCTTGAAAAACACAAAGAAACAAAAAGTTTCCTGTGTTCCTGTAGGTGGAGGTATAGCATTAATTAGCAGAATTAATAATTATGTATGTCAGTGGAAGGTCTTTACAGATACTAACTTTCTCTCTCCCTCTCTCTCTCTCTCTGTGTGTGTGTGTGTGTGTGTGTGTGTATGTCTGCTAGAGGGCAGCATGGAAAGCAGCAGAATGAATATAATTCCAAAAAAGAGATTTCTAAAATATATATATTTTTCTTTTATGTGAGATTTTGGTTATGGTTAGGATTAGGTTATAATACATTTCATTTTAGATACCTACAAGCGAGTACTTGTGTATGTGAACAGTGGAATACTTCAACCAAATGTCAGTACCAACATGTAAAATGTTAAAATAGTTTAAAATAGTTTACTAAAGACTCTTGATTGACTTTCTTATAAATGCTCATTAGGGACAAATTCATAAATTTTAAATTTAGATCCTGAATTTATATATTTCTGCACAGCTGCTTTGTGACAATGGCCATCATTAAAAGCACCATACAAATGAAGTAGAATAGAATAGAATTGAATTAAATGCCCTCGGTTCGATCCTGAACTGGGTTTACTGTCTGTGTGAAGTTTTCTGTGTTTTCCCTGTGCATGCGTGGGTTTCCTCTGGTTTCCTCTCTCCTCTCTTAAACATGCCAGTAGGTGGATTGGATATAATAAATTGCCCCTAGGTGTGTGTGTGTGTGTGTGTGTGTGTGTGGTGCCCTGCGATGGAGTGGGTCTCATCTAGGGTGTATTCCGGGGATAGGTTCCAGATCCACCATGACCCTGACCAGGATAAAGCAGTCTCTGAAGATGACTGATGAATGAATGAATTAATAAATTGAACTAAATTTAATGAATGAATCTCTTTAACTTTGATTTATTTCAAAGTTAAAGAAATGTTTGCAGAATTGCATTACTCACTTTGAGGACAACTGAGCTTTTATTCTGTTATCTGAGTGTGAATTTATGTAAAGGTATTTGGGTATTCATGTTTTACTCAAGTTTCAGTCTACACTATAATTGCGGTTTACTTTTTAAAAATGAAGACAACTGCTTTTTTGCAGTATGAAATTGCAGTTAAACTGAACGCCTTTCACACACTACTTGCACAGTGTGCTTCATGTTTTCAGACTGGTGCGATGTCACGTATTTTATACAAAGGATACCTCACCTTCATTCGCTCATTGTTTTTAGTGCTCATTTCATTGTGTTTAATGCTTTATGACTAACACTTAGTACAGTATTTGGAATCAGGCCTATTGGTTTTAATAAATAAAATAAATATTACTGAACACTCCTGGATGTCAGTGATTTGGCCTGTAGACTGAGATGCAGTGGTGTATTACATGCCTCTGAGACTGATGGTACACTCAGCATAAAAATTTCAAAATACATTTTTTAAAAATAATTTTCAAATTTGATACATAGCATCTGATGTAAAGTGTCTTAATGTGACTTAAAACAGATCACAGTTCAAATAAAAAAAAAAATCGCGCTTTTAAATTTGATGAAACTTTTGGATATTTGTTAAATTGATCACTCCTCAGTCGCAGTATTTAAGCTATTTCACCCAGTCAGTTTTACATAAATTTTGTTATTGCATCTTGACCAGAGGTAATAAAAGTACCAATATTCTTTACTGAAGTGCAATTACTCATTTTATTAAAAAATACTCTGGTATAAGTATAAAATATAAACTCGTAAATTGACTAAAAGTATGAATGTAGAAGTACAAGAAATACTCTCAAAGGAGAAAGACGTCTGCCTCAAATCACACACTGATTTTAATTACTGATGGTAAATAATTACTGTCCCTTTTATCAAGAAAGATGCAAAAACATTAGCTGTGCCTAACTAACTATTGATCTATTCCTAATCTCTCGAATGCTAGCTAGTATGATGATAACTCAATTAGATTACAGTGATGGGCAATAGGTCTCATTTTTGCTGTCACATTTGTTAAAGTTTAGATTTACTTTACTTTAGATTTCCTTGAAGCTGTTTAATGCTAAAAAGAGTCATCTGTGACTTTACAAATGTACGGTCCCCTCAGATTCAAAAGATGAATAAGAGACAATAGAACTCCATTCCAGCTTTCATTTCCTGATATTTACATTTAGATGTGTTAAAAACCTTAGAACATCGCATCTTTTGTTTGAACCCACCCATTTTTCAAATGATCAAAAATATTGGAACATGTGACTGAGAGGTGTTTCTTGTCGCCCACGTGTGCCATGTTAGATTGATTGTTTAAACTGTTAATAGCTCTGAATATCTACTCTTGGTGTGAGCCCTGGGTTTCACCTGTGGGGCTGTGACTGCATTTGTTGTTAAAAAGGATAAACCAACATGAAGACCAGAGAGCTGTCTATGGGAGAAAAGCAAGCCATTTTAAAGCTGGGAAAAGAGAGAAAATTAATCATTTTGCACAAGCATTGGGAATAGCCAATTTGGAATGTCCTGAAAAACAAACCAACCACTCGTGTAATAACAACCAGACATCAAACAGGTCAGGCCAAGAAAAACAACAGCAGTTGATGACAGAAACATTTTGAGAGTTGTGTGGAGAAAATCCCAAAATCAACAGTCAGTGACATCACCAACAATCTCTACAGGGCAGGGGTGAAGCTATAACAATCCACCATTCAAAGAAGACTTTGATAGCACAAGTATAGAGGCCATACCACAAGATGCAAACCAGTCATCAGCAGTAAGAATCAGAAAGCCAGATTGGAATTCCCAAAGAAATACAGAGATGAGCCACAAAGGTTCTGAAACCAAGACTGATCTCTATTAAAGAAAGAAAGGACCCAGCTCATCAGTCAAGCATAGTGGAGGTAGTGTCATGGCTCGGGCTTGCATGGCTGCTTCTGGAATGGGCTCACTAATCTTTATTGATGAATTTATGATGGTAGCAGCAGAATGAATTCAGGAGTCTATAGAAACATTCTGTCTGCCAATTTGCAGAGAAATGCATCCAATCTGATTGGGATTGGGATGCAGCAAGACAATGACCCAAAACACACAACACAACAAAGGACTTCATCTGGGGGAAAAAAGTGGGAATGTTTTGGCCAAGTCAATCAGCAGACCTTAACCCAATTGAACATGAATTTCACCTCCTGAAGAGGAGATTGAAGGGAGAAACCCCCAAAACAAACAACAACTGGAAGAAGCTGCACTACAAGCCTGGAAAAACATCACAAAAGAAGAATGCAACAGTTTGGTGACATCAGTGGGTCGCCGGCTTGATGCAGTTATTGCAATCAGGAGATATGTAACCAAATATTAAGTGTAATTTACTTTACTTTACTTTAAGACTATATGTCCCAATACTTTTGCTGACCCAAAAAATTGGGTGGTCTGACACCAAAGGTACCATGTTCTAAATTAACATATTTAATATGTTCTAAAATTCTAAATATCAGGAAATTAAAGCTTTTGATCTTAAACCCAAATGTCTTTAGTGTATAGCAAAAACAAAAGAATTGGTATTTCTGTTCAACAGTGCCCTCTAATGAAGTCTTCAAAACTGTTTTTCTCCTTGCTGTCAAACAGTGTATTTTACTGCAATAGAGAAATTTTAGAGATTTGCTGCCATCCTTTGAAGAATCTACAACAACGCAAGAATAGATGTTCAAGATATATTTCCTCCTCATGTCGAACCACTAGAGGCTGCTGTTTTCTGTTGAGACTCAAGTTTGACTCTGGCTCTGAGGTGCGTATACTGTATGCCGTATGTGTATGAACTAGCTGATAGAGGTCTGTAGGGTATATCTTTGATGTATTTTCATCAATATATGTTTAATATTTATTTATTTATGTTAAACACATGGTGATGTTCTACCAAAGCCGTCAACATTTCCATAAATAACCTGGATGGAGGTTATCATGAAAATCAGGAATTCATTGCAAATATAATGCCTTGTTTGGTGCAAAGGTTTGCCAGACAGAACTATACATGGAGAAACCTGCCTTTCTTAATATGTGTAAATGTTTTTTTTTTATTATTTTGCTTTACTACACACAGTGTGCACATTCTTGAATTTAAGCATCTCATGGCTCATGTCACTTTTTAAACACATATATATCATGTATATGTGGTGTACAACTGGCTATTGGTGTCATAAATGCCTAAAATCAAAAGTAATTTTGTATTTGATAAAGCGATAATATGAGTGAATAGTTATATATCAGCTGGTTTCACCTCCTGTGTACTTAAGGTCTTTACTTGTACAACTTTGTGCACTACACTGAAATTACAACTTCTCTATACAAAATGACCTCTCTATACAATATACATTTAGTTATTTATATATAGTTATAGTTATACAGTATATGTATACAGTTAAGGGAGCTTATAAAGAGGTTCTAGTTTGAACTTTCTCTGATATGGAAATAGAAAACTAAATAATTATTTTCCTTTGATTTAAATTAAAGCATCATCCATGTTGTTTTAGACACTTGTTTCTGTCAGTTTGCTGTTTTGATGGAGGTAGATGCAGTTTCTCAATTGCCTATACAGTCCATAGAAATAACGCATATCAGATCAGTACAGGGGTGAAAATTTACAGATCTTGAAGGCCTAAAGGTATAAAATGAGGTGTCTCCTTTGCCTCCCTGGACAACGTGAATGCAGTCTAATTTGAAAAAGCATGTTAAGATGAGTTTTACTAATTTGCTAAAGTTCAATTCTAGTAGGAAATTTTGTTTGGCTAGGCAACAAGTTAAGATCTAGCTAAAGGTAATTACTGGTTATTTACATGTCTGTGTTCAGAAAAATGTATTTTTTTCTTGTACATGTTCCTGACAGAAAATACTCCGAGGCCCCTGAGTTTCAGGAGAAAATTGATTTGTTGTATATCTTCTCTTTTATTAAAAAAAGATAAATGGGTCATTTTGACCCAGTGGCCACATGAGGGTTAAGTAATAAAAGCTTTTGCATAAAAACATGATATTACTTAATGAGTCATTTAATATAACTTACTTTCCAATTTTTAATACTTAAGTACATTTAAAAGTAGCAACTATTTTCACTTGAGTACATTTTTGGCTGGTTGCTTTTGACACATTAACTATACTTTAACTTACTGTAAGTATAATTTCCTCTCCTGGGTAAGTATTGTAATAGGCTACATGGTATTAGAGTTTCCTACAGTAAAAAAGTAGTGGAATGATTCTCCACCTTTTGCGAACCACCCTTGTGTTTTTCCTGTCCATGTGAGGCTGTATGTTAGAAATGTTAAAGGTTCACACAGAGCAAACGAACAGTTTGAGCAGTGCCTTAGGCTGTTACTGAACTGGTTAAATCTCGTGTCTCTCCTCATCCACGGGTTCTTCTTTGTTTATTTCATCCAAATGGCAGAATCCACTGAACAATTACAATATAAAATATAACCAAATCCTCCCTAGATTAATGTTAAATTAAAACCATTAATTGTACATTTTGCAAGCTAACAGTAATTGACTTATTGATCAGTGGATAATTATAACAGTGTTATTGATAAGTTCTTATAAAAAAATACACTATGAACAATTTTTCTGCTGAAGAATTGACTCTTTTTATTTAGAGATCTTCAAATGTCGTAAATACCTAAATATTTATAAATACTATTGCAGAATCATCTTCAGTCAATTTCTTTTCTTTTTATCAGCTTCTTTGTCAATCTTCACCATTATTGACAAATGAAAGTTTTGAAAACAGGTTCCCCATATGTGGGACACAAACATGGATATAAATAGTGGAAGATCAAGAATTGAAGTGTACCGAGAGCAATATAAGCAGTCCAGTAATGCAGGTGAGTGGTGCTCAGCAGCCATGATCAGGTACAATTCTGCATTTAAGGATCTTCAAGTAGTTCTGGACCTTGTCGGAATCACGGCGGAAACAGTAGAGGAGCTCGTATTCACTCATAGCCTCTCCACTGGCAGGAAATAAGTCTTCAGGAGAGGTGAAGTCATTCATTGAGTTACTGATCATCTCCAACAACTGCATCTGTGTGTATGGTGCAGGTTTACAGTTTAGAATTAGACAGTCAGCGCATTCATGTGCACTATTCATGTGCATTTGCAATTTAGTTGACTCACACAAAATGCAAAATTTCTAGGAATTCTAAAAAAAAAAAAAAGTAGTTTTGTTTGATTACATATTAATAATGTCATCACCTTGATATTATAAACTAACACAAATTTTATCATTAATACAGCTGTTTTAAACTTTCTTGCCTATTATAGTGAAGGCAGTAGGCTCTCAAGCAAGATCTTTTGGTTTGAATATTGGGAAAACCTTAAAGGTGGAAATATTTAAAGGATTGGGAAGTGTGAGTTGTTTGAATTTTTTTTTCTTCTAAATTAAAACTGATCCAAGTAAATAAAATGTGCCACGCTTGTATCAGGATACACTTTACTGACATTAGCTCCTTTAGTTCAGTTTTCAATTTAACTCAATTTATTTATATAGACAAAGTAGCTTTCCTTATATTTCCTTAATGAGCAAGCCAGAAGCTACAGTGCCAAGGAAGAAACTTATTGAGATGACATGAGGAAGAAACCCTGAGAGGAACCAGACCTCCTCTGGGTGACACCAGATAATGGGATTATAAATCATTACAGTATACATGTGTAGAAGAGTAAAGGCAAATAGTACAATGTGTTAAAATGATGGCATGTATGAGCATATTGTAAATAAGAGTCCTGGGATGATCACAGAACAGTCTTTATGATTACAGCAGCAGGCTTAACTCCAGTCTTAACTCCAGAGTTTCACAATCATAAATATATCATTTTCTCTCCAGTATAGTGTATTAACACTTTTCTTCATGTTTCCTGCACAGGAACTCATTTGAATCAATGCCTTCTATAAAGAAAACAAATAATTTTGTTCCACCATCAGCAGCCTAAACAATAATTGAACTACAGCATGTCACTAATGTCAGTAGTGTACAAGGTTAATTGTTTTAATTATTCCTAATGATTCAATTCATTGCAGTAATACCTGTTTAATATTGCACAGAACACTGATGAATGTGTACACATCCCTGATACAAATCTGTGAATGCTTCCAAAACTCTGTGCTACAGAAATCTACATAATGTGACAAATAGCAAACTAAAATGCCATTTTTTATGCCTGGAATTCTACTGTAAGCGATCATAGTGTTTCATATAGTTTATCTCTCATAAATTTGCAATCAAGCAGTTTCAATATTCTCCACATTATGAGGTTATGTAGGTCACGTACCTTCTCCACAACTTTCTCCACTCCTTTCCTGAGCTCAAGAGCAATGTTACTCATCTCCAAAGCTTTACTGCTGATGAAGCTGTTAAAGTCCTGTTGGTGGGACATGCTCTCGTGCAGCAGGGACAGAGGATAGTTCCATGCCATCAAAAGCTTGAGAATTACCTCTGTTAACTCCTCATGCTGAGAGAGAATCGATAGAGAGATTAGAACATCTGGCACGTAGAAAATAATGGACCAAACAATATGAAGAGACGAGCAGAAAAGACTGAGGGTCAAAAAAATGACTGTTTTAGAGGTTAGAGACAGAGAGAGACAGAGAGAGAGAGAGAGAGAGAGAGATGACAGATCAGTGAACTTACAGCCAGTTTCTGTGCAGTTTCCTTGCCATTAGGAGTTAGTATGCTGGATGTGTGGCACTTGTGATACACGCCAGTGTGGCTTTTGCCAGACAGGAAGTATTTCTCCTTAACAATTAAGACAAAGTAAAAAGGAGATTTACACAGGTTTACTGGATTTACTTTGCTGTTGTCCACCGAATGGATGTTCAGTAATTATAATAATAATAATAATAATAATAATAATAATAATAATAATAATAATAATTATTATTATTATTATTATTATTATTATTATTAATGGTTTGAGATCATACCATGGTATGAATATCAACAATTTTACAACACTTTATTTATTTATTTATTTGTATGTATGTATTTATTTGTTTGTTTGTTTAAAAGATTTTTTAAAATGAAGTATGATGTATGAATAATGTACAAATCAAATTTTTACAAAAACTTACAAAATTATTTTTATATATTCATTAAACTAAATTCACGTGAATTCATGTTTTGTTTCATTAACCCATGACATCTCTGTTTTATCCAGTTATAAAAATGGTCAAAAGGAGTTGAACATAACATCTGTAATATTAATAAGATTTTTAACATGCCAATCCTATTTCACGTTAGAAAAATCATTTTAGTGTAATGGGAATGGGTGAATGGGATGCAAGTATTAACAAAAAAAATGAGTCAGCACTGATTGCCAATATGTCATGATGTCACTGATTCATTTTAACAATGATCCTTTAACTTGATACTTTTAAACTGCATTTGAATTGGCCCTCTTGTTTATGATCCTTATTCAAGTCCTCATAATAACTTCAGTCAGTACATAGAAATCATGCCTGTTGTTTAAATCAAAATGTCAATAAAACGATGGCAAGCTACTTACAAGCTCTGAATGCAGGTCGTTGGACAGTCCATGCATCCTGGCTGAGTGTTGGATCACCCTGTCGAAGAGATTAGCCAGAGACAGGAGCTGGCAGCCGGTGTGTCCATAGGCACAGATTGGCATGGTGCTCACACAGGTGCACAAGTCCAGGCACAGAAATGCCACAAAGAGAACAGCTACAGAGAAAAGGATGAGGAATGGAAGGGAGAAAGAAGAAAGAAACATTCATGAGTCCCTTTCGAGGTTTTAGAGACTAGAGAAAGAAACAAATTGTTTAGATATATTTGTGTTTTCTTCTATCAGAAGAGAAGGACAAATGAGACAATCCAGTGAAGAAACATCCTCTTGAGATTCCAGTAAACATCCAGATTAGAGGCAGCCAGAGGTGAGACTTGGCTTTTAGGAAAAGCACAGAGGAGAAAACAAAATGACTGACAGGACAAAAACTAAAGAGAAAATGGAAATGAGAATGGAAAAGAATGAAGAAGGTAAAAGTACATAAGAAGTTGGTAGAGCTTAAAGAGCTCAAAGAAAAACCATAGACATATACACAGCTGTAGAAGTAAGAGAATAGTTTGACAAGAGCCTTCCATCCAGTCAGCATGCCCTTAGCAGTACCTTGCTTTTGGTTGCTGGACATGCTGAGAGTTGTGTGTGGTTGTGGTGCAGCCGAGGGTTGATCTTATATATAAAGTGGTCAGAGCTTAAGGCGAATACAGAGCATACTGTGTCATACTGATGGAGGGGTGAGTGGAAACGGCAGGCGTTCATGGTCCTGTAGTCGTCATAACCCATAGTCTGTTTCTTGAAGAGGATCATGACAAAAAACATTTCCACACCCTTCAGCTTCATGCATCATCGTCATCATCATCGTCATCAGACACTCATACTGTATGATGCAGGAGCTAGCTCCTTGCTACCTTTTGCATCATAGGAACATATAGTATTTCTTGTGGATATACCCTGTGAATATATTTCTGTGGACAGCACCTAAAAATAGCTAGTAAAATAATCAGTATATTTACTGCTTAGCTAACTGACAGCTGCAGCAGCTACAACTCACTTGTGTTGGTCCAAAAAGGGATCTGAAGCAGTAAAGGTTTATGATAAAATATGTTGATTTACAATAAGAGGATAGAAGTGGGAACCAGCACAATAAGTGTCTGTCCTTGCACCTTCATTTATTAATTGTCAGTAACTACTTTATCCTGGAGTCAGAAAAACTCCTACAAACGCAGAGAACTCTGTTTCCCAGAACACACCACGGCCTATGAATATGGCCGCCATGGACTACAGTTCCCAACAATGGACTCGGTCATGTTCACCTGATTACTAATAACCCACACCTGAGGACAATCACACCTCACAGTATCTAAGGGACTCTGGTTCACGTTTTCGTTGTGAAGTAATGCTCAGTGTGTCTGTACCTGACTTACCAAGCTGCTGATGATTTGCTGTTATTCTGGTTATAATCTTTGCTCACATGAACATCGCCTCTTTCTGGATTATGACCTTGCCGTTCGATTTGGATTTGTTTGTCTGTGTTCCTTTAATAAACTCTCTCTCTGCTTTTGCATCCATACCTGCTTGCCTTTTGTGACACCTGGTCATGGTGGGTCCTGAGGCTATCTCAGCAACACACACACCTCAAGGGGCGATTTATAAAAGCTAATTGACCTAACTGTCATGATTTTGGGAGTTGGGAGGAAACCCATGTGGACGTGGGGAGAACATTGTCATCCGTACCATAAACAGAGCGCAGGAACGAACCCAGACCATGCCCCTGCTCTTAGTCCTGAAATTAAGAATGAGTGTTCTTGCTCTCCTTACCACGATATCCAAGTACTTCACTCATTCAGCAATTTGTACACATTTTTGAACCAAAAAGGGTCTCAAAATGGCACTATATTGGCAGATTTTGAATGCCACACCACTCTTTCATGCCACCTCACCAACTTCAGCACAGTGTATTCATTTATGAACACAAAAATAGAAACAGTGCACAAATGTACATAAATGTAAAACAAAAAAAACAATAAAAAAAAAAAGGCTGGCACCTCACCAAAACGCCAGCACGTGCTTGTGCTGGTATAGAGCCCTGAAAGCGTGTCAAACACTATTAGTGTTACCGTGATAAACCTATCAACCCTTTTGAAATGCTCTTACTGTGTGCTTCTTAGCCCAAGCTCCTGAAATTCATCTCTCTTAAGTCGGTTTTACATGTGTAACACAATGCCATTATTGGTATTTGTATTTGTATCTGTTTGTTGCTCAAAAAATTTGTATCTGATTTCTTTTTTTTTTGGTTAATCCTACCACTATGCCTTGGACTTACACTGAAAAACACTGAAAAAGGTTTGCAGGAAAAATTCACAAATTATAACAATATAGCTTTTTATATTTTAGTGAACATTACTGAGTAAGCAAGCTAACTTTAAAGCAGTGATGCCTTTCCCAAGTCAAGAAAATATTTAGATTATTTAGTGAGATTAGAGTTGACAACAATAGCCATCCAATAAACTTTTATCAGAGTTGCTTCAGTTTTTGGGGGTGTTACATGTGTTACATGTTACTGTGAGTCCTTTAAGCAGCACATTATTATGATGCCTTTTTTTCATTTAAAATTGGAAATAAACAAGGCTTTAGAATTTTTAAATATTTAAAACAAAGAAAGTAAATATTCAATATCTTGAATATTTACTATTTAAGGTCCTGCACTATTTCTAGGTCCCTATTTAAATGCAAGCAAATGTGTGATATTTACCATGTTAACTGCTTTGTACAAAGGGTCAGATTTTCCTCGTGCCTAATCTCTTCTATTGAGGCACGTATACAGAAACACTGATGGATTTGATCTAAAATGGATTGTAAGATTTTGCACAAACTTGTGGAATCCATGCCAGCTCGAGTGCACAGTGCCATTAAAGAAAACAGGGGACGTACCAAATACTAAGAAATTCTGAAATTCACGTAAATATTTCAAAGATTCTACTTTTCACTCAAGCTGGGGTCAGTAACATAATTTGTAATAAAAACTGTTGTATTAAATTAGAAAAGAATGCAGAATAGAAGCATTTTTATTCTAGTGCTCTCAGACTTTTGGACCCCAGTGTACAGTGTATACTGTATTCCAGTAGGTGGAATGGCGACGTTAATTTGTTCATATGTGAATGATTGTGTGAACATGTGTGATGTGTGTGCATGGTGCCTTGTAATGGCCTGGCATCATTCAGGGTGTAATCTCACCTATTCCAGTATACATATATATATATATATATATATATGTATTGAATTTCCCTTCAGGGATTAATAAAGTTTATCTTATCTTATCTTATCTTAAAAACACTTGGGTGGAACTATAGAACTAAAACAGTCACTGATAATCAGATTATTTAAATTCTATCATTTAGTAGAATGCTTTCCTGCATTTTGTTGTCCTCAGAATTATACAAATTAAAGCAGAACTAACATCCATTTTCTGTTTATCTATTCTTTAAGATTATAGAGAGATGTGATAGATACAACATAATAATTGAATGCAAAGTACGAGACCAGTGACTTTTTTTTAAACACTACTTCCTAAAACGTTCCTTATGCTAACGTATGACCACTCACAATCCATTATTATAATCCGTCTTTATGTAGGTTTCTTGCTTCTTCTTCCTCTTTTTCTTCTTCTTCTTTTTCTTTTCTTTTTTTTTAAATATGAAATAACCCGAGTAAGAGCAGCATGGAAAGAGATGTTGGCATTAATATTTGACCCCTTGCATGCTCACGGTCACTGGTCACTGAGTTACTGGCATTAGTCACCCACAGATGTAATTCACTAAGACAGAATTACCAAGAGAGAGAGAGAGAGAGAGAGAGAGAGAGAGAGAGAGCTGTCTTAAAAGTAAAACTCATACTGTACATAAAAGAAATTGTAACATGCACGGATTATCTTTAATAACTCATCTTTAATTAGGAATTTAATGTAATAATTTAAGTTATAGAGACCATGGTTTTGTGCATTTGTTCTTCCTAATGGCTTTTAGCAATTTAGGAAATGAAAGTATTAGCCTACTGTACATGTGAAGTGCTTTCTCTTCAGGTTTACACACGACTGTTGTAAACCTGCATAAAAAAAAAAAAAACTAAAAACCCCATGGGCCCCCTATGATCTTTGTTATACTCTGTGTTTATAATACATTTATATTTAATTCAGTTTCCTTGCTGTTTTGTGGATATTGACATGAATATGTTCTCATAACTGCACAAAGCTGCACAAAGCTGAAAGCGATAATCTAATGATCTCACCTGAAGTAGGCCATAGAGTTGAAGGAAGAGTCAGAGTTTTCATCAGTATGTATACTGTTTGGTGATAATTTTGTCACCAGCACTTCAACGCACATGAATCTGATTGCAGGTCGACCAGTAACAGGGCATTTTGGAGCAACCGTGGATTATTATGACGTCGTGCTGTCTGTTGTCACTGGGAAATGCTCAAGAGACATTTTTTTCTGTTTTTAACCTGTGTTAAAAAATATTTATATTCATGTGCTGGTATGAAGTTTCAAATTTTAGTGTATTCTACAAATGTGTGGCTGGCCCCAGTGTACTTTAGGTCTATATGATAATCAACTTTATTTATGTAGCCCTTTTCATTTTGAGTTTAAAATCTTAAAATGCTTTATATATAGAAGATTAGATCAAAACAAAGTAGTTATGAAGCTCATTAAGGAACCTGAATGTAGTATAAATTAATGTGAATTACTAGAAATCTTGAAAAATATGTTTAACAAGATAAATCCCAAGAAATAACAGGTTAAAAAATTTAAACACCTCGCAATCTGTATGAAACTTTGTGCACTCTCCTTTTGTTTTGTCCAATCACAGAGCCTGCAAAACAGTGTCTATGACAACAAACTTAACTGAGACAGGCGGTGAGTTTAATAGCATGTGCTCATCAAAAGTTTAGATTAATCAGCAACAGTAAGCTAATATCACTTTTAGAAATGAAAATGGCATGTTCACAATCGCTCAGCACTAAGAAAAGTAAAGTCAACTTTTATATGGTGCCAGTTTTCAACATCAACAGTTGTACTTGTTCCTGCATGAAACTTGTGTCAACCTTTGATAGCTATTCTCAAGATGCTTTAATATTAGTTGTGTCTCAGGTGAACCCTGCAGATGAATTTCCTTCAGTTCACTAGTATCCTAGCCTAATGTGATCAAAGGCAACTTGATAAAAAGTTATTGTTCAGTGTTGCTTCAGTGTTGTTAAGTATTTAAAAAAAAAATTTATTCATTATTTATTTATTTATTTATTTATTTATTGCTTGTTATCTAGCAAGCTAGATAACCTTTTAAACATTTTAAAGTGCACGCTAATCCTCCTGGGGACAAGATAAAAATACCTCATGTAACAAATGATGAATTTGTTCTTTTAAAATTGGGAATGTTCATATGAGATTATGTTAACAAGGATAAGCAGGAGAAATGATATTGGTAAAAATATGGAAACACTTTTGGCAACATGTAACTATCTTGATTTGATTTTGTACAAGCACTGTGAAATGCTGTACACCTCAACGCAATTGTGAATATTAAAAAAATAATCACAAAAAAAAGTAATTCAGGTAATACAGCGAATTACTTACAACATCAAGATATAACTGGAGATGAGAATGCAGCACAAATGATGACAATGAGGGTTTTGTAGCAAATGACATTTCATATCATTTAATTAAAATTCAATTAATAAGATCATTCTGGGCAGCCCTGCTCACATTCACTGAAATTCACACATTGCAGAGACGTGATGTTGAAACAAAACGATTAAGAAATGTATATTTTACTAATGAACCTCAACACATCTTATATATTCCACAATTTCTTGTGTAAAACAAACTCAGATTATGATTTGGCATATGGGATTGGGATTTTAATCAGTTAAATGTTGCTGTTTGCACGGAGTGTAAATAAAGTCCTAAAACAACAACATCAAGCAACATTTTTTTTTCTAAATGAATATATTAACATCCATGTCTGATTGTACTTGGCCCTTTTTATTCATCAGTATTCATGTTAATACACATGTCTCAGAATTGAATGCAGTTTTTTGTGTAATCACATAATTCCGACCACAAATTTTATTTTTATGTATATATGTATGCATGTGCTTATTTATTTGTTTGTTTGTTTGTTTTTCTTTCTTTGTTTGTTTGCTTCCATGCCTCTCCCACCTAGCTGTAATAGCTCTGCTTTACCACATGATGGGAGCATTGCATCTCTCTGTTGTATACAATACTGAATTTACAGTAAGACAATTGTACAGTATATATAAATTGATTATATAAAGATGTATTTGTTTGGCTCAGCCTCACATCTAATAATGAATGGTCCTACCACAAGAAGAGCCTTCTAATATCAGTTGTCCAATGTCACCATTCCATAGTTGGAATCGCTACTCAGAAACGTGGAGCCCTTCTCCTTGGCTATCGGATGTGCTGCACAGTAATTGGAGAGAATTAAGAACAGCAGAGAGGAAGTGGAAGAAATCGCAACTCGACACAGATCTGGTCTCCTATCATGCTCTCCTGTCCAAATTTTCATCTGAAAATTTCTGCTAAGACTGCCTTCTACAAAAAAAAGCTGGAATCCTCTGCACAAGATCCTCGCAAGCTCCACAACATATCTTCTTCACTACTCAACCCTCCGGCTCCTCCTGCTCCATCCTCTCTGACTGCTGAAGACTTTGCCACTTTTTATGATGAGAAGATTGGAAAAATCTGCCAGACATTCACTTCTACTCCTACACTACACACTGAGGATTCTCCTTCTCATTTGCTGACACAGTTTTCTAAACTAACAACAGAAGAGATCCTGCAAATCATCTTATCCTGCAATCCTACCACCTGCCCATTGGATCCAATCCCTTCCACAATGCTCCAGACCATCTCTCAAGACCTCCTCCCCTTCATCACCACTATCATCAATGGCTCCATAACATCTGGTCATGTACCAACTTCATTCAAAAGAGCAAGAGTTATTCCCATCCTGAAGAAACCCACTCTAGATCCCTCTGTCATCAGCAACTACCGACCAGTATCACTTCTCTCTTTTCTTTCTAAAACCGTTGAATGAACTGTCTATAATCAGCTGTCTTGCTATCTCTCACAGAACAACCTCCAATCAGTCTGGCTTCAAACCGGCACACTCCACAGAGACTGCCCTTTTGGCCGTCACTGAGAAGCTACATGCTGCTAGATCAGCCAAACTGTCTTCAGTTCTCATCCTCCTTGACCTTTCAGCAGCGTTTGACACAGTGAACCACAAGACTCTCCTATCCACCCTCATGAGCCTAGGAATTCGTGGTGCAGCATGGCAATGGTTTGCTTCCTACCTGGAAGATCGGTCATATCAGGTGACATGGAGGGGATCCACATCTGCTCCTCGCAGACTCTCCACTGGTGTTCCACAAGGCTCAGTACTTGGTCCTCTCCTGTTCTCCCTCTATACTCGATCTCTTGGTCCGGTCATATCCTCACATGGGTTTTCATACCACTGCTATGCAGATGACACTCAACTCCTCCTCTCCTTCCCTCCCTCAGACACTCATGTTTCTGCTCGGATATCAGATTGTCTGGCAGACATCTCATTATGGATGACAGCTCATCATCTGAAACTTAATCCCACCCAAACTGAACTGCTGTTCATCTCAGGTGATTCATCCCCATCTCAGGATCTTGCAATTTCCCTAGACAATTCTCTGATCTCGCCTTCGGTTACTGCACGCAACCTTGGGGTAACCATGGACAATCAACTGTCCTTCTCTTCTCACATTGCTAATCTGACACGTTCATGTCGATTTCTCCTTTATAACATCAGAAGAATTCGTCCATTTCTTTCCTCACAGGCCACACAGGTGCTTGTTCAGTCCCTTGTCATTTCAAGACTGGACTATTGCAACTCACTCCTGGCAGGTCTGCCTCTGAGCGCCATTCGTCCTCTGCAACTGATCCAGAATGCAGCTGCACGATTGGTTTTCAACCTTCCTAAATTTTCCCACACCACCCCATTGCTGCGCTCCCTCCACTGGCTTCCTGTAGCTGCCCGCATCAGATTTAAAACACTGATGCTTCCCTACAAAGCCAAAAATGGACCAGCACTCACATACCTCTAGCACTGCTTGACTGGTCCCACCATCTCTCAGGGTACAAGGAAGGCATGCATCGAGACTCTTCTCTGTTCTGGCACCAAGGTGGTGGAATGAACTTCCCCTAGATGTCCGAACAGCTGAGTCACTGGCAGTCTTCAAACGACTTCAAGACTTACCTCTTCATAAAATACTTAAATTAGCACTCTCAAAAAAAAAAAAAAAAAAAAAAAAAAAGCACCTCCCCAACAGAGTTTTGGACTGATGGTATTCCTAGTTTGTGACCTAGCGAGCCAATATCAGAATGTATTTTTGATAGACTTCAAAGCACTATTGCAAGTCGCTCTGGATAAGGGCGTCTGCCAAATGCCATAAATGTAAAATGTAAATGTAAATGTAAATTTAAAAAACACCTGTACGCCTGCTCGTTCATGCTATTACCAAGACAGCCAATTATGTGGCAGAGGCACAATGAATAAAATCATTTAGATAACCACTCTGTACAGCCAGCAGTTGAAGATCGGAAGGGTCTCGCATGGTCTTTTTGCAATCTTCAGCTGTCCAGTTTCAGTGAGCATCTGAGATGCTTTTCTGCTCACCATGGATGTAAAATGTGGTTGAGTTACTGTAGCCTTCTGGTTATCACAAACTGGTCTGCCCATTCGCCTCTATTAAGGCAGACAAGGGCAAACAAAGGTGGACAAGGATGAAGAAAGACAGACAAGGGCAGACTAAAGGTGCCAGACTAAAGCATATAAGGGCGGACAAAAATGGATAAGTGCCGGCAAAGGCAGACAAGGGGGGGGCAAAGGTGGAAAAAGATGGATAATGGCAGTCAAAAGCAGACAAGGGCGGAAAAAGGTGGAAATGGACATTAAAAAGCGGACAATGGTGGAAAAAGGCAAACAAGGGCAGACAAAGGTGGACAAACTCAGACAAGGGTGGAAAAGCAGAAAAATGGGGAAATTGCAGAAAAAGGTGGACAAAGGGACAAAGGGAAAAAAGGTGGACAAAAGCAGAAAGAACATCAACAAAAAGTGGAAAATGGCAAAAAAAAAAGGCAGAAAAAGGTGAACAATGGCAGAAAAAAATTGGGCAAAGGTGGAAAAGGTGGACAAGGGCAGATAAATGCAGACAAGGTTGGACAAAGGGGGCAAAAGGACAGAAAAAACTGGAAAAAGTTGGTGAAGAAATGGGTGTACAGAGGTGGACAAGGGTGACCCACAAAGGCGGACAAAAGGTGAACAAGGGGGGACAAGGGCAGACTAAAGCTGCCTAAGGTGGTCAAGGGCAAACAAGTGCAGATAAAGGTGGACAAGGACTGACAAAGGTGGACAAAAGCCACTTCCACCCACAGAACTGCTGATCATTTTTTTTTTTTTGTTCCCAGGAGATCAGCAGTTTCTGAAATACTCAAACCAGCCCATCTGGCGTCAGCAACCATGCCACAGTTCAAGTCATTGTGATCACATTTCTGATCTGTGATGTGAACTGAAGCTCTTGACCTGTATCTGTATGATATTAAGCATTGCGCTGCGACCATATGATTGGCATAATTACATGATTGAGTAGGTGCACAAGTCTTCCTAATGAAGTGTCTGGTGAGTGTACGTAATAATTAAATTATTACCCAGAATACCTTGAATTTGCATAGCAGTGAAGGCAATAAATTATTGTACATAGAGCATTCCAGTGTATGCTTCTTTTTTTCCCCTAATGGTAGCACACTAATTTGTGATTGATCCTCTATTACAGCAGTATGTCTGTGTAAGTACTGTAACTGATAAGAAATATAGTCTGGTTGGTAATGTTTAATATTTAACATGTAAGCGGGGTGCTTGTTAAATACGTAAACATGTGATCTTTTCCAGCAGGTGGTGAAGTGGAGATGCCTCACAAAGATCACAAAGTTACATCTATAATTATATCACAGGCTGCCTTCTGCTGCTCTAAAAGCCTAACACTATGGCTAAAAGTGCTATGTGTACATTTTGAGAGAATTCACACTCTATTTATATTTCTACTCTCAGATCAGGGCATAATGTAACACATTTGAGTGTGTGTGTGTGTGTGTGTGTGTGCACCGATGATATAAGTGCTTCAATGAATCTTGTAAATTTTGATGGTAAAATCACAATAATCTGAGCTCATGCTGTAGATATAACTATCCATCACAGACCTCATAGAGCCGTCCTCTATCTAACTCTTGGTCTCCTGTGTTCCATTATGAAGAATCTGAGTGAGGATAGAGGACACGGGTCCCCATGTGTATTACATTTAATGCTGCCATCTGTCTGTGATGCCTCGAGCTATAATAGCAGGTGCTGGAGGGTGCATGCCGATGACTCCAGTGATTAGAGATCAATGATTCACTTATCTCCCTCTCCCTCTCCCTCTCTCTGCCAGTACAGTTTGATTTGAAGTATTAGATACCATTTCTGTCCCCACAGTGCTTTAATATATAATGATCTCTGCTGATATAGTGTAATTGCATTTTTGATGCTGGTATCCCAGGGACTTGATGTGTGAAATGTAATACTTGCTTGTCCCTTGTGGGAAAGAAGTGCCTTTATGGACTTTGCAGAAGGTGCACATACACATCACCACCAATATCCTTGCCATCATCAATCTATTTTATTATTTTAGAAGTTAGTACAACAGTAAAAGGTTATAATAAATTTAAAAAGAAATGAAAAAAAAAAC
This sequence comes from Pangasianodon hypophthalmus, assembly GCF_027358585.1. Taxonomy (NCBI): domain Eukaryota; kingdom Metazoa; phylum Chordata; class Actinopteri; order Siluriformes; family Pangasiidae; genus Pangasianodon; species Pangasianodon hypophthalmus. Next base: position 10,815,162 of record NC_069727.1, read on the forward strand.
ATGACTGAAAAGATTAACATGCACTTTAAATTTAAAAAAAAAAAAGCGTATTCGTAGTGTGTGTACGTAGTGTATTTGTGTATTAAAAGGTGTATTAGAGTATTTCTCCTGACTTGCATTCCAGATGGTACACATCAGCTCATTTATTTGTTTTGTAATTGCCAATCTGCTATCTATCTGCATACTCATCCAGATCCAGAGTTTATTGCATCTGTAACATATGCATCATTCCAGTGGGCAAGATTCAATAATAATGATATTTATTCAAATGTGCAAAATACTATTATAAAGAAGTGATTGGTTTGCTATAACATAATATATTAAAAACTAACCAAGTTTGTTTAAAGAAAATACAATATCCCATCTGCACTCCTAACGCTGTTGGATACCTCTGTCAAACATTTTGATCCAGATTGATTGGGTAAAGCACTGCCTCTTTCCTCACCTTCCTCTGTTGCACAGCTTTGAAATGAGTTTTGGTCACTAAAAATGAAGCAATAATAATAGAAAAACTAAATAAGATTTCATTAATACCATAATTGCTGTGTGCCATATTTTTATTAAACATACCTATTTATTATACATTATGATCTCTCATGACTTTGAGTTTAGTATAGGTTTATCACACAGCTATGTTCTCTACATTATCACTAGTGATTTGTTTTTGTTTCAATCCTCTGATTTCCGGGCAGGTCAAGACTGGGGTGGATATAATAATTAAAGTGTTAGAGAGGTCAATAAATGGGGCAATGGCTCTGTCAGCATCATCTATCATTCCTCTCTCTCTGTCTCTCTCTCTTTGTGTGTGTGTGTGTGTGTGTGTGTGTGTGTGTGTTGCGGAATGCCAATGAGCCTTGTGTTTTTCCTCTGCGAAATCATCAGCAGGTAACAGATGTGTGCTTAATACCCTCCGATGGCGCTTGAAGCCAACAGTTGAGCAACATATCAAATGCTCTTCAAAGTGTGTTGTAGCTGCATCTATCCAGCTGAATTTCTTATTTCACTAATGACTTACGCTACACATTAAAGGTATAAAAGATTGATGCAAGGTCACAACCATCAAAGCTAGGACATTCAGTGCATAAGTGCATAAATGCATAATTCAGAAATTTTCTATATATAGCTAGAAAGATCATAATGCTCCAAAGATGGTCTACATGCTTCTCATTTACTGTGTGGAAAAAAGTGCTCCTTCAAAGATATTTATTTTTGATTCTAAGTACTAGTTTATTGTCATTTGTTAGCAGTGTACTTTTTATTGGTCAGGGCATCCTTTCACTCAACAGGGATCGCATGGAAAATGATATTGTCTATGGCTTATCTATGAGAAATCCACAGGCAAGTATCACACGTTTTCTTTGTTTTCGTTTTTCTTCTAGAATTACACTGCATTTTCATGATAAATGTGCTTGAGTCTTATACTATAGTTATATTCGTTTTTTTTATTCTAGGGACGTGAAGAGTTATCCTATAAGTAAGATTAATAATCCAGGTTTATAAAGGAATGTGGGAGTAAACAAAGATTAGTTTTGCAATACCTGACTGCATTAGTGTTTTCAAAACTCAGCCTTGTCATCTGACCCTTCCATATGTGCAAATCAGATGTCCAGACTGCTATGAGATGAACTGTGTATATTTCTAGCTCGTTTTAAAAGCAGTTATGAGCAACATGATATCCAATCCTTTTTAAGTAATCCAATCTAGTGATTGTTAAGTAATCCCAAATACAGTAGATTTCCCTCTGTTTCTGTGAGAGCATATAATTGTCTATAAGAACTAAACAAAAGCAATATACAGTATCTGCATTTCTATAACTTGTACTTATAACAAATGGAAAAACGTGGCCTGCTTTTTTATTTTCAATCTTCAGCTGTCCAGGTTGGATGAACCTCTTCCCACTGTAGACTTGGATTCCTGTTCTTGGTTGACAGGAGAGGAACCCGCTGTGCTCTCCTGCTGTTGTACCCCTCCACCTCAAGGTTTGGCATATCGTGTGTTCCGAGATGCTTTTCTGCTCACCACGGTTGTACAGAGTGGTTATGAGACACCACAGCCTTCCTGATTTCCTGTAAACACTGAACCAGTCTAGCCATTCTCCTCTGACCGTACTCTCCTCTGACCGTACTTATCAATAAGGCATTTCCAGAGTCACTGAGATCCCATTCTGATGTTTCATGTGAACCTGTATGTGTAAGATTTTATTTATGCATTGCACTGCTGCTGCATGAATGCCTGAACGGCTGACTGGATAATTACATGAATGAGCAGGTGTAGACATGTTTCTATTAAAGTGACCAGTGAGGGTATGCATGCATTCATCCATCCATCCATCCATCCATTCATTCGTTCATTCATTCGTTCATTCATTCCTTTTCACTGCTTTACCTGGTCAGGGTTGCTGTGTATCCTGGGTATGAGGCAGATTACTTTAGCCATATTTACCTCCGTGAAACACTAAAGCAAGCAAACAAACAAACAAACAAAACAAACAAACAAAACTGGACACCAAACAAGTCCTGGCTGATTGACCAGTGGAGAATTGGTGTAAATGCACAGTATATCCCGCACTCAGTCTTTTCTCGTTATGTACCGCAGTCTACCGGAAGAGGGCAGGAATGAATGTGTGTGTGTGTGTGTGTGTGTGTGTGTGTGTGTGTGTGTGTGTGTGTGTGTTGCACTGAGCTCGCGCAGCGCACTCACTCCCTTCACTCCCGGGCCGGAAAGGAGTGTCTATGCACCTGGCGCTCTCCTGCTCATCATCTCTCTGTGAGAACCGGACATTTGCGCCCTGTTGCTTTGACACTGGACCTCACGTGCAGTCTCTTGTGGAATCATATCCTTTGTTTTGTGTTCTCCTCCACTAAGTTTCTGCACTGTTGGGATGACCGCGCGCGTGCTTGTGTTCCGGAGTGCTCAGTGAAGGCGCGCCTCATCGCTCGCGCACCAGCAAATGGACTAGTCGTTTTTCCCTGTTTTTTTTTTTTTTTTAATCACTTTCATCCACCATGGCTTTACTGCAGTTCTCCTTTGCAGTGTGTGTGCTATCAGGTGAGTGAATTAAACAGCGCTTCTGGTCACCTGTTATATAATGACAGAGTGAATGTTCAGGTTCCAGGTTCTGGTAAGAATGCAGCCTACTTCATTGCCAGGCGCGAGCGCGAGCGCGTACTGCAGCCTGACTGCCTGCGTTGCATTTTGGCATCAGCGTTATGCATTTAGCTAGTATTTCATCTGGTCTGATGTGGTGTTCCTCGTGTGTTTGTTTGCTTCAGTGTGTGCTGTGGAGCTGGATCCTGCTCTGCGGGTGGACATCCTGAAGGAGCTGAATGTAGGAGAATCTCTCACAGGAGTTTCCCCAGTGCAGGGTTTCCACAATGACACCACTGCATTTCTGTTTAAAGGTACGAGTTTCAACAGCTCTCTCCATCACATTTCTTATCACACTTTCATGCAAAGCAACTTAGATGTTACTAAGTTGGTCCAAGTTTGTAGTCTGACCAGCTACCAGCTGCAAAAACACAGGCTCAAGCTTCTGGACCATCTTTATCTACTGATAAGTTATTTTCCAGGTTCCTTATCTTATTGTTGTTCGTCTTTCGGCTGCTTGCGTTAGGGGTCGCCACACCGGATCGTTGGTCCGCATTTTTGATTTGGCACAGGTTTTACACCAGATGCCCTTCCTGACACAACCCTCCCCAATTTTTATCCGGGTTTGGGACTGGCACAGGGAGGGCACTGTCGTATGTAAGCCCAGCGGCTGGGGTTGGTTCCCTGACCAGGAATCGAACCCCGGGCCGTGGCGGTGAGAATGCCGTGGTCTAACCACTAGTCCTCCGGGGACCCAGCTGCCTTATCTTATTATTTTACTAAATTGATCAATAAATGTTTGAGATTTTCTAATTGCCTTACTGTTGTGTTATTTTCACAAAAACATAGACATAGTAGCAGTTATAAAGAAACTGTTTCCTTTCTACCAACACTTACCAGCTGACAAAGAGGGTCTACCAGTTTGACCAGTTTGACCCATGGATTGCCGGCATGGGTGGCCAGACTAAACTGGGTTTTTTTTTCAGATTGAGGACTAAGAGTCTTGATGAAGGGTCCAAGAGGGACTCCCTGGTAGTCCGAATTTTTTTTTTCCCGTCTGCTTCTATCCCTTTGGCTGTCTCTTTGTATTATTGTACTGTACACCTTAAAAAAGCCAACGACAAATTAATGTTTAATCTTTTGAAAATGAATGCAACTGGTTAAAACTGTTAAAGAGCAATTTCATTGCTCAAAGAATTTCATGAAAAAATGTAACGGAGACATGATCTTAAGTGGTAATACAATATGGCCAAAAGTTTGTGGACACCTGACCAATCACACCCATTGTCATGCTGGAACAGGTTTGGGCCCCTTAGTTCCAGAGAAGGGAAGTTGTAAAGCTACAGACATTCTGTATAATTGTGTGCTTCCAACTTTGTGGCAGCAGTTTTGTGGAAGACTCACATACCGTATGGGTATGATGGTCAGGTGTCCACAAACCTTTGCCCATAGAGTGTATCTTTTTTTCTGACTTGATCGTTTTTGTCGTGAAACTAAAGTAATGTTAGTAATGCCCCATTACTGGAGTATCTTACAGAGAAGTCGGAGTTTGGCCTTGAGGACCATGACATTAGCTCAGTCAGGGAGCAGGGCTTGCTCATTCCCATACTGTCAACACACCTTTGTGCTGGTCTATCAGACACAAACATGCTCATCTACCTGACACTAGTGAGAGATCACTGAAAATCAGGCCTCGTAAATGTATAGTTTTAGAGGTCATATAGTGGTGGGAGGTTTAACAGTAGACTATAAATAAGAAAGCGGAGAAAACTGCAGATTTTAAAATTTCGTTTCCATTGGGGTAGTAAAATCTTCAAAGGCAGCTGATTTATATGCTTAACACATAACTCCTTGCACGTATGGACATGGTTTCGAAGATTGTATTTTATTCATTTGAACGATTCATTCATTTAATTATTCATTGTATGATTTTCATAGTTTTCTATGTTTTCTGTGTTTTTTTTCCTGTAGTTTTCTTTGTTTTAATCATGAGGTAAATTTGGTCCACTTCCATGCAAACGTTACTGCAACTCGATCACAGTGAGAGCGTGATTAAACCCTGATTCATCCCCAACTGGAGGAAGTGAACCAGACATGCTGCATATTTATGGGTTGTGGATGTACTGCTAAACTGACACACAAGGTGCAAACTAAGGACAGAGCTGTGGGGCTGCAAACATTTCAGTATTTTCTTGAAAAAAGAAAAGCTGGATACGGTTACTGATGTTAAGCTAGTTATTTATATAATTATGTTCATACCTATAATGTTCATGTATGCTTTGCAAAACATTGTGTGAGTTTTTTGAAAATGTTATGCTTTGCAAAATGGTTTGTGAGTATTTCTGAGTTTAAGTATAATTTAAGTCCCGCTCTGTCCAACAAATCATTTGCTGATGGGTCCCACTCTTCCCCCTTCAGCAAATGATTTTTTTCAACTGGATTAATTATGTTCAGTGTTAAAACGAAACTAAATTAAGCCAAATAGCCAATAAACCAAAAGTATCAATTTCACTCTGGTCTGTCTGATCAAAGCGCTTTCATCCAAAAAAGTTAAAAGTCAGGCTGAGTATTATGTCTGATTTCGCTGCAGTTCATCTTGAAGCCATGATTAAGCAGTGCCTTTGACCCTTTACCTTAAACTTGTGACCCTTAAACTCCCTGGATCCGTCGACAGGTACAGACATTTCTCTCTCTCATAATCACACGCCTTATCTGTTTATTTTTTACTGTAGTTACTAAATAATGCATAGCAGCAGTTACTGAAGAATATGCTTTGAGAGGAATAACTAAATAATGAGATGAAGCCTTAACCTCATTGCTTGTCAGAACGTGTTCAGTCAATCATATTAAACTGGCATTTATATAAATAAAAGCAAACTGTTGTGCTTATAGTTACTTTAGGCCAGTCTCCATCCTGCCACTTCTGCTGGCTATAATAATGTAAGTAGGGTATAGTGGGTTGATTAAGCAATTGTCACAACTGATGATACTAGTGAAATCATTTTCTTCACATGTCCCAAGCATTATGCTAATATGCATAATATTTGTATGAGGTTTGCAGTTTACAAGTGCAGGCTTTCCTTGCAATTAACAAAAGACAGAATTCCTTTGATCAGCTAAGCTGACGTAGATATAGCACACAACGCTGCTAATCTCGGATCTCAGATGAATCAACTCCTCAGGTACTTATAACTGTGCTTTTAAAATGGATAAGCTATCCATAAAGTTCAAATTAATATTGTCATGACTGTCACTGACTATACAATTATGACAATAAAACACTATTAATATTAAACAAGCAGGAAATCCTACAAGTTATAAAGTCTTGAATACTTTAGTACTCTATAATAGCCTTGATTGTAGAAAATTGCACAGGCATAATTTGTCCAAAACCCTGTAGCTGCAGAATACTACAGTTATAAATGAAGAAGTTGGAAAAATTCTGGTTTAGTATAAAGAATAATTGAGAAGCAGGATACCTTGTGTCGACGTCTTTCATTAACTGTGCAATAAAAGTGTTTCTGAAGTTCCAGGACATTAACCAGGTGATATTACCTTGATAAATATTGATTATTAAGAAACGTCCGCTGGCTCCTGTCCTTCACCTTGAGATGCACTTCGCTTACACATTTGATGAAGACTTCAGGTATTTATATAAGTCACTATTTCATTTCACAAATGGATTTTAAAATGACATTGAAATAGTCAATCCACAGCAAACATCTGGCTGAAAAGCTGCCAGGCTAAGCATGCAGCTGCTTCGGAATGGCACAGATCTGCTCTCCACTTAATCTTCAACTCTCATGAAATATGGATCATAAAAGCAGCCGAACAGCAGGCAGGATGGTAAACAGGCCAACAGCCACCTGTGCTGCTCTACAAGTCCATCCATTATTACATTTAGTAACAGCTATTGCATGCCAGATATGAATTGCTGTAGGCAAAAATGGGTGAAAACAATGCAAAATTCTGCAAGCGAAAAATCAAAATAAAATGCACAAGTTTGTAGTAGGGAACATAAGATCAGCAGTGGCACTGTAGCTGATAAGTATAATGTTAGAGTTGTAGTGGAGGAATGCTAATGCTAATGTTATGTGTCTTTCAGAAACCACTAGGATTATAGCAACATATAATAATAATAATAATAATAATAATAATAATAATAATAATAATAATAGCTTTGCTTTCATTTTGCTTGCAGGAGCTACACTCCTCAAGTTGAATTAAGTTGGAAACATAGCCCTTGATCTGATTCAATGGAAAATCCCTTTTAATTGTGGAAGAAGATTGCAATAAACTTCACTTTCATCTTAGCAACAACAACAACTTAAATAAGTGTGTAGCTAATGTATGTAGAATACAGTTATACCTTATGTTTTGTTAGCTAGCTAACATGAACAAGTAAGGCCATCACTTTAATTTAGATGCCTATATATTTGTTCAGTTTCCCTATGAATGTAAATGCCCTGTACATAACTTCTCATACACTGTTGACAGGGAAAGGCAATTATCCACAGAGATCCTAGTAATCCTTATTTTCTAATAGGATATAAATGTTTTGTGATTGTTTCCAGGCCAAATTCATTTTAAATGGTGGCATATTTCAGCTACTGAACATAATACCACCATCCACCATAAACTTCACTCCATCTATTAATGGATTTTTTTAATGGTTCAAGTTTATTTTATTTACCTTTGTATAAGAATGCAATAATCATATAATTTTGCATTTGAGTGATGATTAAATTTACCTGAGTTGTTTCCAGAAGGACAGCGATTGGCTGAGAATGACCAGTCATAGACATGGGAGACATGGGAATACGGCTTATTCCCATCCCAAGTCCCAAGATTCAACTTGACTCGCAGACGCTTGTGAATAGCTTTCAATTCATGACGCTGTGCGCATTAATTTTTAATGATCACACTCACTGACACTGCTCCACATGCTCAGGTCAACCATCCTCATGCTCGCTGTTACAGATACTGTTTAATCTCCATAGCTTTGTCCCTTGATTTTATTTACTTGATAATAGAGGTGCTGTCATTCAACACTGACAGGAAAAGTGGCAAACTGGCTTGACCATCTCATGCATGCTTCAAGATGAGCACATGAATTCACTCATTTAATGAATTTGATGAAATCCTTCAGTAACTCCAAATCCCATCGTCAATCACCTCAAGCCATTGAATTGATTTGAGATCTTTTTCAAACACTCTCGAAAAACAATGCAGCTGCTTGACGTTGTTCTGAGAGGCAGGATCGAGTTGCTGCTAATTTACTGGCTATCTGAAACTGAAGCCTGCGGCTGGATGTTAGCTGAGTGTGTGTGTGTGTGTGTGTGTGTGTGTGTGTGTGTGTGTTACTTCTGTTTTGAGGCAGTCTGCCAGCTGACACAGTACACCTCATCTCTACTTTTAATGACATCATCCTGACCTTCCATCTATTCTACTGCAGTCATGTACCCATTACCGGTGCCTTCGCTCAAAGTGACAGAACATCAGCTAACATTCCTACACACACACACACACAGACACACACACACAAAACTAGTGTTTCCTGGTGAACCTTCCGAAGGAGAATGAAGGATTGATGTCTCCTTGATAATCCCATATTAACTGAAACTGAGACTTTTGTTTGCTGTGTCATTGTAATTATGCATGAATTACTTACCGGATGCAAATATGTGCAGTTTTATGAAAGGAATGTGAAAGAGTTGCTGTGGGTTTTGCTGTTTTACGTATGAGTCATAGATGACAGGGCAGTCAAGTGCAAACCACACAGTCATGGCAGCCATCACCAGTGTTCCATTTTTTACATCAAATTTTGCTCAGTGATGATGATTTAATGACATGTTGTATGTTAAGCAACATGCTGTTAAAAAAAAAAAAAAAAGTTATTGCAAAGCCACAGTTATTGGCTCCCTTCAAGAGAAGGGGCAAAAATGTATATGTATACTTTTTTTCCAATTAAAAATTTCAATATTAAGAAACTACTTACCTTTCCTTTAAAAGATATCATTCTCTTAATAATATTTTCTCTGACAAAATATAAAATTATTCACTGCCTTAAAAAATATTTGAGAAATATTTGACATAATTGAAAAAAATCTATTATTTTTAAATTAAAAAAGTATCCAGAAACTATATTTTCACCATTGACTATGCCTTGTTTTCCTGAAGTATAAATATGATACTGCTGTAACATCCATGGCTGAAAAAACCCCTCCATCTTGCCCAAGGGCAGCCTCACCTGAATATTGACTCTGTCACTCAATCACACATCACGCATCTCATTTACAGACACAATTTAAGCTCTCGTGTTTGTCTCCACACTTTGCGAAGTCTTGCCAAATGCATTACGATAATTCTGACATGTTTGACTGCTGTTTCTCCTGATTTCCACCTTTCTGCTTTAGCTGTTTGGATATGCTGTTTGTTCATTTTTGCTGTGCTGTGATTGATTATTGACTGCTTGTCGGACAACCAGTGCATTGTGTTACAGTTGCGTGTATCGTGACAGATACGTACAATTGAGAGAGCGATGCAAGTGCAGAAAGTTACCAAATCAGGAGGATTAGGCAGTACTCAACACCAACAGGCATAAAGTCAGGCAAACAAACTGGACAAGCTAAATGGAAACTCAACTAAATACTGCCAGATCCCTAGATCAATACCACTAAACCAGGCAGGCAAATACAGCGACTCAGTAACATCCCAGACAAGAAGGAGACTTAGCAATGAACATCTTTCATTTCATCTAAATTGAGAGTAGGTGTGTGTACTTAGAAGTCCAGTGACTGTGATCCATAGGTTGCTTGCGAGTTTAATGACTGGGTGTGGAGTTTGTCACATGACATGGAGGCCGGTTGGGAACTGTGAGAGTTGCAGTGCTCTTGACTGGGTGTAGAGCCGTGAGCGGGTATGTACGATGTGACAACATTATCACACATCATCACCATTGGGATAAAAAAAAAAACACAAAAGAGAAAACTGGTTTTCTGGCAGCACCTACATGAACCATATATTTAATGCGATATGAATATCAGTCCCACCAGTATCTATCTAATGCTAGTTCACTAACTCAATAACAAATAGAAGAAGCTGACCTTTTTTAATTGACTAACAATAGTTGTATTTTGTGCCATTGTTTTGTAGCTTGCCAGTATTTTGTGAAACAAAACAAACTTGGTGTAACATAAAAATGAACGTAATGTTAAACTAGTTCTTTAGCTAGTGTTAACCAGCTTTTTAATGCAGATAATCCTGATGTTAGTGAACTAGCTAGCTCTACCTATATACGTGTTCGGTTTTGTTGTGGAGCTCACTGCTGTTTTGTTATAATTGTTGATGTAACAAGTTAGTAGGGCATGTACTGTTTAATATACTTGTAATAACAGGTAGAGACTGATTAAAAGAATGCAATAGGTAAACAAACACTCCTCCGTACCATACAAGGCCGGCCTGGCGAGAAAGAAACCTGGTAAAGGAAAGCTCAAACAGCAGCAAAAATACACAAAGAGGACAATGGATTTCCACCATAAAACATTCTGTAGTGGGAAAAATCCCACTATAGAAGTCAGGCAATCGATGCAAAAGATTAATCTAAAAGAAAAAAAACACATTGGGCGCAACCAAGGCCAAGTTTCAAAAACCTAGAACCTGTCAGGAATAGTATCAATGAGCGTAATCCTTTTCTACACAACGAGGAGGACTGTGAGGATTGGCAAAGAAGAACCCAAAGAACATCCAAGCATCCACAGGGATCCCACGGTTACTGCTCTCCTGCCACTCCCCCCATCTCTCTGCTCTCTCTTAATAAAAAGAATATAGTATCAAATATACCTTGTCCGTGGATGATATGCATGGGTGCCCTGCCCAAGTAACAAATTTGTGTGGGAAACTCTGTAGCTAAGTAAATGTCTGGCTTATATAGGTTTTTCCTGCTAAACTGGATATTTAGCCTCCATTCCATCCATGCCACCATTTGAACCCACCCTCCCCCACTTTTCTTGTGCCTGATGGTCAAAGGACTCTTGTGAAGATTGACTGGCATCATAAATTCTGATTCCTTCTGTCAGATGGTTAAGGCTTGGCTGTAGATAGATCTTTCAACATGATTATGTCCCTAAACGTACACCCAAATCAACACAGACCTGGTTGTAGAAAAACAAAATCAGTGTTTTGGCAATCTCGGTCTACAGGTTTTGACTCCATTTAAAGACTGTCATCAGAATCGAAAGGGACAGCCAACATGTGAAACCTAAGAATATGAAGGAGCTTGAAATGTTTTGGTGGGTACAAGATCTTTTTAGAAATATTTTCCGTAGGCTTGTGTGATTGTGGTTTTTCTGAAATTACAAAATTGTAGTAAACAATTTAATCAAAAACTAGACAAGAAAACAAACATTTCTTCAATTTCAGGTTTAAGTAGATTAAGAGAGGGCACAATAATATCAGCTGTGTAGTCAGGAACTGCTGGCAGGCAGCGGCAATTGTGAAAACTCAGCTGAATGGTGGATTTTTTTAGGTTTGTGCAGATTGTGCAGTAATGTGCTGTAAACTATAGAAAAAAATCCCTGTACTATAGTAAACAGTATATTTTCATATAATCTTTTTACAAATCGAGTCGTTGAATGTCTAAATGGCTGACATTTTTCACTATTGATGCTGCTCCTGCTTCAAGTATTTGGAGAGCCAAAAAACGTGCATTTAATCATTTAATGATCATGACCATTATATTTATTAGTAAAGTGTTAGAATTTACATTTTTTTGTAGGACTGTTTAATATTTTTAGGTCAAATTCCTTAATCTTTTTTACAAAAACAAAAACAAAGTGCAGTTTATGACCAGTTTGTGACCGGTTTATGACCATGCCATCCCTAGTACATATACCTAACTGGTGTTAGCTATATGTCCTATCTAAAGGTAGCTAAGTCAAATATTCATTGATAGATTTTATTTTGTGTTAATTAACTCAAAACATTCTCCAGTTACCTTGGCAGGAAGTGAGGGTGTCTTTCAAAATTGTGAAGAGGTAATGTGAGACTGGGGAAGGGGGTGGGGCTTCCAGATAGCATCAATATCGGTTAATATCGGAGAGTATCGGTTAATATCGGTTAATATTCCAGAGTCATGTGTCGAATGGCTCATCTCCGTTTTATTGAGCAGAAAATGGCCGCTCTTTTGGCATATTTTTTGAGTGATGTAGAACTCCTAACACCTATGCAAAATGCATAAAGGTTGGCAGGTCTGGTAATATAATATAATTACAGTATAATATAATTATAGTAATATAATTGAGTAAACGTAATTAGATAGCAGTGTAATATTGTGGAGAGCTGATGAAATTGCAAAAGCCTTGTTTCCCAGTCGTGTTAGACATTACAGGAAAATACTGAGTTCTGTTGTTCGCTCTACAGTATGTCAGGAATTGGTAGAGGAGGCTGATGCAAGTGCAGAAATCTATTTATGTTAGTGAAACACATGAAATCAAAGACTAGCAACATGAAACGAAACAAAACAAACAAGAACTAGATATGCATGGCAAGAACATGAACACAACGTGGGCTAAATAACATACGACGCGACTACAAATGACAAAAGCTAGACAACGAGACACACAGAATCCAGAACCTAAATAGTGACACTAATTAGGTGAAACAGGAAACAGGTGCGGGTGATCAGTGAAGTATGTTACTTGGTCATGCGATGTGCTCGGGCTGATGGGTAGTGTAGTTCTGCACCGTATTCAGCACTACCATGACACTCTAGAGAAAGTTTCACCAAATAATATTAATATTGAAACCAATGTTTTTCTGAAAAGAAAATAGAGTACTATAGCATGTTCCCATGTATTTCAGCCCAAATGATCAATTTACAATTATGCATGTATCCATTTGATGGCAGATTTTTTTGTTATGGTTTGGAAATGGTTTACTGGCACACATTGTCCCGATTAATTATTTTTAAAAAGGTGCTGTAAAAGGAGATGCCAGGTCATCCTTCTCCATCCACTGTTATATATCAGAGGCCTGGAAATATATAATCCTGAAAAATATGTAATTATTTTCCATCACACAGAGGCACACTTCTTTGAGTGCACAGCTCATTCCTAGTTGCCAGCCGTCTTTTATCCGGTCCCTCTGCATTTTGAATGAGTTATTGTGAAGGGTGACATGATGTGATTGATTATAAACTCAGTCAACAAAAAGCAGGGAAGTAATGCAGACTGTGGATGGACTCTAACCCATCACTGAGATGGAAATCGAGATAATAGCTTGAGACAGCAGCAGTGGATGGTTACATTGTTTTAGGTAGTGAACTGTGCTTGTCATTATTGAATCGTGATAGTCTGCTTTGTTTCCTTTGTTTCCCATTACGCTATTGAGCATCACTTAAAGCCTGCACAGTCTTGTCTAAGAGGATTACCAGGAGATTTTTAAGCTTTCTGAGCTTTTTGACAGCATTAAGGGGAAGACTGGCCATTGAGAAGTTTGGGAAGATACACACAGACACACACACACACACACACAAATATATCAAGTAGCAGGCCAGCTCTAGTGGTGCTTGCACATATGCAGTGTTTAGTCCATTGAATCAAACCATGGCACATTTCCTCCTTGGTCCGATTTGATTAGGCGCTTAAGAACACTTAGGGTGTGGACCAAAATAACCTCGCTCAGATGGTCTCAGATAGGTTCCAACTCTATCATGGCTCTGTTGCAGTGAAAATGTGATTTGACCCGATGGCAGGAAGTGAACCAAACATGACATGTATTTTGATTGTGGGCCACATTTTTCTGTAGATGTGAGCTGCCAAACTGAACTGTGAAGTACAGACTCAGCCAAATGACACAGATGAAGTGCTGCACAAATGCCATGTGTTCTGGATATTTGGATCGATATAGAAAAAGAGAAAATAAAAGCTGGATATGATACAAAAATCACATACCTCAGCCAACACGTTGGTTTTCTTTTGCTTTTTGGTTTGTTTATACAGTCAATTGTGAAACTAAACCAAATAGAACCAGAAGTATCATTTTGCTTTCATTTGGCTTAATAGGTGTGAAATCACCCTACGAGACACTATATGTGATTGGTTATTGGGTCATTGACCCCCCAGAGCTAAAGCTGGGATGGCAAAGCATGTCTCTCCCTCATCAACTTAAACATCTTTCATTGGAATTCAGCATTATTTAATAAAGCATGAGTTTCAGCTAGTTAGCTTACCCATTACCTTGTGTCATTAGCTAATTTCAGCTAATGTTAGCACCTGTACTGTGACCCATGTTTGTTCATGACTACCTTAATGGCAACTAATAATCCACTTGTCCATCATGCTTTTTTAAATAATGCTGTATTCCAATGAAAGATGTTTGAACAGAACCCTGCATTAAAATCATTTAACAGCAGAATAATTTTTTGTCAATCAAGTATACAAAATGATCTAGATAATTTGCTGCACCTTCTGTTTATTGTTGATTGCTGTTGTTTATGTGGAAGCAGGTGATGCTTAAAATGGGCAGATCAAGGAGGAAGCCCTTGCAAGGTCCAGTAGAGCAGAAACTGTGCATTAGTGTCACCCAGTTCCGTATTACTAGTCGAAACATTTTCATTGCGTGTTATTTTGGACAAATGTAGGGGACCACTTTAGAACAAATTCCCAGGTTGATTTTTGTTCCCATTCTTCTGATCTTCAACGATTAAAACAAATGACTCTGTCTAGATAATACTATTTCTTTATGTCTGATAGCTGACCATTATTGCCAAATTTAATACGGTATTTCTTAATAGACCAGTATTAAAAACATACGGTACCATTTGTCTAAGCAGTACTTTTACTAATGTGCTGTCTCTTACTGGACTGTAATCTATCGTCTGGGACATATTAGCATTTGAGACATATTTTACATTTATAATGTGGCCACATGCATCTGAATACTTTCACGTTTGAGTAATTGGATCACAAGACTCATTTAACACTTGTATTTAGATGTTAATAACAGGTTTGAATTGGGCCACAGATTTCACATGGTTGGAAAAGGGCTTTATTATTTCTCATCCATTATGCCAGCTAGCAAACTGGGTGCTAGCTAGCAGATGAAGCTATGACCATATGGCTACGTTAAGCTCACACACATGGGAGAAGTATTTAACAGCAGATTAATATTGGTGGCTCAGTAATACTTGAGAATTAAAGCTCAACTCATGCTAGGAGCTATTATGAAAGATACCTAGCGTTAGCTCTAATCCACCAGAACACTAACATAACATGACCTTTGCTTGAAGACAAATTAGCAAAGTCTGTCTGTCTGTTTGTCTGTCTGTCTGGAAAACCAGATTAGGTTCAGCTCTTTATTTCATTCAGTTTAGAGACTCACTAGGGCAGAGTGTAAATAATGACCAGAAAATGTGCTGTTTTCCTTGTGTGTGTGTGTGTGTGTGTGTGTGTGTGTGTGTGAGCGGAACAGTAAACGAGTGTGTGGACAGGCAGAAGGCAAACGTCTACAATGTTTTCACAGAGCTGATTTAAACACTCCTCCCAAAGGAGACAGCTCTCTCTCTCTCTCTATCCAGCTATATATGTATCTCTCTATCTTTCTCTTTTATACACACACTGTCTCTATATTCCCTCGCTTACTCTATCTTTTTCTCATTCACCTCCATTCTCACCACCTCATTCTCTCTGCATGTGTGTGTGTGCACGCGTGTGTGTGTAGTTGTGTGTGTTACTTCTCTCTTGCTCACAATCTTGTATAATCTCTGTGGCTGATTTGTGGATGTGTGTTGGTTGACGTCAGTGGCTGGGAGTAGGTGAAAATAAGCAGCCTTTGGATTGATCACTTCAGAGAAACCACATTACTTGATTATTACATGATGCATTGTGAGATGTCTTAGATGTATTTATAGTGTTAAAGATATAGATGAACAATATATGAGAGAGCTAGTGGATTGAATGTAGATGGTAATGTATATATTATAATTATCAAGGGAGCAACCTATATGTATATATCACCTGATTTTTTTATGACTGGGATTGTAATTTTGATGGACAGGTTTGCTTTGGTGCTACACTGGTGTCAGAGTTGGAACGGATGTGGCTCACAATTTGTCGTATCAAGTTAGCTTTGTTCTATGAATGCAAAAATGGCTTGTTTGGATGTTAGGATGTTTTCCATTTTGTTTGGTCCTGATTATTTAGAGTATTACCATTTGGACAGTGACTCATGCATTCAGATTTTCTCAACTGCACTCATCATAGCTCCTTAGAGCTCAAAGCTGCTATGGATAGCTGTCCATCTGCTGTACTTCCTTCATCTGAGCCCTTCACTGTTCAAGCATTAGCCATCAATGCTGCTTCCAAGCTGTCAGTCTTCTGTATTAAAGCTCTAGACTACAAGAACAAAGAAAATATCCAGTTCAATTCAACTCAATTCAAGTCAATTCAATTAACAATGGACATTGACACAAAGCAGCTTTACAGAAATCCGGATATGGATTTAGATTTATCCCTAATGAGCAAGCCAGAGGGGACAGTGGCAAGGAAAAACTCCCTGAGATGACATGAGGAAGAAACCTTGAGAGGACCCAGTCTCAGAGGAAATCCATCCTCTGAGTGACATTAGATAGAGCGATTATGAATCACTACTCATCCACAACTATATGCTATAAAGTCAAGCAGTGTAAAGTGCATTGGAAGGCGCTTCAGATGAGCATCAGTCATTTTTGATTTCATTGGTGTTTTTAGCTTTAAATCAATAGTATCAGAGTGAAGTTATCCACTGAATAATGAATGAGACTTGAGTGTAAACTGTTTTTAGTAAGTGCAGTCTTTAGGCTACCCATGCGAGATCATCCACAGCCATCTTAAGGATATCTGTATGGTACCAAACTCTTGGCAGTCTTGGCTATACATGTGCGGCCATCCTCAGAAGCAGCGAGTGATTCTCAGGTGAAGGAGGCCCTAAGCAGAGGAAAAGATCTGGCAGGCCCAGAGGGCAGATAGAGTCAGAGTTGAAAATGGCCAAAAGTTGTGGACACCTGACCATCACACCTATATGTGGTTCTTCTCCAAACTGTTGCCACAATGTTGGAAACACACAATTGTCTAGAATGTCTTTGTATGCTGTAGCATTACAGTTTCCCTTCACTGGAACTAAGAGGCACAAACCTGTTCCAGCATGACAATGCTCCTGTGCACAAAGCGAGCTCTATGAAGACATGGGGTGTCAAGGCTGGTGTAGAACTCGAATGGCCTGCACAGAGCCCTGACCTCAATCCCAATGAACAGCTTTGGGTTGCTGACTGTGTGCCAGTCCTTCTTGCCCAAAATCAGTACCTGACCTCAATAATGCTCTTGTGGATGAATGATCACAAATCCCCACAACCACGCCCAGAAATCTAGTGTAAAGCCTTCCCAGAAAAGTGGAGCTTACTATAACAGCAAAAGGTGTCTAAATCTGGAATGGAATGTTCAGAATTCAATTCAATTCAATTTTATTTGTGTAGCACTTTTAATAATGGACATTGTCACAAAGCAGCTTTATAGAAATATATAAATTCAGGATATAAATTTTATATTTATAAATTTATTCCGAATGAGTAAGCCAGAGGTGACGGTGGCAAGGAAAAACTCCTTGAGTCAATATGAGGAAGAAACCTTGAGAGGAACCAGATAGTACAATTATAAATAATTTCCTTCTATAACTGTGTACTACATGGTCAAAATATAGTATAGTTTTCACATGAAGTCTATTTTGTTGAACTGTTTACTGATGGAGACTTGAGTGCAAAACTGTTTGTGGCAATTGCAGACCTAAAGCTATCATAGCAATTGTAGCCCTAAGCCATCATAGCAAAACTGTTCATATCACATGTGGGTGTGATTGGTCGGGTGTCCACATACTTTTGGTCATATAGTGCATCAGTCATTTAGTGAAGTGTAATGTGATGTGTAAATGTAACGTGTAAATATAAATTTCCACCAGATTTTAGTAATGCTGATGTTCTTTGTACTTGCATGAATATGCTGGTAAATGCCAATCACCTTTAAAGCACAAAGTACATTCACAGCACAGCTGATATACATTTACTGATACCCACAAAATTCCATAAAAAGGCAAAGCTCGCAAAGAGCTGAAAATAACACAGTGTGTAAATCTTCCAGTAAAACAGCCAAATTTTCTTCCAGTAAATCAGCCATTACAGCGAACACATACACACTAGCTCTTTCTCCTTTTATATGGCATCATTTCTTTTATGCTAATTGAATGGCTAGTTGTGGTTGTGTTAATTTATGGATTTGTTTGAATTGCTTTGAATTGCTCTACCTTTGTGTTTCCAGGATAGGCTCCTGATCTGTTGGGACCCCAACAGAGCCCATTCATGGCTACTAAACATGAATCAGACAAATATAGAGGCATCATTATGCACCTTACATTATATTATTAGTTAATAATCAATAAAATGACTAATAAAACTTACCAAATTCTATGCCATTGTTGGGAGGAGTTATTAGCAGTTATAATCACAATGTTATTGTTGGTATAATGTTTCATGTACCTCCCATGGTGACAGTACTGTTGTCGTAGAGTGCATCAAGGTCATTTCACACTGAAAATGTTTCTGAGATGGTGTTATTCGTGCATCTTAGAGAACAGATCCACTTCCGTTCTAACCGGGGTTTAAATTCAACTCATTGAAATGCGTGAAAGCACCACCATTCCAGTCTTGCTGCAAAATCCACAGAAATTTATTCAACACTGCAAAAATGATACCTCAACAAGTAAAGATGGCTTGAATAAAGGAGAGTTAATCTAATATTTATCATTAGAAAATTATTATGTAACAAATTTATGACCATTAAGCCTGTTTCTAGACATATGTACTCATTTCAAGCTTGAGTAACATGTCTAGAAATAGGTTTAATAATCTTATATTTGTTTAAAAACAATGTAATGAAAAGAAATATTAGTTGAATTTGCCTATATTCAAGATATTTTTACTTTCTACATATAAGATATAATTTTTTTCCAGTGAACTCACATATTTCCACTTTATAAACTACATTTAACATCATAATCTATGACAGTGCTATGATCGTGCAGCCTGTAGATGCAGGGCAAATTGTCTGTATTATAGTGTCACTGTAATAGTGCTTATTTTCTGTTACTCATTTTATATTCATCACTGACCTGTTTCCTTGTTTATTGCCGTTGGATCTCTGTATTAGCCTGATATCAGAATCTCCATCTCAGAATGATTTTGGACGCTGCGCTTGGAATACTGCCTCTAAAACACTGACGTAAAAAAGTGATAGAGAAGACAGAAAATGCATTTTTCATTTCCAGTCCATAATTATTGGCGCCCTCGTGATGCTCATCTTCAGTAACCACTTTATTCTAGCCATGGATGCGATGGATCCGGATCTCGGGAACACTCATTTCCCACTAGTAGTGATTTAGTGTAGCCAGTTCATGTACTGAATTTTATTTTTTTTTAGGTTGTAGGAGGCAACCAGAGAACCTGGAGCAAACCCATGTGGACACAGAGAACATTCATAGAAACTCAACATGAACAGTACACTGGAAGACTTAAGAAAAACTATTACAAATAGTTTATATAAAAATATTATGTTTCTCAAAATGTGATTTTATTGCTTATACTAAACTTAATTTAAACAAGTTTCAAATTACTAGATTGAATTATGTAGAATGAGCGTGATCAATTCACATAGTATTAATGTAAACCAATTACATTATGAAATCTCATGAGGATGCTGACAGTGACAGGATCTATAACTATAGTATTAAATCAACACAATGTGGTGATGTGGTAGAATAGTGCAGCAGTAATGTGGCTGTTGCAGAACCCTAGCAGTCTGGGTTTGAGCCTCAGGTTGGGTGAGAGTGTGGAGTTGAATTTTATTCTAGGCTTTGAAAATTCATGATTAAATCATGTTGGATGTGTGAAAACAAATTGTGTTAATGTAACTTAGTTCAATCGCGCAGAACCAATTTGAATTAAGTAAATTCAGTTAGCTTTTTTTAGTGTACCTGAGCTCTGAATTGAACCACAGAAGTTTTATTTAAAGTGAAATACATTTACTTCAAATAAAACTTTGATTTGTACCATATTGTCAATGTGTGATTACGCTAATTACACAAAGACAAATTTTTTTTATAACCTTTCTTACCCAATAATTCATGTCAGCCATCTGGTTCTAAAAAAGCAGTGTAAATTGAATTGTATATCATTATGGAATTGTCATTTCTTCACACACTCCTGTGTAAAAGGAATGGGATGAGCTGATTAGCATGTCTAACCACAGCTCATAATAAATATACCAAAAATATGTAATGCATAGGTCTTATGCCTTATTTTTTGCACTTGTGCTATAAACTGTACTGTTGATCCTCTCTCTCTCTCTCTCTCTCTCTCTCTCTCTTTCACAGGGACGAGGAGGAGTGTGCGAGCCTCAGCAGGAGTTGCAGAGCGAATTCTGCAGAAGCTCAGAGGCAGAGTGGAGATCACCCTACTGCTTACACTCAGACAAGATAAATTCAACTCGGGTGTGTTGCTGTCCATCCATCATGGAGAACAAAGGTACATTCTGCATTGAAATGAGATAGTGGAAGAGGAAACTGTCAGAAATCCTGATTATAGTAAAGCTGTAACAAATCACATGGAGTCATACAGTGCCTCAAACATCTAAAAAAGTCATATTATACAGGGTCTTAAGTGCTAGCTGCACTCC
The DNA here is from genome assembly GCF_027358585.1 of Pangasianodon hypophthalmus. Lineage (NCBI taxonomy): Eukaryota > Metazoa > Chordata > Actinopteri > Siluriformes > Pangasiidae > Pangasianodon > Pangasianodon hypophthalmus. Next base: position 10,836,005 of record NC_069727.1, read on the forward strand.
ATTTTGCAATAAGTTCTTGTTTTAAATAAATAGGGATGCATCTGTAGCAGTTTTCAGACCAAATTCGAGTACATGTTTTTGGTATTCATCGATACAGATACGGATACAGATACAGATACAGAAATGAGTAGCTTACTTTAGGGATTGATTAAACCAGCTCTGTTTAGATTTTGCTGGTTTAAATAATGGCTATGAAAATCATACAGGCATGATCTTAGGCTAGTAGGTTTGTTCTTTATAACATTAGCTAGTTGATTTTTAAATGAAGTGTATTAGCTAGCTACATTAGTTAGCTTGGCTCGAGTAGGGTCACAGTTGAGATGAGCGTGTTTTGCTTCACTTCGGAAAAACACTTCCATAAAATCCCAACTGTAAATAAAACACATTTATATTTCATTACATCAGAATCCCTCATTGCAGCTGATCATCAGGAACAGTAACAAACTCCTCATGCTGAGTTTTATGTTTAAGGGGTTTATCAGGCTACTTGTATTGTGGAAGGATGCTGAAGTTCCAGTATCAGTATTAAGGCATCCCTCTAAATCACTATAAATGGAATCTGATGCAACTGCAGTCTACTCCTAAAAGTTTTACATAACATCCTGATGGAAGTGTTAATGTAACTCCAGAGGTGTGGATTTTTTTCATCACTTGGTGCCACAGCATTTCAGAGCTTCCAGATCACACAAGAGCAAAACCCAGGGCTGGAGAACCTCCAGAGACAAACAAGTTTTGTTCTTAAATATCCTTGTACTTGGTGAAATTTTCCCAAGCTTGGACCTTCAGCCACAAAACAGCCCCAAAGCATCACTGATCCACCCCCACATTTATAATAGGCTATCAGATGCTTTTCCTTGTATGCAGTCCCCTTTGTTACCAAATATGATGATAGTGTTCATGGCTAAAAAGTTTGATTATGGTCTCATCTGACAGCAATACATGATTGCATGTGTGGTTCCACATACTTGGAAGTTCAGGAGCTGCATTTTGTCCGTTCTCTCAGGAAGGGCAACTTACTTGCAACTCATCCAAACAGCTTGTTGTTATGGAGGTGGTATCTAATATTTGATTTTGAAACGGCTCCAACTAAACTGCAATTCTGAAGCTGATCTTTAAGGTCACCAGCCTCCTCACTATACATGCGCAGAGTGGACTGTACATACATATTACAAATGAGATTGATCCTGACTTAAACAATACAACAAAACATACATAACCAATTTATAGGCCACTATGAATCCGCCTTTAAATGAAATCTATTCAAGCGTCATTTTGTCAGGATAATCTTTGTCAACAGTGAAACCAAAGAGATCAGCCACAAGCCATGGAATATTATTGATGAGCTAAAGATCAAGCGAACCAAATATGAATATGTTATTTGGAATGAACAGATATAAATACAGGTACGAATAGGAGGTGCACTGCTACATATTTGGCTTTTTTCATCAGATATGTAGCTCTCATGAAAATGAGGCCCTGCGTGAAGCATTTACAGTATCCTTAGTAACTGCCTGGTCAGGGTCACAGTGGATTAAATTAGGCTACAAGTATCATTTATAGTATGGAAATAGAGCTAATGAAATTTGTTAGAAATACTGAAGGCAAGTACAAACAAAAAAAAATAAATGCGCAAGCAGGATTAAATAAAATGGTACCGTGCACATTATCTAGTTGAGACCAATAATGAACTCGAGTGATGTAGCTGAGGTTGAGGAACTCTCAGAGCCAGAATTCATAGACCGTGCTGACAGTGCTGGCATTTTTAACACTTGTTTTTTTTCAAAGTGTTTTTGATTGTTTCCTTAGTGGTATGGTTATTATTATTATTATTATTACACCCACTTTGGGTTTAATTTGCAATACAGGTAGAGATATTTAGAGCACAAATCTGATACAGATAGTGGCATTATCTTTACTCCTCTAGTTTTAGTTTATACTTAAACTCATCAAAGATTTTAATCACAAACAAGCATATTGTGCATTTCTATTCTGAAGCACTGTACTAATAACTGATTATTTTAAAGCTATATGTTTGAATTTTTATTTTTATTTGAATTTTCTAAAACATCTTTATCAAATGATCAAATGACAAAACAGTCATCTTTGAGAATGTGAAAATTGCTTTAGGGCACTAAAATGTTGCCCTATCATTTTTAGAGTTAATGCTGACACAGGGAGCCACTCTGATCATGGCATGTGTGTAATGACTCTGATTTGGGTCAAGAGACATTTCTTACACACATAGTATATTGATTACCCTTCAACTTTAAGGTCAACATGCTCATAACACAGGGGCTCAAGGATCCATGTTTCTTCACCAACACTCAGACACACACACACACACACACACATACACATACACACCACTAAATTCCTCATGGTTCGCAGTACCAGGAGACACTTATAATTACTTCACCATGCTGACCCAACTGCAGAATTGTGATCGTATGTCAAAGGGTTAGGCAATGATTAGGCAGGTATTGCTGATTGTCAAGTTTGATTGATAGATCCTCTGATTTCGACTGAATATCTGACTGCATGGGTCCTTGCTGTCATGAAGATGGATTGGCAGATCAATGGGAAAATATATAGTTAAATAATCAGACACACAGAGCCAGACAGGGTGATGGTTTAATGACCAGCTGGATGTATGTGCTTTAATTTAATTGATTGGTACCACACTGAGGCTTAATAGCTAGAAAGATGCCCAGAGATTCCGAATGTGTCCATATTAATTATGAGCCACATCTGTACATAATTTTTTAGCTGTCATTTTTAAACTTTGGCACTGTAATCACAAGCCTGTAACTGCACTGATTGATGTGTCTGTGGTGAAGGCAGCCATGTGTGAACACCCCAAGCAATGTTAATCACATTTACCCCCAGCTAATTACTTTTACTTCCTGCTTTCTTTCTCACAGTGTTCCATAAAGCTCCTTTAGAGGAATGGATACCTTGTTAATTTTGCAGTAATATCATTTCTAAGTGAGAATGTTCTTTGTTTTAGGCAAAACATGAATAGATAAAACCCATATTGATTACAGAATAAATGTTCTTGACACAGGAGCATATTTAGAATAATGTCTTTGATCTGGCAAATCAGTTATGGGTAACTTTACTACCCAGACAACAAACATAGAGGATTATTATTATTATTATTATTATTATTATTATTATAATTATTAGATGATGCATCTGCTTCAGATCCATAGAGCAAGATCCAGTGTCTTTAGAACCGGCCCATATTGTTACAGTTGGTCCTAAAGTGTGTTATTTTAAACCAAAGTTCAAACCCAGTTCAAACCAAATTGTCAAAAAAATTAGGTTTCATTAAAATTTTGACTGTTGTCACCACACTATTTATTTATTTTTTTTGCAGAACTGGAAAGCCTAAAACCACATATAGTCTGGTACATAAATATTTGGACACTAACAAAGTTATTGTTATTTCAGCTGTCTACCACATAATATTGGAGTTGAAATTAAATAATGGATATGATCTCAAAGGTGTAGGAATTACAGTGCTTTTTATATTTACATTTGCTCAACTGTTCCATAACACCAGGTATGTGTTATTCCTACATTATTTCACTTACAAGTAAGCAGATAAAAGGTCTAGAGATGCTTTTAAATATGGCATTTGCATTTGGAATTGAAGATCAGATTAAAAAAAAATCACCTGGTCTTTTCCCCATCTTCAGCTGTCCAGCTTGGCTGGGTCTGTTCCCATGATAGCCTCAGATTCCTGTTCTTGGCTGACAGGAGTGGAACCCAGTGTGGTCCAGTGCTTTTCTGTTCACCACCGTTGTAAAGGGCGATGTGTTATTATATCCTTCCGGGCAGCTTGAACCAATCCGGCCATTTTCCTCTGCTCTCTCTTAAGGCGTTTCCACCCACAGAACTGTCACTCACTCAATGTTTTTTATTTTTCTCACTGTTGTGTGTGAAATTTCCGGGAGATCAGCAGTTTCTGAAATACTCAAAACCAGCCCATCTGTCACCAACAACTATACCACGGTTAAAGTCACAGATCACTTTATTTCTGATATTTGATATGAATATTAACTGAAGCTCTTGACCTGTATCTGCATAACTTTTTGCATTGTGCTGCTGCCACATGATTGGCTGCATACAGTAGATAACTGCATAAATGAGCAGGGGTACAGGTGTTCCTATGTACCTATTAAAGTGGATGGTGAGTATAAATCTGGTGACTCAGGAGGCCACTGAAGTACACTGATCTCACTGTCATATTTATGGTTTATGGAACCAGTTTGAGGTGCTTTGCCAAATGGTGAATTGTGGCCATAAAGGGATGCACATGGTCAGCAATAATACTCAGCTAGGCTGCTGCTGATGCTTGATTGGTATTAAGGTGTCCAATGTGTGCCGAACAATCATTCCCCGCACCATTACACCACCACCCCCACCAGCCTGTAATGTTGACACAAGGCAGGTCGGGTCCATAGATTTATGCTGACACCAAATTATGACCCTACCATCTGCATGTTGTGGCAGAAATTGAGATTCATCAGACCAGGCAATATTTTTCCAATCTTTAGCTATCCAGTTGGTGACTCTGTGCCTTAAGTTCCTGTTCTTGACTGACAGAAATGGGACCTGATGTGGCCCATCTGCTTCAAGGCTCAGTGTGTTGTGTATTCTGAGATGCTTTTCCACCAACTGTATGTGTAATGAGTGATTACTTGAGTTGACCATAGCCTTCCTGTCAACTTTTTGGCACCATTCTGTGTAAACTCTACAGACTGCTGTCCATGAAAATCCCATGAGGTCACCAGTTTCTTAAATACTCACAAAAAACTAGCCCTGGCAAAGTCACTGCGATCACATTTATCCTATTCTGATGTTTGATTTGAACATTATCTGAAGCTCTCTCTAAAGAAACAGCTCTACTTATGTTATAAAGCACTGACACAGACTGAAGTCTTCTTTCATAAACGTTAAATGTCTCTTTACATAATGCCTTACCAGAGCAACATGTACTTTTTTCATTGTTAAATAAAAACACGTGCCCTGTGACTTGAATTACAGCCCGAACTATTGTCAGAGGTGCTGTTGTAGAAATCTAATCCACACCTTCTGACCAATCATAATCGAGAATCCAACAGAGCCGTGGAAAGTGTACTACTTATATAAAGATATAAGAATGTATTTCTTTTACTGTGCACTAAATTGAAGCGAATCAAACATGCAGGTACCTCGAGCTGGAGAGCAACGGGCAGCGCAGTGAAATCCGGCTGCACTACTGGTTAGCAGAACAGCAGAACCGCACAGAGATTTTCCCCTACAACCTCGCAGATGCTCGCTGGCATAAAGTGGCCCTGACACTCAGCACTACTCAGCTGGTGCTTTATGTGGACTGCAGCAGGTGGGCAAGATGGTGACATTATTTTTATACGACATTATCACTTGATCTAGCAAGCATACTTTGAAACAAATGACAAAAATTTTCTTTGTAGAATTTATGAGAGGATTGTGGAGACACCATCTATGGACATTCCTGCAGGTACAACTGTGTGGCTTGGGCAAAGAAATAACGTTCATGGATTCTTTAAGGTATGAATTGCGTTGACTTCAGCTCTGTATGATTTATATTTGGACATGCTTTGCCATGCCAGTGAAGTGTCCTATTTTGCTAAAGGAAGCTCATTTGTTCATTTTCATGTGAGACAGTGATTAAGCCAGCTTCTGTCAAAATGCTGATGTTAATGAACTTCTATTAGACCATGACGGTGAATAATTATTATTGTTACACTCTGTGTGTCCATATTTATTTTTCTCTATGCCTAATTCCCATTCCTAGGGTGTGATGCAGGAGGTTCAGTTGGTGTTCATGCCTCAAGGATACATCTCACAGTGTCCTGATCTGAACCGCAGTGAGTGCACATCACTGCAAAGTACACATTCATATTTCTTATGTCTTTGTGTGGTCATATAAACCTGTCTGCCAGAATAAGTTAAAATGAGCAATAATACATTTTAAATATTCTAAATAAAATAAAATAAGCTCCCCTCTGTTGATGTTTCAGCTTGTCCAACCTGCAATGATTTCCATGGTCTGGTACAGAAAATCATGGAGCTACAGGACATTTTGGCCAAAACATCTGGAAAGGTATCTGTATTTTTACTGTACTGAGTATCCCAGATTGCCTACTGACCGAGTAGCACATTTTAATTTGTAGTCATGTATTAAAGCAGAAAATGTATAATGTTTATAAACGAAAAACATTAGGCTTAAACATACATTTTCTACATAATTTAGTTTGTAGCATGTACAAATTATTTCGTTACTTACTGAAAGGTGAACTACACTGTGATGATTGTTTCTAAATTAAAAATGTCACCCCAGTTTTACACTCAGGCATAAACTAAAGGATGATCATAAAAAAGGATCCAGAGTTATGTGTTTATGTTGATAGCTCATTATCATTATTTCATTTCATTTCATTTCAGCTCATTATTTTTCTCTCTAGAAATAATAGTTCCTTTTTCTGAACAGATGAGTAATACAGACTTAGAACTTTATCAATAAATTATTTAAATAAATAAAATTATTTATGAATAATTTCTTAAAGCATTCTGCAAAAATTATTTCTAGAATTCAACAAATTGATCATTATTAATTAGATTTCACTCAACAGGCTTTAGGTTTATTGTTCATTACAGAGAAACGTGTGTGTGTGTGTGTGTGTGTGTGTGTATACAGTAATGTAAAAAACAAAACAGTAGTGTTACGTTATACTTTTTAGGTGTTCCCCTCATCCTTACAAGTTAAAAACGAGTCTACGCTCTTTAAACCGGTTCGAACATCTGTGCAGGTGTCTGATATAGTGACACTTTCTTCTTCTCTCCTCTCATCATGTAATATTGTCGTGTACGGTTGCAGCTCGCTCATGCAGAAGAAAGAATGAAGACTCTGGATGGCTGTTACTGTGAGAGGACCTGCTCGCTTAACGGAGAGATCTACAGAGACGAGGATGTCTGGATAGATGGATGCAAGAACTGCACGTGTTTGGTATGAGGTTTTTTTTTTTTGGCTCCTATAAATAAATAGCACAAAATCTATTTTAGTCTTCGAAGCAATGCAAAAGGTTAGCACTGTTTATGCTAACAGAGGTGGGTTTGTCTTAACCTTTTGTACTCTGTAGAATGGCAGTGTTGAGTGTGAGAGCATCTTCTGTCCTGCACCTCAGTGTCCTCCGGATACCGCACCAGCCTACATTCCTGGAGCGTGCTGTAAAGAGTGTCAGCGTGAGTATACACTCGTAAACACACACTAACACACACTCACGGAGATTGAGCTAAAACTGGATGGAAGCTGTTAGCTGCTGATGAAACACTCTTTGGGAGCCTGTGTTACATGGTGGGTGCTGGGGAACCGGAGACAGTTCAGGAGAGACATGTACTGCATTTAGAAATTCTATTTTTCACATTTTCACCAACTCAGGCTAAGTAACTTACTAGGCGTACACAGGATGGCTGCTGTGCATGTCCTGTGTTCATTCCGTGCTCGAAAAAATAACATATTTACATACAGTAAATAGCGGGAGCAGTATAGCATGACGCAATGACTGCGAGCAGAGTTAACTAGCTAGAGCTGTGTCTGAAATTGCGTTCTTTTATATTATTCTAGACAGTTTTTGTGTATGAATTGATATTATCTACCGGCTATTCCTGTTAAAGGAATATCAGTTGAATATGAATTTGAAAAAATCTCTGAATTTGAAAAAAATCTTTCATTCAGCCTTCAACTCTACCTAAAGATCTGTTTACCAGTCGTCTTTTTTCTCAATAATCATCTAATTTTCTACATTATCATAATTTTCTATTTGAGATGCAGCTCATGACAGCAATTACGACCACAGAGGATGGTGTTAACGAGAAAGGAACAGAGCTGGTCTATGTGTTTAAATGCTGCCCTCTCTGCTGCACAGAGACAAATAAGTGTCCCAAAATAGTCAACATGAGATTGGTAAACATTTTACAGGTCGACATGGAAACCTGACAGGAGGGATGTTTTGGCTTTGACATGCCATCTTGTGGATGTCGCTTCAAATCCTCCAGACGTACATAGGGTACGCAGGCGAGTGTGTGAACAATGCTGCTTACATTGCTGCTGTGTCTACAAAAACCGTCACCTACATACCACGAGTCTCATTTATTAACCGCGTGTATGCGTAATTTTATGCGTAAACCATGTATATGCATGGTTCTATGCATACAATGTGAATTATCAAGTTTTTCTCGTGCTTGAAGATGTGCATATGTTTACACACACTCTTGACCATACATGAAAAATTTGAGACAGGTCCACCATTTTCTAACCATCTATGAGCCGAATAGTGATGCATGCATGCATAAATATTTTGTATTTATTTCTTAGGCCACCACTCATAAAAAGTACCAAATAAACCACTTTTTTTACTCTACGCTGTGCAACACTAGTTCTACTTCATTGTCAACTTCAAGTTAATTTTCTTTGACCATTTGACGTTGCTGTATGTCATCCACAATGGCTTGAGCTTTTTTAAATGGAAGTTAATTACCATATATGGTGATTTGGGGGCGTTTCTTTATGGTAATGGGTGTGACCATGCATTAGCACATCAATTTAGAGTGTGTGGGATTTATCACCATCCATTGTGTACACCTGTGTGTATACACATGTGATAAATACTTTTGCATACTGGCTTTTTGTACGAACAAATTTTGAAGTTGTTCTATACATGTTTTGATAATGAGATAATGAGATAATTGAGACCCCAGGTCTTATCAGGATTAAAACAATCTGAAAAATTAAAACAATCTGAAAAATGCTTGTTTTTTTCTTTCAATAATATTTTCAATATTTTGAAATGTCTGTTTTTTTCATTGTAAGTGGACTAAATGGCCTTTACGTGTATAATTTTATAATTAGCCTAAAAGGGCCTTTTGGACTAAAAAAAACAGGTAACATACAAATGTGTACTAATGTTAGTAAAAAAAAAAGACAGAAACATTGTACAAACACTTTCTGTCTATTTGATGATAAAGCAAATACCTTTTATTATTGGGTATATAGTGTTTTTTTTTCCAGAATCCAAAGTATAGATTAAACAAGCTTATCATAGATTACACTAACAGCATTAGAACATAAAGAAATACACATTTTATTATGATTGTGTTCTCTGGGTTCTGTTGTTTACTCCCATAACCCAAAATTCATGGCGGCAGGTGGATTGGCTACAGCGCTCCCAGGATAGGCTCCGGATCCACCACCACCCTGACCATGATTAAGCCGTTACTGAAGATGAATGAATTATGATTGCTGTAAACTACACTTTCTGTTGACCTTTTATGCAGTTTTGTTTCCTTCATTCCTCTTTTGCTTTTCTTATTTCATCTCTCCCTCTCTCTGTCTGCTGTCTGTACTCAGTCTAACCCGTAGTCCATCAAATTTACATCCAAGTTAACTTCGCTGCCATCACACAGGGAACGCACCAAATCCTCCAAACACAAACATGCAATAATTCAAAGATAATGTGGAGCTGAGCAGCAACATGTTTCAATAAACAAACTGAATGACTCTGATTAATCACTAAATCTCTTACTTAACTCAGTGGAACTCTAACTGATCTAATTCGCTGATCATGTCTCTGTGTCTCTTTCTCTGTGGTTGTGTGTCTCTAGCTGTGTGTGTTTTCAGAGGGAGGGTGTATGTGGAAGGGGAACGGAAGAGCGTGCGTGACTCTACAGGAAACTGTCTGCTTTATGAGTGCAGGGTAAGCAGGAGCTGCATGAAATACACTAATGTTAGCCTGATTCAGAGCTTGTTTACAATAAAATCAGTCTACACAGTTTGTCTTTCTTACAAATTTGAAAGATTCAAAATATATCTAAACCTCTGTAAATAAAGCACAAAGCAAATAAGAGGTCAAAGATGTAATGTAATGTAACTTCTAGCTTATTAGCATATTACATTTTCTTTACTTAATATGGAGTTTTTAGATGCTATTCTAAAATGAAAGATTCCAGATAACAGATTGTTAATTACGGCCTGCTAAGATATAAGTAATTAAATTGTATTGTTATAGAATAGTTTACTGAAAGAGGGATTTTCTCTGTGTAATTTATCCCATGAAAGAAATTTAACACCAATTTAAGGCACTTTCTTAAAAAGAATACAAGTTTGTCCTTCTCATATTTATATATCTGTGTGTGTGTGTGTGTGTGTGTGTGTATCTGTATGTGTGGGCGGGCAGGACCGTAAGATGCGAAGAATTGAAAACATTGCTTGTCCAGAGCTCAACTGCCCTGAATCAGAGCAGATAACCCTCACAGACCGCTGCTGTAAAGTGTGTCAAGGTAAGACACACACACATACACACACACACACATACACACACACACACACACACACACAGGAGCAGCCAGAAAAATTTTAGGTAGCCTGAAGGTACCTATTGGACAAAATAAATCTGAAGAAATAAGACTGTATAAATGCAGCAAAACTGAAATGAATAAAACTGAATATTAACAATCTATTAGTAATCTTCATCTTGCAGCAGTTTGTTCATTGTCTTCTGCTCTCAGAGTCTAGATTAATCATGTATAACCAGACCACGTTACATCAGATTGCCATAATTTCCCTAACAGAACACTGATATATTATACAGTAGCCAATTAATGTGGAAGTGAGAGACATGGTGTGTTGCATTTCACTCATGCGTCATACCAAAGGTGATTAAAATGACAAAACACTTCATGTTCATAGAAAATGAAAATGATTAATGCTACATTCAAACTAACTTGAAAGTGGTAAGTCTGATCTTTATTACGTAATTACGTAAGTCACGTCGAGTGGATTTTTATTGTTATTCCTCTATACAACTTGTATACATTGGAACAAAATGTTGTTTCTCCAGGACCAGGGTGCAACACAGAACAGTACGCAAGGCTACATAAAGTGCAAATACACAACAGTGTGAGACAAGTGCAGGACAATAAATGACCTTTATTGTGCTTGATTTCAGCATGTTTGAGCTACAAACTGGGAAACAACATGGATGCCTCCATGAAAGTGTGCATTTTGTTAGCAACAAAAATTAGTGATCATGAGTTTATTATGTATTTATGTTCCTGAAACAATGAACTGTATGACCTGATGTCATATGCTGAACTCTGGGTTCCATTGCTGACTTGGATTTGTGCTTTGGGTCGTTACTGTGCTGGAAAGTGAAACTTTTCTTCATCTTCAGCTGTCGAACAGAGGCCTGCAGGTTTTGTGCCAAAATAAATTGGTATTTGGAGCTATCCATGATTCCTTGATTAACTAGAGCCCCAGTCCCAGCTGAATAGAAGCAGCCCCAAAGGACGATGCTTCCACCACCATGCTTCACCGTTGGTATGGTGTTCTTTGGGTGATCTCTAGCTTCTAGCTTGATCTCATCTGACTATAACACATTTTGCTACATGGTTGGAGTGATTTAGGCAGGCTTAGATTTTGTCTTTTTTGTGGGAAAGGGCTTCTCTCTAGCCACCCTACCCCATAGCCCAACCATGTGAAGAATATGAGAGATTGTTGTCACATGTGGTTAGTGAGCAGTATTTGCCAGATAATCCTGCAGCTCATTTAATGTTGCTGTAGGTCTCTTGGCAGCCTCCCTGATAAGTTTTCTTCTTGTCCTTTTGTCAGTTTTGGAGGGATGTCCTGTTCTTGGTGATGTGACTATGGTACCCCATTTTCTCCACTTGTTGATGATAGCTTTCACAGTGTTCCATGGTACATGTAATGTTTTGGAAATTATTTTGTACCCCTCTCCTGATCGATACCTTTTGAAAATCCTACAGAAACACCTGATCTTTATTTGACTAGTAGTAGACTTTTTACAGCCACTGTACAAATTACATAGAACAACAGCTTAATAGGAAAAACAAGACAGCAAACTTGTGTACATAAAAATCGAGGAGCCTTAGATCTTGCCACAGATGGTAGAGGTGAGTACAGAGCTGAGGGTGAATAAGGTCCAGGTCAGTGAGTCCACATGTCTTCTGCTTTGATCTTTCTTTAAGAGACAAGTTTGTCTTTGAGCTTCATGGCTGCTCCAGAACAGCATGTGTAGTTCCATCATGGCCCGTTTTCAGGAAAGCTTTTCAGGCCACTGTTTATGTTACACGTGGTTATACAGTATAAAGATACTTTCTTATACTGTACATATTGTATATACTGTATATGTGTGATGGTCTGGGAAAACCCATTGGATGTTGCTGTGGCTGAATTCTGGTAAAAAAAAAAATACAAAAATGATTGGGTTTTGGCAAAAAAGACATAATTTTTTTTTTTTTTTTTTTGGAAAAGTTTTCCTTCTGCAAAGATCATGTTGGGTAACGTAGCAGTTTAATGAACATGGTGGTAAAAACAGTCAGCCTGCCTAAAGATGTTGAAAACCTTGATGCCTAAGTGTGATTTCCTCACATGGTGAATGTCAGGCTTGGATCAAGTTGGTAAATAGATACATGCCACAGTGAACCAGACAGAAGACTAATTAATTCAGTTTGTAATCAGATACCATCTGTCAAAATGTCTGTGATGCTCGTGTGCTGCAATTAGAACAAAATCTTTAAATGCAATTTTCTCTCTCTCCCTCTCACTCTCTCTCTCTCTCTTTTTTCTTTTTCTTTTTGTGTTAACCCAAAAAGTTATGGTTGAAAATGCAAAAAATGTATTTCAGTTCAGGGAAGCCTGTAGTTTTCTGAACTAGATATAGTAGAAAATGTCGAAATTTTATCACACATATGCTCTTTATACACACACAAACACACACACAAAACACGGGGTTTTGTACATATGTGTACATTCGAAGATACATCCTCATCTTAAGATTTACATAAACTGAGATGTTTTTTATTTTGCTATTTACAGAAACATATAAGTAAGCATAAATAGTATGTGACAATTCTCCTTAAAAGTGTTTAAAGTGAGATAAATAGAAAAGAAGGGAGAAAGAAAGTTCTAAATTACAAACAGTCCACATTGCAGTTCAAAAACATTAAAAATGACTAATAAATCTTTTTTTATAATATTCCTTGTAATTTTTACTTATTTGGATATTTGTTTGTGCTTTGTTTGAAAACCTTTGTTTTTTGACCCAAAAGAGTGTGAAAGCACTACTTTCTAATTATCTCTAATAAATCATAAGGGTAATCAAGGTATTTGCATAGAAGGTTTTACATGTAAAACACTAGGAAACAGTTTCTCTCTCTGCCTCTCTCTCTCTCTCTCTCTCTCTCACACACACACACACACACACATTTTCTTCTAATTAGTTCCTGTTTAAGATTGCTACCTCAGCTCATTATACACATAAACATTGGGCATAGTCAGTGTTTACCCGCTCCTGTCCCTGACACCTCTAAGCTACTTTTAGAACTGACATTCCCCTACACACACAAACACGCACACACACACACACACACACACACCAATATGTTTTTTAAGTGGTGTTTCTACTGTCTCTCTTGCAGGACATGATTTCTGTGCCGATGGCTACAGCAGCATCTGTGTGGAGAACTCGGAGTGTGTGAATCTGGAGGCAGGAGCCTGCTGCAGCTGCCGAGACGGCTACCGGGCAGCGAGGGATGACAGCGCATACTGCCAAGGTAGTTAATGACTCGCTCAGGAAATGAGCAAACCTGCCTCAGCTCAGCAGATGTTTAATACCAGGCACATTTGGAGCACATTTTCTGGAAATTAGTTTTTATTAAGGGAATAATGCAGTCAAAAGTTCCTAGCAGAATATATACACAAATTTATATATACATATATATAAACAGCTCTGACCCTTTGAGGCATGGACTATACAAGACCTCTGAAGGTGTGCTGTGGTATCTGGCACCAAGATGTTAGCAGCAGATCCTTTAAGTCCTGTAAGTTGCGAGGCGGGGCCTCTATGGATGAGACTTGTTTGTCCAGCACATCCCACAGATGCTCGATCGGATTGAGATCTGGGGAATTTAGAGGCCAAGTCAACACCTTTGTCTTTGTCACGTTCCTCAATCCATTCCTGAACAATTTTTGCAGTGTGGCAGGGCACATTATCCTTCTGAAAGAGGCCACTGCCATTAAGGAATACCGTTGCCATGAAGGGGTGTACTTGGTCTGCAGCAATGTTTCGGTAGATGATATGTGTCAAAGTAACATCTACATGAATGCCAGGACCTAAGGTTTCCCAGCAGAGATTTGCCCAGAGCATCACACTACCTCTGCTGGCTTGCCTTCTTCCCATAGTGCATCCTGATGCCTGGCGCCATCTCTTCCCCAGGCCAGGTGCAAGCGACACACACACACCCGGTCATCCACTTGATATAAAAGAAAACGTGATTCATCAGACCAGACCACCTTCTTCCATTGCTCCATGGTCCAGTTCTGATGCTTACGTGCCCATTGTAGTTGCTTTTGGTGGTGGACAGGGGTCAGCATGGGTACTCTGATCCGCCTGCAGCTGCGCAGTCCCATACACAGCAAGCTGCGATGCATTGTGTGTTCTGACACCTTTCTGTCGTAGCCAGCATTAACTTTTTTAGCAATTTGTGCTACAGTAGCTTTTCTGTGGGATCGGACCAGACGGGCTAGCCATTGCTTCCCATTGTCCTTGCTTGGACCACTTTTGGTAGGTACTAACCACTGCATACTGGGAAAACCCCACAAGACCTCTCATTTTGGAGATGCTCTGACAGAGTTGTCTAGTCACAATCTGGCCCTTGTAAAAAGTCACTCAGATCCTTACACTTGCCCATTTTTCCGGCTTCCATCACAACAACGTCGATAACTGACTGTTCACTGGTTGCCTAATATATCCCTCGCCTTGACAGATGCCATTGTAACGAGATAATCAATGTTACTCACTTCACCTGTCAGTGTTATTGCGGATCGGTGTGTGTGTGTGTGTGTATATATATATATGTGTGTGTGTGTGTGTGTGTGTGTATATATCTATAAATATATATATATATATATATATATATATATATATATATATATATTATATATATATATATATATATATATATATATATAATCTAAATAACCTCTAAATCTTAGATTCAGAGATTCAGATAGATATTTGGTTATAACAGAAAATCAGCCAGTGCTTCTTGCCAGACCTTTAACTGATTTGTGCTTTTGACAGTTTTAGAGATCCGTCTCACGCAGAGTAAAGAGAAAGCAGGCTCAAAGATTTCTAATGAGAGAGAAGTAGTTCTGGTGAATACTCAGTTTCCCAGTGAATGAGTATTTCATTATGACCATCATCCTTGTGTGTCTAATCAGTGCGCTGCTTCACATGCTGGAATACAGATATGTGTGTGTGTGTGTGTGTATGTGTGATTGAATGAGTAAATGTGTTATGAGCACTCATACTCAAAAACCAACATATACAGAAGGTTAATTATCACTCAATTATGAGAATCTCAGACAGATGCACACATGGACTCATGCATGGACAGAAACATGAGCGGACCAATGGCAGAAATCGTAGATAGCCTGAAAACCAGAGTTTCTGGACATGTCCATGTATAAGTAACATCTCTGTATGACAAACAGGAAGGAGATTATTGAAGAAAAACTGTTTCAAACATTTGATCTTGCTGTGACCTTGATCATGTTTGGATCAATTCCAGAATCATATCAGTTTATCTGCTGATTACAGTGCTGACTCCATATCAATCCTACAAACACTGAACCACTCATACTTGAGATATTGCACTAACAAGAATCCCAGATGGATAGACAGATGGACAACCAGAAAACATAATAGTGAATAGTGAAGTGTGGCCAAGTATGGTGACCCATACTTGGAATTTGTGCTCTGCATTTAACGCATCCAAGTGCACACACACAGTAGTAAACACACACACCCGGAGCAGCAGGCAGCCTTTTTTTGCTGCAGTGCCTGGGGAGCAGTTGGGGGTTTGGTGCCTTGCTCAAGGGTCTTACCTCAGTCATGGTATTGAAGGTGGGAGAGAGCACTGGTCATTCACTCCCCCCTCCTACAATCCCTGCCAGACCTGAGACTCGAACCAAGGATCTTCAGGTTCACCTTTGGGTTACAAGTCTGAGCCTCTAACCATTAGGCCACAACTGCCCCAAATACTGCCGCCCCAAATACTGCCGCCCCAAATACTGCCACCCCTAACATAATACCTCCACCACTAAGAAAATGCCTCCACCACTTGGTGGCAGAGGCATACAAAGTGAAACAGTAAAATTAAGACTGGGCATATACCTTTGGTGCTTGGACAGGAAAGTGTGGCAATAGTTAAAGGGGCCTTGACCCAAAAATATGTTCTCGAGATGCCTTGTATTCTTTCATTCCTTTATTTTCCACTGAGCATAGTCCCAAAAAAAAAAAAACCTATTTTAACTAAATTAGTGTGTGTAATGATTTTGAAGTTGAAATGATTCTGATGACAAAATTCTGTTGCAGTGTATAGATTAGTAACAGCAACAAAAATCACATACATTAAAACTGTTTCTTGCATTACAAGAAAAAAAAAAAGAATGTTAGGTCATTAGGAAGCAGTGTGCGAAATCTTTAGAACATTTTCGAATCTAATGCTAATAAAATGCGAGTGAATGTTGGTGCTGTGCTCACTCTTTTTTGGCTGTTGGATTGCAGATATTGATGAGTGTGCAGAGGGGAAACATTACTGCAGGGAAAACACTGTGTGTGTGAACACGCCAGGATCATTCATGTGTGTGTGTAACGAAGGCTACATCCGGATTGATGACTACTCCTGCACTGGTGAGTAAGGACTACTTTTGCTTGGTAGTTTCTGTATTTTTCATGAGAGTATGTGTATACGAGCATGTGCAGATAGATTGTGCCTCTAAATAGATTTATTTGTTTGTTTTTGTGTGGGTTTCATTTATAGGTACTTTTTCTGTATGTATCAAAAACTGCTCCAGGAAGTATAATTTGTCCCTCCTATTGCACTGTGCTTCTGCTAAAGTTTGGTGGAATAAGCATTCTGCTGTATGGCTGGGCTAAACTGCACCAAAACATGCTAAAGTCTTCTTTTGTGTTATCTCATTAGCTCCACTGAGTAATTTTTTTTCAAAGGCCAATCATCCAGTCAAGTCAGAGATGCCTTGCTGAATATTATGCTATCTTGGTTTTTAATATATGTTTCCCAAATCGACTCGGCTGAATAAATCGAATTATGAAAAAGCCAATGGAATTAAACCCGATTATTAATGCAAGAGTGAATGCTAAATTGCTCTGCGCCCCTTCTGCTACTGATCCAATGGAACAGTGTATAACTCATTCCAGCAAGCGTTAGCATGAAAAATGTTTATTACATTGTACAGAAAAGCAGGGAATCATTAGCACTTTCAATCATTTACTGTATATGCACAACTGCCCACAGAGAACAGTGTCTATTACTCTTCTGGGATAATAACAAGACAATCCGCAGGCTGGGAATAAAACCCTGATTAATGGATTAAAGTAGTATTACCTGTAAAATTTCTGTAACAATCTCATCAGCACACAGAACACAGCACAACCATGGGCTTTTTTATTTGTGCTAGTGTCTTTGGGACCATGGATCCACAGTAACATATAATTTTTCCAAAAAAGAGCTTACAATGCATGTACAGGACTGAGTGCTCTGTTACAAGCAAAAGGTGCTTTAACAAAGTATTAGTTAGGAGGAGTGCACACTTATGCTACCAGGTGATTGTAAGTTTTTTCTTTCTTTCTTACTTTTATTTTTCCTGAAACATTTTTATTTGGTTTTCACTTGAATTTTGTTGGTGGCTGTGTCGCATTAAATGTGGGAAATAGATCTGATATGATTTATTTTGGTTTCATTTTTTATATCACTAAACCGTGCGATTTTAACAGCAGTGTGAAGACTTTTTATATCCAATGCACGTGGGACAGCAGGGCTCAAGTGTGCTACATTAGCCATTACCCCTCTAGCACATATCACTGTAAAAAAAAAAATGCCTGTCTACAATATCATTTCTGATAATAAATGGAAATGCTAATTGGAAATTGGAAATTGAAAGTGAAATTATAATTATACTTCACATTCTTTCAAATAGGCAAACGTGCATAACTGTTGTGCTGAGATTTGGTATTTAGACCACAACTACTGGTAATGACAGCCTTCATTGCAACTAGAATCAGTACTTTACTGTTTTAATTGCTATGATGAACATGGTTTCATGTTCACTGCTTTCATGTTGGTCTGTCTTTGTGTGTGTGTGTGTGTGTGTGTGTGTGTGTGTTTTAAGTTTAATCGGTGTGGATTCAAAAGAATTTTAATCTGAAGTAATTAAGGCTTTATGAAGGCCATTGGTATCATTTTGGCTGTTGCTAATGAAGTTTTTTTTTAAAGTTGAAAGTATCAAATATTTTAAAGCTACAACTCTTTGTGCAGTGGAGTGGAGCTTTAAAAGTCAACCATGACAATCTTGGTTGTGATTCCTGAATGCTCTGTAGCTCAGTGGTACTATGAAGCCCAGATTCATAAGGTTTTATGGGTACGTCCTTGTAAGGATTTGTTAAGAGTACTTTCTTATAAGCTCTAAAAAAAAAGTTTCAGTAAATTACTTCAGTTAATTCCCTCACTAAAAAAATTAACATGTTGCGTTGCAGTACATAAGCGTCACTCTTATTGATTATTATTTCTGCTTTTTTAGGCTGTCAGGTAGGGTTGTGTTGTGTTTGTATAATATTTCATTGTAGCTTTATGAGGTATTATTAATGTATAAGTGAAGATAAAGTATGTGGGTCTTTTGGTCAATTATGATGATTTATGAAGACAGGCTACTCTGATGCTTTTGGGACTCGGCCCTATTTAGTTGTTCTGTTCTCTCTGAAATTTGGAGAGAAGGAGTGGATTTAGTTATCTTTCTGATTTCCAGCCAATGCTGTGTACAGCTTTGGCAAAAGATTTCATTTGTGCTATAATTTTTTTGCTCAAGTCATTTATTATATTGATTACAGAGCAACTTGGTATATACTCACTGCAAAAAAAGAGATCTTAGCAAGGATCTTAGAATATATATTCAAATTGATCTTGCCTTTCCTATTATACGATTACAATAAACCAAATATAAGATTATTAATGCTATGTCTAGTCATTTTACTCATTTCAAACTTTATATTTTCTTATTCTGTTGGCATAATAGAATAATTTTGCTTCTTTTTAGAAATAAATGCTTAAAATAAACACAATTATCTGCCTATTTCAAGCTTGAAAATACAAAAAAAGTCTAGAAATAGGTTTAATAATCTTTTACTGTAATCTTTTATTAGGAAATTCCAGATAGATTTGGCTATATTCAAGATATATAAACTTGCTGCAAGTTTTACAGGTACAGTGTTTCCTAATCCTATATATACATTATCACTTATTATATATAGTTATATACAGTTATGACTTGTATATACAGTTCAGTGCATTTCAAGACTCATTAATATTAATGAGAATCATTTAGCTGGGCTGTAGCTGGGCTCTTACTCTGGTCTCACACTTGATAAATGACTGCTCTAGAATTCTAAGTCTTTCCTTTCCTTCAAGCCGCTCTGCACCCATGGGCAGCCTTTAAGCTCTTTTTCCCAAGCAGAAAAATTAATAAGCTTGGGAGAGAACTGATTTTTTTTTAGTAGGCTAGGAACGAGGTTTCGTTCAGGTTTCAGTTAGCTGATGGAGGTGTGTATTGTTAATTTACAATTTCTCATAGTTCTGTGGTGCCTGTGTCTATTTCCAGAGCATAATGAGTGTATAAGTGGACTACACAGCTGCGATGAGAACGCACTCTGCTTTAATACAGTGGGAGGACACAGCTGCACCTGCAAACCAGGGTACCTGGGTAATGGCACCGTCTGCAGAGGTGAGCTAACAACCATTTGCATAGCACTCACATCACCAGACAAGGCATCCATGAAATTTGGATTAAAATTAAAAACCTTAATAGATTTATCTATTCTATAAATGGTAATAATTTCTGAGATGTCTCAGGATGGGCAGGGGTTGATAGGAGTGAGCCTTTAACCCTCTACTTAATCCCGAACTACTTAATACCTAGCTGCTCAATTGGGCATGTAAGTAATCAGCCATGAAGGGGTGTGCTGTTATAGGAAAATAATCAAAGACAGGGTGGTCTGACACTGTTGACACACTGAAGCTGATTGTTTTCCTGAAACAATGCTTCCTGAGTTGTGAAACATCTGTGAAACAGGTCAGTTTCTGTTATCACTTACATTAGAATAGCTATAATCAGTCATTCCCTCATCAGCTTCGCTTTTTTCCTCTCTCTCTTGAAGTTAAAAGGAAGAAAAAATTTTGTTTTTTATGTTATGGAGAAACTGAAAAGCACAAAATCCTCTGTCCTTTCCTGTACTGGAAAACCTATTACAGCATTACTGTTACAGTGATGACTCCTTCCATAAATGTTAAATCAACATCTAATTCCATGTATCACCATATCAGTCACCATTATCAACAATTTATCTTTGCTAAATAACAGCATGTTTTTTAAACCATTTATTACTAGCCTTGGGTTATTTGGGGTGAGCTGTTTCTATAGAAACAGTAAAATATTTGAACGATGCTTTAATACTGGCTCTATTGTCAGAGAGCTGTTATAGGAAAATAATCCCCTCCTGACCAATCAGATATGAGAATTCAACAGCTCTGTAGTTTAAGGGAACACTGTGGCAATACAAAGTTCATAGTGAAGTTTGTATTCAATTATATTTAAATCTCAAGGTGTCATTCTTGAATTTATACAGCCATTTCAGTGTTTTTTTGATTAATGAGTATGCTGAGTATTTGTAATATATACGGTCCACAAAACATTAAACAATTAAACAATTAAACACTTTAACATATAACTTAACATTGCTGCCTTTCATATAGGCAAGCCTTCATCTTATTAGCACACAAATCCCAGCTAAAATGACATCTATCTAGCCAGCTATCATCCGAATGGAACATGGTGAATGTTATAGATTATGTAATATATAGTTGTATATATTACATAATCTATAACATTCTAACTAACATCTATAACTATATAGTTATAGATTATGTGATATATATGTTATAGATTATGTAATATTATGTGTGCTAAAAAGCACATGCCTTGTTTTCCAATCTGAATCATACTTTCACAAATGCATATTAACTGCCTCTTTTGATGAAATTCTATGTTAAGCTGCCTAATGTCCTAAAATACATGTATTGTAACTGTTATAACTCGTCTTATGTGCTAGCTACAGTGGATATAAAAAGTCTACACACCCCATGTTAAAATTGCAAGTTTTTGTGATGTAAAAAATAAAACCAAGATAAATCATGTCCGATCTTTTTCCACCTTTAATGTGATATAGCAATCAAAAAAATTCAAGTGAAAAACAAATGGAAATGTTTTAGGAAAGAATCAAAAGGAAAAAAAGTACAAAAAATGCTCCGGAAAAATCTAAGCCATCATCAATTCATTTCACAATTCATTTCCTTCTTCTTCTGAAGCCATTCCTTTGTTGTTACTGTGCTGGAAGGTAAAATCTTTCATTATCTTCAGCTGTCTAACAGATTGACATTTGGAGCTATCCATGATTCCCTCTATCTTGACTACAGCTCCATAGCATGATACTACCACCACCATGGTTCACCGTGGCTATGGTGTTCTTTGGATGATAACCTGTCTTATTTTGTGGCAAACGTATCTTTTAGAATTATGCCCAAAAAGGTTCTACCTTGGTTTCATCAGACCATAACAAGTTTTGCTTCATGGGTTGGGGTGATTGTTGTGTCAAAATAAAGCTGGGCTCGGATGTTTTTTTTTTCCCTAAGCCATAGCCCAGACAAGTGAAGTATACGAGAAATTGTTGTCACATCCAGGGAGTGACTAATACTTGCCAGATATTCCTGCAGTTTTAACAGGGACGTGTTGACTTTTTATATCTACTGTATGTTAGTTAGCCCTCTCTTCCATACAAAAGCCAAACATCCAGTAAATCCAGGTGATTAAAGGAACAATCTGAATAAATGAGTGGGAAAAATATAACAAATGCAGATACTTTGGGGTCCTTTTACTGGTATGGTTTTAGTTCTAATTGTCCCCTCAGAGAGGGGAAATCAAATCAGAGTTTTTCTGACTGAACACCTTTATTCTATGATGAAACATTTCTGTCCTGATCAGAATGCTTTCTTCCAGGCTGAAAATGTCCCCATTCACAGGCTACGAGAACTCAATGAGTGGTTTGATGAGAATAACAATGGTGAAAGTCTTTGCAGTCACCAAATCTCATAGCAATTAAACACCTGTGGGGTTTGGGCTGTTAGACAGCGCTCTCCATCACATCATCATCAAAACACGAACAGAGGGAATATCTTTAGGAAGAATGATGTTCATTTCTTAAGTACAGTTCCAGAGATTTATAGAATTAATACCAAGACATATTGAAGCTCTTCTGGCGGCTCATGGTGGCCCGATACCTTAAAAAAGTTCCTTTAATTTGTCACTAGTCTGTATGTATGATAAGCTAGTGAGAGATTGCAAGTAAACAAGTGCTACATACACAGTACACTAGAAATGATGACATACAGTACAATGTCACTGAATTCATTTTATTACATATATTAGTAGCTGTCAAACACAATCATTGTCATTATTACAAGCTGTTATCATTGTAATGTTGTAAACCTTGATAAACTATTAGAACATCCTTAAAGAGTTTTTTATCTATTTGTTTGGTCACACCTGAGTATGTGTATGTGTTGCTCTTTGTTGCTGCAGCACAGTGTGATGAATTGTGCCATAATGGAGGCTCCTGCGTGGCTCCAGACACATGCATCTGCCAACAAGGCTTTACTGGGAAGAGATGCGAAACAGGTGAGAGTGTGTGACCAACTGCTATGGACCATATGCATATATTCTGTAAGGTTCTGTGCTTATGAATGTGGCAAGATGATGGATTCTATTGTGATAGAATAATGATGATAATGGAAAACTATTGTGAGGTAGAATTTGACACACAATGCATACAGTGCATTCTGGGGCGGCAGAATGAGGTAGAAGCTCTTATTGTTTCTCTTTTATCGTGAAGGATGCTGTCTGTGTGTTTGTCTCTACACCTCTGGTCATTTGTCTAAGTAAATCTATGTGAAAGAAAAGGTCAATTAAATTGGCATATGTTTACAACATTACTGATGAAATCAAATGAAATAACATAATCTAATACAGCAGAGCATTTAAAAACATTCTACCAACATTAAAATAAGGGTGCTTTCACATCTATTAGTCTGATTCCTGCGTTCAAGTCTGAGTAAAATTGACACTTTTGGTTTGTCATTCGGTTTGTTTTCTCACTGCACATAATAAAAAGAACCAAAAAGTGATAAAATGTTGGCTGAGGAGTTCATTGATTGGTCATTCATTGGTCAGAAAAACAACAATCAAAAAAGTAAACAAACTTTTGCCAAGTGTGTGTGGAAATCATAAAAATCACCCGAGCACTGAGAGGACAGAGCGACACTGTATGCATTACTGGATAATTATAGAAATTACTAGTTTATAACGTTTTGTGTATCACATCCACTGTTTATTTTCTCTTTTTGTTCGTCAGTCCCAATCTCTCATCACATTCCGCGGCACTCAGCTCAGTCGTCTGTCTCTGGATTGTGGCTCGCGGCTCAGTTTAGCAGCTCACATCTACAGAAAAATGTTATCTGCAACCCAATACGCACTGCATGCTTGTTTCACTTCCTATATTTGGGCCGACTCAAGATTGAAACACTTTCTCACTGCAGTCGAACCGATTGGAACTATACCAACACCATCTCACAGGGATGGTCTCAGACCGGTTGTTTCGGTCCGCACCTGAGTCCGACTGATGTATTCTTATCTGCACAAACGAACCGCACCAAAGAGGAAAATGCACCAGGGTTCATTTCGAACGGACTAAACACTATGTGAAATCACCCTACGATACCTAGAGTAGTTTAAGTGCTGTGGTATTAAACCCATTGCTTTTGCAGACCTGAATGTCTGGACAAAAATATCCACATTTGGAATAGCCAGTGAAGTATTCAGTCTTAGGATAGAAATACTGCCTGATTTTTAAGAGGCTTTGTCCCTAGAACACGTAGACTCTGATTTACTAAATGATTGTGTATGTAACATCTGCAGACTTGACAACACCCTCAAAAAACATGCAAGCGTTTTGGTCTGGTTTGCTTGTTCACCTTTAATTAATATAGATATGCACTTTGACATGTTTCTAACTAAAGGTGCAAAATGTAACGCAGTGTCAATGTAATTACATTATTTTGCAAATGTAAAGCGCTTTACTAAACCTGAAAGTCGCTTCAGGAACAGTGACTGTGTATGCCAAATTACTGGAACTGAAGAGCTGATATTAAATTTGCAGAAGCATGTTCTCCACCACTTGAAGAGTCTGAGTAATGAATAAGCTGATCTAAACTATGCTTTAATATATCCAAACAATCAGCATGTTTCTGAAATGAGAAATTACTATTTCTGCAGTAGAGTTGCTGTAATATTAGATATCTGCCACACTTTCTCATTACATCCCATCAGATGTAACATCCCAAACAGAGCCTCTGAAAGAGTTTTCATTCATACTCTATTTACCTTATTAACAAAATGCTAACTTGCGTCTGTGTGATTTTTACGTGTATATTGAACAGCTTTCTGATGTCTCACTCCCGTTAAGTTAATCAGCTTTATACTTGAAGATAAATTAACACTTTTCTGGTCGATTTTTTCTTTAGAGAACTCAGCACGACCATTGATTACTAATAGCACAAACAAGACTCATTTATTTATTGTGTATACCGCTATTTTTTTTTTAAATCACCCAGTGGCACCTAGTTCTGTCTTAGTGAAGTGCTTTAAAAAACCTAATACCAAATGTCAAGTCAAAAAATTGCACAGAAATCCTTCTAAAATTGGAAAAAACATGGATCTAAGAATTAACATCATACAAACTGAAAAGTTACCCCACATACCATGACTCAAAACTCTCTCTCTCACACTCACACACACACACACACACACATGCACACAAACCCATAGATATTTATAGTAATACTGAAAGAAGATGGCCAGCTGGAGCATTCACAACAGGATTAATTGGCCAATTTTAGCCTTTTGCAGTGCTACCCTACAATGCAGTTTACAAATTATTCTTCCTGCAATCAAATTCACTGCAATCCATCACAATGACTAAACTGATTACAGTTTTTGATGTTCATTATTCAAGGGTGCTTGTAGAATTTTAAAAGGACACATAGCCATGCCAAAACAGGTTAGCCAATGCAACTGCTTATTGCATAATGCTGTCACAACAGGACATGTGGCTGGAGTGTTCACCAGCATATAAAGTGGCAAGACAACACCTACACACTTATGTGTGATTGACAGAAGTGTGTGAGAGAGAACGGGCACATGGAGAGAGAGAGAGGGAGAGAGAGAGAGAGAGAAAGCTAGAGAGAAAGATCGAAAAGCTAATGGTGTGAGAGCAGCCAGGATGTGTGTGAGTGAAATTTGCTGTCCTTCTCTGGTTGTGTAATTCTGGTGTTCTTGGAGAGCATTGACAGTGACACTCATAAACTGATAGTGTTTTGACCAAAAATGAGTTTTTATGCCAATAATATACTCTCCACTTTAAGAAAGACGTCTCTACTTTAAGAAAAAACACACCCTGTACAGATGACAGCCTTAAAAAAGCCTTAAAAACTTTAAATGACTTCATAAAAATACATTAATACAAAGAATTATAGAGAACCAAATGGAACTGACTGAATTAATAATTAGAGTTAGCGTGAACAGTGATCAGTGGATTGCACAGACAATGAGATTCAGGTTTCATTTTTTTTTTTTTTTTTTTTTTGACTTTTTCTTCAGCTGTTGAGACAGAGTCTGATGTGGATGATGTTGATGATCATAACTCATTTCCTACTGTAAACTTCTAATTCTGTAAAATCTGACATTAATATTGTTTTTCCATAAGTAGATTAGACTATTGCAATAATATGCAAATATTCAGGGACATGCCCCTTGGTATCTTATTCTGTCTACTCAAAGACTTTGTATTAATAAACTTCATCCTTTGGCAGTGAACCTTGTTTGTTAATTGTAGAAGGTTTCCGTTTATTGCCAATATGTGCTTTCTCAGATTAGAGGAAAAAATCTATTCGTTTCAATAGGTCTTGTAAAAATAACAATTTTCACAATAATATTACTGTTCTACATGTGTCTGTAATGAAAAGCTGCACCACCACGTAATGTTCTAGCTGCACAGTCAAGCAGAGAAACTGAATGAACATTTCCTCCACCGGAGTAAGCATTTCTCTCTCTCTCTCTCTCTCTCTCTCTCTCTCTCTCTCTCTCTCTCTCTGTCTCTTATTATGAGGCTGTTTGAAGGCTGTAGGCTGAGAGCAAGTGAGTGGAGATTGCCTTTTTAACTGGTGAAGATTGGCAGATGTGTCACATGACCAGGATGCCTGGCTAAACCTTAGTTCTGCTCCATCTGATTTTAAATATTTCCAAATCTGCTCAGGCACATTCAGTTCATCAGTACATGAAAGACACTTGCTGAGAAATCTGACTGAGAAATCTTACTGAGAAGGCCAGACATGATAAATGCCTGATTGAATTAAAACTTAGCTTCACGTAGCAAATGTCATGTAGTGGATGTTTTCGATGTTGGAGAATTTTAGCAAGAGCCAAGGTAATGACATTTGAATCTGTTTTGTTTTAGGTAAGATTGTATAGCAGCGCCAGTCTAAGGCTGTGTGGATAGGTGAGGACAGATATAAAATTTAATGATAGCAGGCCTACCTGAAAGTGCTGGAGACTCAATCTCACTAAATTCTTTCATAATCAACTTTTCAGATATTTAATGCAACTTTCAGATATTTCTCCAACTCAGGGGTTGAATAACTTGTATAATGAATCTCATACCCTCAAGTCTCACCGAAACACTCATATCTGAGAATGACTTAACATTTCATATGGTGCGATTTAGCATTTAGAAAGCCAGAAAGAAAGAAAATAATGAAAAAAGTGTTAAGGGAATTAATTGGAATGAATAGTCAGCCAAGTATGCCTTGCTCGAATAAGAAGCGAAAATAAAAATAAAAAAATAAAAGTAAAAATATAAAAACAATAACATTTTTGTTTTTGACGGCATTTTAAAAAAATCCATCTATCTATCTATCTATCTATCTAAAATAATTTTTGTATTTATTTTACCTCTGTTGAAACCAAGAAGAGATGTTTTACAATGAGAACAATGTTTGCTACACAATAATACAGTTCTATTAGGCAAATAGAGTAAATACATAGAGTAATACATAAAAAATACAAATAAAATAAATATAGAAATAATATTTTGTAGCAATGTCTTGAAAAAAAATAGTGATAATAAGTTGGGCCCTCACATAATGGATGTTTTACACAGCGACGATTTTAGCGTGATGTTGTTTTTGGGTAATAGCACTGCACTTCCTTGTTTAACCTTGTATTTACTCTAAATTAGGTATAGTGCCATGTCACCACCCCTGCATCATGAAAAGTAGTGCATAACTGATTAGACAAGACTATTGTGTTTTAATCTTCGCACTCAAGACTCTGAAGTCCTGCAATGATTCAATGGTCATTTCTTTTAACGATGCAGCATTTAAGGGCCATTTGTTCATAATGCAGTGCCATAAAGCTTGCAGTATCTAATCCCAGTAAGTATTTGGAAGCAAGAGCTCTCTGTGTAATTAAGACAGCCCCTCAGGAGGCCCCTTAGGAAATAATGGTTTATATACAGAAAGATAACAAAAAAGTTGCAATGATAACAATGAGAATCACAGTTTTTGTACAGTTTTATACAAGACAATTTTATTCTAACTATAACAATTACCTTTGTACAGTGTCATAATTTCTGTTTTTTTTAATGAAACAGTGACAATGAATGTAAAGATTTAAAGGCATTTTTAAAAATAGTGCACTTATTTTAGGGACCAAAAGTTGATACAGTAGCTGTCTTGCATCAATTTATGCATTGTAGTGCAACTAAAGGTCTGAAGGTTGAATCTGAAGTATATGGAGTCTGTTGTCTGTTCTCTTATTTAATGCCAGTAAAGCAGGGCATTATGAGACAGTATTATAAGCAATATTTGGATGAGATAAGGTTACTGGACATATAAGATAGATAAAATAAGATATACTTTATTGTCCCTTCAGAGAAATTTTTCTTGGACTCAGCGCTTTGTATACACAATTGTACACACAGCATATTCAATCATACATTCACATATGTACATATACTAGTGTCATCATTTAAAACAACAGTGTTTCCCAGCCTGTGTGCCTATGAAACCCTATTGCTTACCCCTGCTGTACTTGCACAGCCCCGTTATTGTTACACAACTCCAGAGTTGTTGCACAACCCCATAATTGTTACGCAGTCCCGCAATTTATGCACAACCCCATAATTATTGCACAGTCCCATTACTGTTGCATAATTCTTTTATGTCACTAATCTTTAACTGTTGCACAATCACGCAGTAACATGTGTTAAACATATGTTTAAGTAATGTGGCTGGAGGACGTCTTGTGACAGTCTGTAGTAATTATAATTGATTGGCAAGTTACAAGCGATGTTGCTGTAAGTCACATGAGTGTCTTCATGATTTTAATACAAGCTGATTGTTTTGATCTTTTGACTTAGTGCAGTGGGTCGCATTGCTGCCTCACATGTCCTGGGTCTCTGCTTCGATCCTGAGCTCGCAGTGCTGTCTGTATACTGTTTCTGTGTGTGTTCTTATTGTGTTCATGTGGGTTCATCAGTTTGAATTAAAGAATATATCCAGCCTTGCCTTTTGCTAGTCCCTGCCTTTTATGCAGATTTTATTTTACAGAGAGTGTGTGTGTTTGTGTGTGTGTGTGTGTGTGTGTGTGTGAGAGAGAGAGAGAGAGAGAGAGAGACTGTTGTGTGTGAAAATCCCAGGAGATCAGCAGGTCCTGAAATCCTGAAATGGTTAAGATCACAGAGATCACACTTTTCCCCCATTCTGATGTTTGATGTGAACACTAACTGAAGCTTTTGATCTGTATCTGCATGATTTTATGCATTGTGTTGCTGCCATATGACTGGC
Organism: Pangasianodon hypophthalmus; assembly: GCF_027358585.1. Lineage (NCBI taxonomy): Eukaryota > Metazoa > Chordata > Actinopteri > Siluriformes > Pangasiidae > Pangasianodon > Pangasianodon hypophthalmus. The sequence goes on from NC_069727.1 coordinate 10,865,198, forward strand.
TGATTGGATAACGGCATAAATGAGCAGGTGCACAGGTGTTCCTATTAAAGTGGACGGCGAGTGTATATTACAGCTATAGATGGCTAACACTATGTACATACACTTTAACCAGGCACACAGGTGTGCTAGAAAATTACACAATATGTGTTTCTACTAGAGGTGGATGATCTGGCAAGAATTTCATATCAGTTTTTTCAGGCTGGATCATGACCCATGATATGATCATGATTATTTTTCATATTGGTTTTTAAGACTATTTTGCAAGTTAACAAATTTTGGAGGGAAAAATGGCTATGTTTATTAACAAAATACATTTTTTGCTGAACTAACTATAAATACAGCAACAATCTTGTGTATGGAAGCATGAATTTTAGCTGATATAGGCTTTTACCGGGTTAAAAAAGTGACACAGTATTTGTTGTATTTAACACACTTGTTTTGTGAGTGTACTGTACAGGAACAACCAATGTCAGTGTAACTTCTAAAGTACATCAGGGGCCGTATGGTTGAACTATGTGTATTTTATAGGCAAAGTATATCCTCTTGTTCCTCCAGTTAAAGCTATAAAAGATGTACCCTTGAGGCAAAACGTTGTATTCTATACTATAAATGTACCACTACATTTTTTCTGAGAGTGCTCTACCTTTGATGCATCTTGGAACAATGAAACGTTCAAGGAAGATATGCAGAAGTCATCAACAGGGAACGTTAGTCTTTGATATGAGTTTGGACACTAAGGAATGAAAGCAAATGCCTTTTCTGAATGAAAAAAAATGGAAACATGTGTAACCAGAAAATATTACAATAATGCCATGATTGAAAGTTATTATCGAATGAATAGGCTTTGAATGAAAAATATTTGCAGATAAACTCTCTTTCATTACCCGTTTCCTTGCTTTTCATGGCCTTGGTATATTTGAGCTGCATAGTAATTCCAAATAATATTCTAATTTTATTCGAACACTGAAAAAAAAGAATATGCAGCTTGAAGAAAAAGTATAGGGTCAATAGTCACAGAGTTGAAACAGCTGCAGTGCAGTTAAATTTATTACAGTTATGTTGCATTGTTCAGAAGAGACCATGTAGTCACTATAAAACAGTGTATTTCTGCCTTGTGCACAATGTTTCAAGGATAATCTCTGAATCCACAATGAGCCTGATAAAGCCCAGGGTAAAGCAGATAAGGCAGGATCCAAAGCTAACTGGTGATTCCAAACAAGAAATAATTGATTTAGATTTTAAAAATCAAAATTCTGTACTTGGACCCCTAACAAGGGCCTATTACCATTTGGTAATTTAACAATAATGTTATGCATTTTTTAATATTGTAGTAGTGTCAATGTTTTATTTGACGAACGCGTATCAAAACAAGTACCAGGTACTTAGAATTTATGATCTGAGATCATTCCAAAAACAAGGCTTGAATGGAAGAATAGGAATTAAATCAATTCTTCCATCTAGGTTTGGTGCTGTTTATAGTGGCTTATGAGCATTTGAGATGGAAATACTGTGACACATTACTTCCTGGTAAATGCAAGTAAAATTCTCTGAATCAATTTACTGGTATTAAATGAAACCTTTACATTGTAACTTTGTAATTTACAACTGTGTAATTTACAACGACTATTTACAGCTTTATAATTATGTTACAAAGTTATGTACAAGTTAGTTAGCTAGCAACACTTGCCAAATCGAATCGAGGTGGTTACTTCCAGGGTAGCTAGCTATCTACATGTAGTTAGCCAATTTATAGCACAAACAATATAACAACAAAGCAGAAAAATCTGAGTGTGTTTGCCTGCACTCTTGGCCTTTCAGGGGTTGGTTCTCAACATTTTCACTCATGTGCAAACACTCAGTGGTGACACAGCGAAAGGACCCTGTGTCCTCAGCACTAGCCCCAGCGAGATGTAAAGGTACATGTAAATACTCTCATTAGTCAGAGGGGAGACTGATGAGGAGATAAGATTGGAAGTGCAAGTGAAAGATAATTGAGACTGTGTGAGAGGGTGGAATAAGGGGGCTTGGTGTTTAAAGAGCACTCACTGATGGTAATGGCATGACCCTGAGGCTGTGTGTCTTCTTCATTCAGATTGGTTTTTGCAAATGATACTTAGAATTAATGCAGTTTGGTTAAAGACATATTGAACACAATGAGCAGGTATTCTCAGGATCTCTGTATGTAGACTAAAGTGTCACAGTGTTTTTATTCATTCATTCATTTTTGGTACCACTTTATCCACTTTATAGTAAAGCTAGATAATGGTATGCATGACTATCATTGTGTAGTGTTTGCATATTTATCTACCACTAATGTCCACTTATTTATTCACATTAATACATTTTTCTGGGGTCTTTTTCACTGAAAGTAATGGTTTCCAATGATGTTAGGCCATTAAACTTCTTTTCCTTTGTGGGGAAATAAGACAGAAATTATGCATAGTGCCATCTAACCATGACATTTCCTGACTAATTAAAGCCAGCAGATCTCACTCCAGGATCTCTGCTTGGGAAAACACCCCCTCAATCGATAGTAAACTGCCAAAATGCCAGCCTGTCCTTTAAGGAACAAGGGTATTCAATGCATATGAAAAGTCTACACACGCCTGTTAAAATGGAAGGTTTTTATGATGTAAAAAAAATGAAACCAAAATAAATCATGCCAGAACTTTTCCCATCCTCAATGTGAAAATACAATTTATAAAAAATTAAGTGAAAAACAATCAGAAACATTTTAGGGAAAAATAGGAAAAATAGGATAACCTGGTTGCCCAATCCGTGCACACGCTTAGCCAATTGGGGATTGGCTGTGTTCAGAATGAACCAATCACATTCAATCTCATGTTCAAAAGTAATTAGCTGTCATCAATGAAATTAGTCTGATTAACAACAAATAAAGGCCAGCTGTTTCTGTAGGATTTTCTTCACATCTTCTTGGTTTCATCTGACTGCTGAATCAATGGTCTGCAAAGAGCTTACAAAGCATGCATGGTATCTCACTTGTCAAAGGGTATTGATCAGTAGAGAATTTCCATGGAACAACAAGGTCATTAGCACCACAGTGACATCACCAAGAATCCGTCCAAAATGTATAAAAGGACAAGACAAAAAAATTTACCAGGGAGGCTGCCAAGAGAACTACAGCAATATTAAAAGAGCTGCAGGAATAACTGTAGGAATATCTATATATAAGCAGTATTGACCAAGTATAACTTTAAAACGGAGTAAAATGAACCTCACATTACAAGCCAAATGGGAGGACTTGACTAGAGTTCTATTCATATCTTTCGCACTATCCAACAGAATAGAGACAGGTTTCAGATACAAATGCTCATGACCTCTGTTTTATAAGAAATTTATTGTTTCAAATAATGTGTTTTATATCGTGGATATGGCTGTGGTAGAACTAACATTAGATATTGTCTGCATAGCAATGAAAACTAAGGCCCTGGTGCCAAAGTAATTGACCAAGTGGAAGCAGGTAAATTATAAAGGAAAGGAGGACAATTCCAGTAACCAGAACAAGAGAGGATTTCTGATTGGGAATAGAAATAGACACCAGTATCTGAGAGTTGAGAAAGAACTGTGTTGTGTATTAAAATCAGAGCTAAGATCCAAGAGAATGATGTTTAGAGTACTAAGGAGAGCATTCATATCAAGGAGGAATGGAAAAAATAATAAATAAACACACTAAAAGACTCATAAAGACTAATAAGGACTAATAGAGGTGCCAGCATCTGTGGTTTAGCTGTAGCATTTGCAGTTTTTGACCCCTTTGCTCTCAGCTAAAGTAGTGGTTGGACCAAATACAAATAAAATTCAGCCAGCGGAAAAGCCAATTCACTCAAGGGTGAAAGGATGCAAGATGAGAAAGACATGCTTTTGCTTCTGGTAGTGGGTACTTTCACTTTGCACCAGATTTATTTGTGAATTCATGCACCTCAGGCTTGTGAGCCAACAGAAAGCAAAATTGGGGGACTGTGATTTCTATGGTTGCTTAAAAAATGGAGGAGCTGCTTATTATTAAGTAGCGTTCACAGCAGACCTTTGCTTTGCTGTGTTGCTCTGCACACATCCTGGGAGGGTGGGGGGTGTGGGGTGTGGGGGGCTGAAATCGGATAACTCTATTCAAGAAGGTGGAATGTGCTTTTTTCTGTATAAAACTATACAATGTCCCTGTTTGTCTGAGCTCAGAATATTCTGAGACATTCTGTTCTGCATAATTCTAGAGTCCCCAGTATGTCTATGAGCAACATAGCATTTCCTGTTTTATGTAATGACACAATGGAGTCCTGATTTAATGTTTGTCTTTAGTTAGAGGTCTCAAGAGACTGCTGTGTCTGAAGCATGTGTCCTAGAATAATCAGTGTGCATGACCAAATAAGCTAATGGAATTGTACTGGAAGAAGGGCAGTGTGTATTTCAGACATCTTGAGGAACGAAGAAAGTAATGAGGATGTCTGATAAAAGGGAGCTTGCAGATGTCATAAGCCTGTGTGCTATAACTTCACAGTGACAGCGAATATGACAGAGGTGTAAACAGAATATATGCTGTATATATACTCAGGCGTAACACCACCCAGGTGCAGTACAGTGTGGTGTACCCACTTGTTTGGATATACAGGAGCAGGATTCTGAGGTTGTGAGATGGTATAAACAGTGGTCAGCTGTATTCTAAAAAAATCTAAGCAAATGACTAAATTGATCAGGATAGTAGGCCATATACTGATGAATGGAGTTAATAAAGAGGAAACAGCAACACCTGACACCTTAAGATAAACCAATAATGATGTCAAATTGACATCAAACATCTGTCTCAAGTGATGTGGATTTTTTGTTGACATAAGGCTGTTATGACACTTTCGGGGCTGACTTAAATTAGAACATAATGAGAACAGGCTTAATAGCTTAGTGTATTATAGCTTTTGGTATTTCAATCACATAATGGTCATGATGTGACATGTCAAGCATCATAGCTAATTTAGAGTTGAAGAACTCAATGCTCTAGATATAAATAAAAATCTTATAAGCAGAAATAGGTAAGTTACTTATGCTATGTAACTATGTCACTGTTGAGCATTTACGATGTAACAGTACCATGCAGCTGGAGATTTTGGAAGTGTTCAGTTTTTTCTGTTAAAGTAATACCAATGCTTAAATCCAATACTGAACGTAGATCATTAATCATTTTTGTGAAACCAACAGGCTAGGACTGATTTCCTTCTAGCCCAGAATGTAGATTTATGCAGTGGATTACTTTCTCAATCATTGATTTTCAAAATACCTTTGGAGAAACTAGAAGTAAATAAACAAAGAAACCATTGCCCAATGAAAGTACAAATCACACGAAAAGAGAAACGAAAGAATCATGATTTTCTCTTAGCGAAAGAACTAGCTGGAAGCGCAGCTTTTCTGTTTGCCATGTTTGCTATTCGGAAGAGACATGTCATGATTGCAGACTTGAAATATTTGACTTGTTAGTAGTCAAAAATGGTGCTGCATGTCTTTCAGTGAGTAGCTTACACCTACACCTACACCTAAATCTAACCACAAGCTTAAACTCAGTAACCAAAAGGAAACCTCCTCCCCCCATAACCCCCCAAACACACACACACACACACACACACTCAATTTTCATTATAAACCACACATGCTGCCCTTTAAGTCCCAGAGGTACTGTATATTGTCTGAGGTAGCCAAGACGAATGAAGGCAGTATAATGCCCAATGTTGTTGTAGACTCCAGGTCTGTAGAGTAACCACTCTATTCCTCTTAAAGACTGAATGGCGTGGAAGCTTAATTGATACATTCCATCAAGGCCACTAATAATAGTCCTTTATGACTGCATGATTCAAGGACATAGAGGGAAAAAAGAAAAACTTGTTAAATACATGTGTTTAATAGGAGACTATGTGAACTCAGTGGTGTTGACTGCAGCAGGATGGCCTTGATTTTTTTTTCACTTTTCCATTCACGTGGAGGTGAATCAAGTTTTTCAGGTAGCACAGGGTGGTAGCTTTAGTCTTAGTCAAGTTACAAAAGCTCAGATTCTGCTGCAGTTTATTTGGGCTACCATTTTCAATGCCAGGTTGGCATTCTGGATCTAACACTTGCAATGGCAAGTGTGATAAACATTTTTCAGAAGTGAAAGTTCAGCAGCTAATTAAATCCTTTCCTATCAGAGCAAAGAACCTTTCAAATTTTAGGCATTAGATTATATTAATGGACTGACTATATTCAGATCTAATGGTCAGAAATTATGTTTATAGAAATGTTGTCTCACTTTTGTCCCTCTGTTTGTTCTTTGTCCATGTGACAGACATTGATGAGTGTTTGAATGGCTTTGTGGAGTGTGACAGTCGAGCCACATGTGTGAACCTTCCAGGCTGGTATCACTGCGAATGCCGTGATGGCTACCATGATAATGGAATGTTTTTATCAAATGGGGAGTCTTGTGAAGGTAAGATGACCCATACGATTTTCTGGACCTCTCTAGTTGGCTTTTCTTGGTTCTTTGTTCTGAAGTTTAAATATATACTAGACATAATTATAAACTTTTGCTCTACCTTTATGTTTTGTTTGCTAATTTGCAACATATATACAGCTGAATTATTACATTTGATTTTGTAACTGGAGTGCTGCAGAGATCCACAGGTCAGACGGGAGAAGTTGTTCACAGGACAACCATAGCATAGTCCGGACACAAAAGTCATCTGAAATTCAATTTTTGGGGATTCAACAAACATGTGGAAAAAAAGGTGGTCTGATGAGACCAAAATGGAACATTTTAACACTTTAGTACAACCAGTGCTGCTCATCACTGAGAACATTGAAACATTGAAACATGGTTGTGGTAGCACCATGTTGTGGGGATGGTTTTTTTAAGCAGGGACTGGGAAACTGGTCAGGGTTGACGGCAAGACGGATGGACGGCAATCTGTGACAAGACTTGAAAATTCCTGTTCAACAAATGTCTCCATTCAGTCTGACAGCTTGAATGCAGCAAACAGAAAGCTAATAGACACATATCCCAGAAGACTTTCAGCTGTAATTACAGCAGTAGCTGATTCTACCAAATGTTAGCCTGGGGGAAGGAGGGGTGAATAATTATGAAAATGTATGCTCTTTTATCTAATTAACCTTGCCAGAGTAAAAATATTTTGTACCTTCAAATGTTAGACATATTATGTGAAAATTGTTTAAGACCTGTGTTTTCTTTTGTTATTCTTAGATCAGGGTCCCTGAACAAGATATCTAATACTATTCATATAATATTTGGGATATATTTTAGTATTCATTAGAAAAATTAGGCCCTTCTATAACCTCTGTTTATCGCACACAGATAAATCTAACAGCAGCCTGTGTTTGTTGGCTGTTTTGCAGATATTGATGAGTGTGAGACAGGGAGGCACAGCTGTGCTAATGACACAGTGTGTTTTAACATGGACGGAGGCTATGACTGCAGATGTCCTCATGGGAAAAACTGCACAGGTGACTGTTTTCATGATGGAAAGGTGAAGCACAACAGGCAGATTTGGGTGCTGGATGAGGATAGGTGCGCCGTATGCTCCTGCCAGGTAAGCACAGCTAGCAGAAAGTGCACACAGTGTAAGCATGATGGAGTGATCTCAGTCTTACCTTTTCTTTCTCTAGTCTGTTTATGAGTTTATTTAGTTATAGATCTATCAGTGACCAGTGACTTTTATTTTAGCTAGATGCAGACACCTAGTCATGTACAAAATGCATCAACCTGTCAGGGTTTATTCATGGTATGAGAAATATCATCACATATTGTAAAATGGGCAGCTGGTTTGATCTTGAACTCGGGTTAGTGACTGCGTGGAGTTTTGCATATTCTCCCCGTGTCCGTGTGGGTTTCCTCCAGGTTCTCCGGTTCATGCCCAGCATTCCCTGGGTAGACTCTGAACCTACTGTAACTATGACCAGGAAAAATCACTTGCTGAAAACGAATAAATGAATGAACCAAGGAAGGAAGAAAAGAAGGAATTTGAAACATTCTATATTGAAATGACACTAAAGATATGAGTTAGACTTAGAGGAACATTATGTATTGTCATTTGGCACTGCATAAATGTTTAACATAGTCTATTATAAGGTCTTACTTTATTTTAGAAATAGATTTGCTCTTTGTGCAGTGGCAATGACACTGAAATACAATATTTGAAATATCTTAACATTTTTCAAACAAGATTAGTTTTGATCATTCCATATCACACTAGAAGATTAAAACTACCACACAGAAATGTCTTATTGGCCATCTAGAGATTGGCAGGAAGGACTTCAGATGAGTCTCATACCATTTTAGTGCTGTGTAATGTCCACTAAGTATGTGAAACTATGAACATTCTTTGAGTGGACTATAACTCAGGTATAAAAATAAGATGAAAATCTATCATGGTGATGGGGAACTTTTATCAGTGTTTAATTAATATATAATTTGTAGGATTTATATAACAATCATATTTGCTCATTTTCTCTCCATAGTCAGGCTTGGTGATGTGTAGGCGGATGGTTTGTGACTGCGAGAACCCGACAGTGGATGTCTCCTGCTGTCCAGAGTGTGACCCACGTCTCAGCTCTCAGTGTCTGCTCTACAGTGGCCTTCTGACGTACAACAGCGGTGACACTTGGGTGGAGAAGTGCCAGCAGTGCCAATGCATAGTGAGCTATTAAGCATGCCAACACTACATTTACCAAAGCTAAAACATGCTAATTCTATAATCCATCATAATGCATTTGCTAGATTTTTATTTGTTTTATTTGCTACACCAAAGACACATCATGGTCATTTTATATCTGGCAAAGTCACACTGTGCTAACTTTAGTAGCTGCACAGAATCAACATCATGCATAATTTAGATACTACACCAAAGCCACATCATGCTATATCTACAAGGTAGACTCTGAGATTGAGGAACTCAGGTTTTACTATGTGTGAATCAGGTTGAAGGATGTCTAGCAGATTTATTGTTGTTGTTGTTTTTTCCATATAAGGCTGCCATTTTAACAATCATCTCTTACATCCTCTAAGGACAGTGTGCCTCTTATATGTCTCCATTAGTCTCTATTTGTCAGTGTTCATACATTAACTGCAATGCCTCACTGCTTCTCTGCTCATTTCACACACTAATTAAAACATTAAAATGCATGAACATCATTGTATATATAGGGTTTCTGCTGCAGGTAAATTAGCATACATAAACATGCAAATTATAAACAAGGACAAACATTTGCTGTTGTTGTATTTCTATATACATAAGTAAGGCAGGATACACACATATCACTGCCTTTAGGTAAATCAAGGTGAAGCATTGTGAAATGGTTCTATACAAATTGTTAGTCAGCTCCACGTTTTGGAGAATCTACTTACAGAAAGGACATGAGAGTTTCATGGTTCATTTGCATGCTGAAAAGGAGGCTTGGTGAATGAAATGGTACAAAAAGGTTTGAATTCATTTTTAGGCACTCTAGTAGTGTCGGGATGCATCGATAAAGAAGGTGGTATAAGATATCAGTCTAAGACTGTGCTCATTTACTCATGTGTGTAAAAATTGCTCATATACTCACGTCCGATACCTGGTGATACTATGTGACGTAGGCCTAATGTACGTGATGCTAATGAGCAGACAACAGGAAATAACAGCGATCTGAATTAATTGAATTTAATTTAAAATCAACTAACTAACAATATAATAGAATGAACCTAGTAGCACACGTGTGCACATAGTATGTTACTCATTTCAGGTTCCAGATAGGTGTCAACGTGTACAGAAAACATGTACTCATACTTGGTCTGGAAAAATTGTGCCAATGCATCACTAGTTAAAATGGAATAATTTGTTTTCCAACAGAGAAATGACTAAAATATTGAGATGTATCTAATGCAGTATAGCTTAAGTGTAAACACTACACTGTATGATAGATAGATAGATAGATGGATGAATGGATGTACTTTCTTGATCCCCATGGGGAAATTTGGGTGCTACAGCAGCAGTGGACACTGAAGTACTAGACAAAGGTATAACTTTCAAACAGAGTGCAAAGAGACATCAGTAATTATGTGCAAAAATACAGGTACAAAAATCCAAGGTGCAGAAGGACAGCATCAGAATAACAGTAACAAAATAGGTGCAAAACTACAACAAGGCAATATTGTGCCAGATCATGAACAGAGATTAGAATACTGAGCATTCATTATGATTGTTTTTAAAAATTAGATTAGGAATTTCCATTCTGATTTTTTTTTGTTATAAAATTAGATTATGAAGTTCCATTATTTATGGAGTGGTTAAATCCAATTGAGCTTATTTGAAAAGTATTAGGTCCGGATATTTCCGCCTCAAGGCTACCTCTGATTTAATATCAGTTATTAGATATTTAAAATATGCTGAAACTGCTAAGGTGTACGGAACAGCAAATACAAAGATATTGCATAACATTTGCATAGCATTAGTGTTTCATATATGAATGGATATATTAAGACTAAATATAAGATTAAGCCCCTAAAAATGAGCAGAACGCGATATTGGCATTTGCTATATTGCCACTGGCATTTGCCATTTGGTATTGCAAATTCCCACCTACCAGCTACCTCTCCCTATCACACAACAGCTGCCGGGGGAGGGTGGGGCAAACATGTGCTTCCTCCATGACACCTGAAGCCGACCTCTGCATGTTTTTGATCTGCTGCTCATGCTGCATCACGTGGCAGTGTAACATACTCAGAAGAAGCGCTATTTGCCCCATACATGAGCTCACAGACCTCGAGAGAAGTGTCAGGAGTAATGCTCTCCCTCCCACCCAGAGAGCACAGCCAGTGTTGCTCTCTTAACTCCTGGCCAAAGATAGCTGTGGCATCATTTGGATTCAAAATATCTCCTGATGATACAGAAGACTTTTCTGTTGCAGTATTTTAGCTTGCAGTTACACTAATCTATAACATTGTATAGGTCTGTCAATAACTCTCTGATTTAATAACTATTTAAGGTAGTCATTATTTTTGCTATTTATGATATATTTTGGGTAGAATTGAATAAAATAAACACTTCTGACCTTTACTGTGACACTCTAAACTGCTGTAGAACACAAAAAATGTTTAAATGTAAAGTAGACGGTGCTCCAATTGCACTAAATGAATCATACATTAAAAAAAATTACAAATCTATAACATTATAGTGAATGGATGTGGCAGACCATTACAACACCAGGTTAGGAATCACTAGTAATCGTAGACTTCAATTAGATGAGTCTAGATTTATTAATTGGCACTGGAAGGGCAAGATTCACATATTTCAGTGTTTCACTGGAATATACTTTGGTGAGGGTCAGGGGAACGACAGTGGGGGAGGGGGGGGAGGGTATGTAAAATGTTTTATATGTCATTTTGCTAAATAAAAAAAAGTCATAGAGTAATTAACGTTTAAAGCATTAATAAAGGAGAATTCTTACCAGCTCCAGCTTCTCTAATTAGTTCATGTTGCTGCCGTTCTTCCCCTCCCCTTCACTGCATTCTCTCTTTCTCTCTCTCTCTGCCGCTCTCCTTCTCTTCCCTCGAGCTACATTCACCTCCAAATCGGAAACAAGGGGTGTTCTTGGAATGGATTGATAAATAATTTATTTTTTAATAGGATGAAATATACTTGAGTTGTCATCAGTATACTAAGTATCGGCTACGTCAAGACAAGCTTTATTGCCAGCCCTTATATCACAGCCACGTGTTGTCATTTAATACGCAGTTTCTTAAGAGTCACTGTGCTACATTTAACATGGAACAGCAAGTGAGGATAAAGCAGTAACAGTACAAGTGCTTTAAAATGAGGGGCCAGCTGGCAGAAATAAATAGGTGCAGGGAGTTTGTGCAGCAAATCCAAGCCCCAGATCTTCCAGATACTACCACTGCTCCAGCTCAGCCTCAGCCTCCCTTGGGGATTTGTCTTTTTCTCGTTATTCACAAAGCCTCTGTCTCTCCATGCGAAATTGAATCATAAAGTTCAGCTTGCACATAGACAGTAAATCTCTAGAGTTATATCGATCTGGGCACAGATACAGGTTCCTCTCTTGCTTTCGTTGCTTTTTTTGCTTTTGGTTTGTCATATCCCAATGTACTTAATGGTTTCAGGGTTGCCAAGGCATTACAGCACCACCTTTCTTTTCAGCTCACTCTCTGCTCTGTCAGCTCACAGTATTTTAGCCTCACATATCATCATTGGTTTCAGCTGTGCAAAACCTGGCAATGCTTTTTGCTTGTAAATACTAATTAGAAAATTAATTCACTTAGTCACAAATATTTGAATCATGTAGTTTCTTTTTTAACTCTGAATGCTCTTCTTCTTTTTTCAATTATTTCTTTCTTGTGCTGCGTTCTTTTGTCCTTTTTATTCATTTTTCATGTGTTGGTAATAGTAAAGAGAAAGACACTCATCTAATTCATCAACAAATACTACTGATCGTGAACATGTCACTCTGTGCTAGTTGGAGTCACAGAAAGATCTGATTTGAAAGAATCTCACAGCCATGTTGATTATTAGATTATTTAATATCATTCCCTCCAAAGTAGAATAAACATGAAATTGAAAGAAAGAACTTCAGTGAATGCCGATGGTGAGAGACAAAGAGAAATGAAAGATGAAAAGTGTCATGAGAAAGTCTGTGTTTGTGTTTGTGGGTGTGAAATAAAAGAATAAAGACACGGCACCAGAAGCGACAGACCAAAGAGAAAGAGAGAGAAAAATAGTACATCATGTACATTATAACCAAGAACTTTGAGCCAGTCAGTCCGCTGTCTGGTAGGAAAGCGAAAACTAAGAAATGGGAGATTAACCTGAAAATAAATAAATAAATAAATAAATAAACAAAAATAAGAGCAGTCTTTTACATTTCTCTCCATAATTCTAGTAACAGGATAAACACTTTATATCTTTGTCTTTGAGAATCCTATTGCATATTTCCTTCAGGGACCTAAAATAATGAGTTTTTTTTCTTGTAAACCTGTAATCCCGAGAGAGCTCTAACATACCGCTCTAAAGGCAGCATGCTGCCGTGAATAGACATACTATTGTGTGTGGTGCTGTTTAGTAACTTAGAGTCCTGGAGACTCAATAGCCGAATAAATTCACACATTTCCTGCATATACGAAATCTGTGCTTGTGTGTGTGTACATATATTAGATGACCCATTGGCTGGTGTCATTGGTTTCAGAAACTGCCCTCACATAACACACATTTTTGCTGCACTCGTGATGTTCGAAAATAATTTTGCTTTATATACAGTATACACACCTACCGGCCACTTGGAACACCTGTACACCTGCTCATTCATGCAATTGTCCAGTCAGCCATTTAGTGGCAGTAGCACAATACATAAAATCATGCAGATTTTAGGTCAAGAACTTCAGTTCATGTTCTCGTCAAACATCAGAATGTGATCTCTGTGATTTTTTAAAAAAATATATTTTTACCAGATGGACTGGTTTGAGTATTTCGGAATCTCCCGGGATTTTCACACGCAATAGTCTTTAGTGTTTACACAGAATGGTGCGGAAAAAAAAATCCAGTAAGCAGCATTTCTGAAGGAAACTGCTGATGGCTTGTTAATGGGAGAGGAAACGGCTTGTTGATGAGACAGGTCAGAGACGAATGGCTAGACTGGTTCAAGCTGATAACAAGGTTACAGTAACTCAAGTAACTACTCGTTACATCTGTGGTGAGCAGAAAAACATCTCATGTCAAACCTTAAAATGGATGGGCTACAGTACAACAGCCACAAGACTACATCGGGTTCCACTCATGTCAGCTAAGAACAGGAATCTGAGGCTACAGTGGGCACAGGCTCACCAAGCCAAGATTGGAAAAAGACCAGGCGGTGTTTTAGTTATGGTATAAGATTTCTGATTCCTGATTTCTGATTCCTCTGTGTACATATGTTTCTGTTGCAGCATGGCGAGGTGGACTGCTGGCCGATGCCCTGTGCTCCATTGACTGACTGTGAATTTGTGGCAGTGCCTGAGGGCGAGTGCTGCCCCCGTTGCGTCTCTGACCCATGCCAAGCAGACACATTGTACAATGACATCACCAAAACATGTGTGGATGAATACGGTGCCACACGCTTAAGTGGCTCGACCTGGAATAAACATGCCACTGAGTGCTCCATCTGCCAGTGCAAGGTACGACACACACAAATACATACAACTTTACGATAATTCGCTACTACAACTATTGACATTATTTTCATATTCTTTTCATACCCTAATAAATACAGTTACCAATATGAACCAACAGGAGTTGATTGGAATTCTTTCTTAGAGTTGATATAGTAGAGTCCAATAGCCCAATACTAAGAGTAATTCATAAGAAAAAGAAAAGTTTACTCATGTTTGATGTATAATCAAGATTATCCTATGGAATTGAAATATATCAAAATATACATAACATCAGGTACATTAATATTTGGACATTGACAAAATTGTTGCTATTGCAGCTGTCTATCACAAGATATTAGAGTTGAAATGATGTAATGAATATAAGCTTCTGATGGTATTTACATCCGAATCGGGTGAATGGTGTTGGAATTGCAGCACTTTTTTTGTGGGCCCCTCTTTTTTAATGGACCAAATGTAATTGGACAATTGGCTGCTCAGCTGTTTCATAACACCAGGTGTGTGTTATTCCCTCATTATTTCACTTACAAGTACGCAGATAAAAGGTCTAGAGATGATTTCAAATATGGCATTTGCATTTGGAATCTGTTGGTGTTAACTCTCAATATCAAGTCCAAAGAGCTGTCACTGCTGGTGAAGCAAGCCATCATTAGGCTGAAAAATCAAAACAAACCAATCAAAGTGATAGCAAAAAGGTATGATGTGTCTGCGGACAAAAGCAGCAGTATGAACTCTGAAGTATATAGGGCTAAATATATTATCTGCTTAGATACAGCCAAGTGCTTCAGAGCTCAGAGCTTCACACTGCAGATGACAATGACATACTTTGAAAACAACTCAACTTTTTTAAAGCGAACACAAGCAATGTTCTGCAGTGGCCAAGTCAGTCACCTGACCTGAATCCAACTGGCAAAATGCCCCAAGAACAAGCAGGAACTGAAGACAGCTGCAGTAAAAGCCTCGCACAGCATCACCAGGGAAGAAACCCGGTGTCTGGCGATGCCTTTCTCTTCCAGACTTCAGGAAGTAATTGACTGCAAAGGATTTGCAACCAAATATTAAAAAATTTAATTTATGATTATGTTAATTTGTCCACTTACTTTTGTCCCCTTAAAACCTATACCGTTCACCCAATTTAGAGGTAATTATTATAGTATTATTATTATAATATATTCATTATGTAATTTCAACTTCAATATATTTTGGCAAATGAAAATAAATATAAATTTGCCAGTGTCCAAATATTTATGGACTTGGCTGTATATAAAAATATAAAAATATATATTATATATAAATAAATATTTCCTGTTTACACCATTTACCTTATTTTGAGGGTCATGTAATTAATCCTAGTGGTAACACACATAAACTTCTAACACGTAGCATTAACTATTCTTGTCTCTTCATGGGTAAAACTTCATACTGAAACAAACACATACAGTTGTGGTACACGCTAAGCATTATCATCTCGATTCTTTTAAATAATAAGCAAGCTTTTTACTTACTTTAGTCAAGAATCAGGATTGATAAATATCATTTTAACAAAATTGTAGTTAGTTATTCATAATTAATACAAAGAAAAAAGTAGTAGATTCATGCCCTGATTTACTAAAGGTACATACAATACATGCAAAATTAGTAACACGAAGTTGAGACTCATGGATTAATTGAGTCTTCGGTGCATTGTGTTTTCCGAGAAACAAAAAGCATGCATTTTCTGTTTTGCACATTTACCTTAATGAATATATGCACAGTTTAGGGCAGTTCTATATGTATATAGGGTGATGACTAAAAAAGAGTCATGACTAATTTTGCACAGAAAATGCACTTTAAATCAATATCTCAAAATAATCAATTTTTAAAGTTTTTCAAAATGATGACTTCATATTTATTTATTATGTATTAAAGTTAATTGTATATGTATATTTGAGTCTGACTGCATGTTCGCACCTCCAGTAGCAATATATTCACACGCAATTACCTAAACACATGGAAGGTTTCATTTTCAGTCTTCCAGGCGTCTCTTTGAAATCCAGAGTCACCATGGTTATTGAGAACCAGTAATGCAAAAGCCTCATTTAAACATTGTCTTCTCTGCCAGCTTTGAATGTCACATCATCCACAGCTATACTTTGGAAATCGCTCGCAACACTACCATTATTTGCAGGCACAGTTTATCAGATAAACATGCAAATTACCCTTTTTTTTGAGACCTTAGTAAATCAGGGCTTTTGAACCCCTTTTGAACATTCTGTATGTGTTACTCTCCTGAAAACTGCCAAGAGATGGAGAAATTCTCAGTGTGAAAAAGCAAGGTTTAGTTGCAAAGTTGATAAAATAAAAAGATTTTAAATGAAGAACGCATAACTGACAGTCTATTCATTTCAAGCCCAAGCTTTATGTTTAGAAAAGCAGCAAGCTGATCCAAGACTATGAAGGGCACAGTTATGAAACCATATTAAATGGTGCAGAGGTCTCAGAGTCAAAAGCAAATTGATCTTCTTATTGAGACTGTCTCAGCTTTTACAGTCTTACACACACCTACACATTCATATAACAAACAAAGATACACCAAGATTTTAAGATACCAAGATGGTAATGCTTTTACTGTCATGTTTTCTATACTGATATTTTCTATTTGACTTCTTTGCTCTTTCTCTTTCTCTCTCTCCCTCTCTCTCTCTCTTTCCTCCCCTACAGAATGGGCATGTCTGTTGCTCTGTGGATCCTCTGTGCCTCTAGTGCCATTCAAAAGGCAACTGTCTATCTCACTGCCCTTTTCTCTTTTTCTATCCCCTATAATTTCTTTGTCTCTCTGCTCCTTGCTTCCTCTATATCTCCCTCTTTCTGTCTCTCTGCTCTTGCCTTTATGTATGCCTTCAGATTTTTTTACTGTCTTACATGTACTGCATCAAACAGACATAAGACTCGCAAGATTCAGCTAATGATTCAGACCCGACCTACAATGTGAACAGCTTTTGCTTTTGATACTCAAATTTGATTACTCTGACTGCAAGATGCTACCCTGACATTCTTAATGCATGGAGAAAAAGGCTTTAAGTGTAATGATCAGAAATCCAGAAGTCCATGCATTCCACTGTAAAATAGCCACTTTCATCACTCCATGGGCATGACTCAATCCAGCATTCGCCATTCTGCAGTATTGCTGATCTATCCATTTCTAAGAGAAAATGAAAGACTTTGGTGTGTTAACTTGCTTGAGTTTTTACTTTTTCTTAAACCTGAAACCTACATTTTTATGTTATATGTTGAATTTTTGTTCAAGGTTTGCTGAGGTTTAATTTATTCAGTGGCTTGGTATTGTGTAATAGTGAAATAAAGATTTCCATTGAAAGAATAATTGTGACTTTCATTAATTTGTCATCTCATCATTTAGCTCATTATTAACTCAAATTCCCAGAGATGTTGGCCTTGTTATGATAGGCTTTAGAGCCAGTAAAATGTAATGTACATTTTTATTTCCCAAGGTACTAATAATTTGAGTGTATCCTTAAAGATGCAACTGTTGGTCTTATTGGATCAAATAAGGACAGCGGTTTTACTAATTTTGTACACACAAGACTCATTTAGGAAATGCTGACTTATCCAGACTAAATGTTTAATTAACAAGTGAACAACGTATAGAAATTAATTACTTTAATTATAAAGGGCCGAGATACACTCACGTGTTATACTCACGTAGTGAGGATTTAATACTGAAATTGTGCACATCGGTATTCAGACCTCACATGTAACAATAGACTACAAGCTAGATACTTATTTTAATGCTTACCATCTTCTCATTCATATCTTATCTCATTGTCTCTTGCTTTTTTGATACATCATATTACATTTGTCAGCAAAGAAAAAAGTAAGCTTCCTCATGTCTGTATTTTCTATCTCTGATGTTTTGGGGGTGCTATAAGGCAAGTGCTTGTGTTTGAGGGCAGCAGTCTAGATGCTACTGAAAAACCCCTTCTAGGACACTTCTACTGAAAAAATCTGGCAACCTTAGAGGTGTGAACTACACAAAAATAAATAAATAAATAAATAAATAAACACAGTGACTTTTATTCTTCCCATGATCTTCAAGAAGAGTGGATGATGCTAGTTTTTGTTGAATGCAGTTTTTGGATCATTCTAAATATTTCATAGGCGTAAATGTGTTCAGGTAACAGCGTTGCTATGGAGCTCAAATGTACATTTTTCATAACCTATAATGGGCTGACTCATGGATAAGGATGTTTCAAGCCTGAGTTAAATGGAAGTTAAATGGATTTACACATTAATGCAAACATAATAAGATTTGTGAAGTATTTTAATGACTATATATCCAGGTAAAGTGTAGCTAGAGTGGGCTTAGGCAGGTAGAAGTACAGTTCTCGAAGAGGTATAGATTTAGGTTTATGTTTTAAGTTATTTATTTGCAGTATGTCACCTTGTTTGGTTGTTGTTAATGATACTTTACCTTTAAATTATCTTTTACCTACTGTGTACTTTAGATAGGTAATTGTAATGATGGGATACAAGTGGTCCTCTAGTCATGGAATCACCTTTTTAAGATGATTAGTCCCATTCAGTTCTCATCCACTGGCACACAATGGCTAACTATCTTCACAGAGCACTTAACAATAGCTTCATATTTGATAGGATGATTGGTTCTGAGTCCTTCTTCAGTGACACAAAGGCAAATGCTGCATGTTGTTGAGTTGTTGTTTATGTAGGACAATTTTATTCTGCTCAGGGTTGCTGGCATCATGCTGTGTAACTTGTGCTGTATACATACATGGCAGAATGAACTGAGCCATCTTTCGCTCCCGAAGTGACTAGGGGACTTGTCTTGTGACTGATTGTGGTCTTGTGTATTAATAGCTAGTAGTAGCAATTCAAGTAGACTGGATTTGTGGTATTTCTCCACTCATCTGAGTGGTTTCATCACTTTCAATTCAGAATGTGAAATGTCTATCATATTGTACGACAAGTCCAGACATTGAGATTAAAAGCTGACCTACTAGAGATGAAAAAATGACAAGAACACCTGAACACCTTTTGTCCATGGATGGCCATAGCACTGAAGGGGTGTTCCACCACTTACTGTTTCTCAGATACACGTTACAAATCCTGTTGCTACGGAAAGTCCAGACACGCCATTCATTATTTATTTTTTTGCTTCTGATCTCAAGATAACAATAGTTGTTTTCTCAAGAACTTATTTTTCTCATATTGTCAAATGAATTATTGTGCATACAGACTATACATCAGGACATGCCTTAACAGAAAGTAGCTATTACAGTGGTAGAGTACAGCCTTACAGCTCCAGGGTCATGAGTTGGATCCTGAGCTGTGGTGACTGTGTGGTGTTCGACTGTATTTTTCACTAATTTCCCCTTCTGGATCAGTAAAGTACATCTATCTATTTGTCTAGCCTTATGTTTGTCTGTGCTAGACCATTTCCAAATTAGTGTCCGTCACATGAGATGGCAACGTCAAAATCTGCAACTGTACCATAATGAACCTGAATGAATGCTCAGTTTCATTGCCAGTCAATTTCAGGGACTGGGACATCTATATGGTTAGCTAGATGGATGGATGTACTTTATTAATCCTGAAGATTATAATATATAATCTATATACTGTATAGTCAGACACTACACAGTCACCCAAGCCTAGGCTTAAACCAACAACCTTAGAACTGTAAAGCCATAATTTTACCACGGCACCAGCTACTTTCCATTGAGTTGCTGCCTGATGTAGTATAGTATGTGTGTCCAATAATGCATTTCGACGTTGAAAAATATGTTGTGATCTTGAGAAAACAACTTTCATTATCTTGAGATCACAAGGGAAAAAAAAAAAGAAATACACAAGGCCTTTCTGGACTTATGTTCCTCATGCTGTGCTTCTAAACAGAAGCAGTATAATGGAATAATGCATACCAATCTATACAGAAGCTAAAATTGGACATTGGACCCAACAAAGTTGAAAACACTACAGTATATAAATGATTCATTAGATTCTGTCTCTCACACATTTACCATTCATTTATTTTTATTAGAGCATACTACAGGAAAACTAAACCAGCCCTAGAAAATTCACTGAACACACACACCTCACTTTACACAACCAAGCTGATAAATGTGTGTATATGTGAGTGTGTACATGTCTATGTGTGTACTCTGAAATCTGGTTTCTTGTTTATTTCCTAAAAGGTTTTTAACATCGATTGCATTGAATTCCAAATCAGGTTTAAGGCTATAGTGAACAGAAATCTAAGCAGTTTTTATCTGGGAACTTGTCTGATGTGACATTTTTCACTGGGTGTCAGTGTTCGCTGTAGCTGCCTGCTCATGATTTCTCCTCTTTTTTCTGGCTAAGTAAACATCCTTTAATCATTTTGCCATTTTCAGCACAGTATGGAGTCCTGCTAAAGTAGTGAGTCAGGTTCCTGCCAAAAACACATCACTTACACTATCCCTTAATGACACCAGAGCTTCTAGGCATAATATCTGTCTGCTTGTCTAGTCTGAGAACAGGAAATGGACACGGTTTTACTGAAAAAGTATCCCTGGGTGAAAGTGAGGGAGAAGGAAAGAAGAAGGTGGAGTGTAGAGTTCAGGAGGGGAGAGGAGATGAAAGAGGTGTATATGAAATGGTGAAGGGATGGAGGACCTTGTGCAGTGAGAGTGTCACTAAAAAAAAACTGCTCCAGATACAGGTTTGGATGCAAATACAGATCAGAGTTTATTGATGAATCCAGAGTGGACATAATCAGGAATGAGATTCAGACAAAAAGCAAATGGGCAAAACTAGGCACAGGCTAAGAACAATGAAAAAAAAAAAACATAGTTTGTTAATAAAAAAAAAGTTTAATAATAAAAAATTCAAACATAGTTAAAAACCAGGAACTCTAGGAACACAAGAGAAAATGCTTAGTAACACTACTGACAAAAGCAAGAGCGAGATTTCACAATGATTGTGTGAAAGCCTGGGCTATTTATGGGAATGATCAGAAGTCCACTGAAAAGGGATAGGGATCATGTGACAGGCCATGTGATGTGGTTTGGCATGTGTTGACATGCAGGGGACTGTGGGAATTGTGGTTTGGGAGGCTGGTATTGACAGAGACATGAATATTCTTTATGCAGTAATGAGCTTCTTTTACTTCAGATGACAAACTGAAAATATTCTTTCATGTTAATACATTTGATATATAGTAGAAAATTGTTTTTGTGAGTATTTTGGGGGTGGAGTGGTTCACAACTTACTGTTTTTCAATCAGTAAATAATATAAAATAATAGTCAATGTCTAATAATCCAGTGTAACACATTTGATGAGGTTGGGAAAAGTAAGGACTCAGGAGGTAGGCATGAGAGCGTAGTGTGCTCTGCAACTATTTCTCAGATAAAACTTCCCAGATAAAAAGACAGTAACAGAAATAAAGATAATTAAATGTAAAAATCAGTTACAAAATATGTCTAACATATGGATTTAAGTGCCAGTATAATGTGTTCCCTTATCCTGATGCATGTGATGACTCTTCAACATGTTCAGTATGCTGCTGCCAGTTTCACACTCATCCAGACACAAACTAATATATTTAACTAAGACATACCTAATATATTTTAAAACCTGGGCCTGAAAAAGTATCTTAGTCTATTGATCTGATTTCTAGCCTGCACTCCTGGCAGTCAGATTAGGAGTGAATATGAGTGAGGTGAAGCAGTAGCCTAACTCAGTTCAATAAGTGATAACATGAAAATCAGAAGTTTTGTATTCACTGACATGGTGCACATTAAGAATTATTTCTGTCCACTGCAAACCTTGTGCAAACCTCCTTAAACAACACACAAATGGGTCCTGTCTTACAGTTGGTTATATTTGGGTTGGGACCAATTTTGTTAAGATAAGTTTGGGTTTGGATGGAAGGCTTGGTGCTGTCAGCTGTGTCATGCTCATTCGGGTTGTATTCAAAATTTCAAGAATAATTAAGCCAAGCCAGTTCTACCACCAGTCAAATAGAATCACGTTGTATGAAATAAAGCATTAAAGAAGAAACCAGATGAAAAGTTCTCCATAGTCCTTAGAAACTTCAAAATCTTTATTTGATTTAAAAACAGGAGATCTGACAACTGGATAATATTTATTATTATTATTATTATTATTATTATTATTATTATTGTTGTTGTTGTTGGGAAATCATAGACAAAGGACTTATTTTCATCATATTTATAACAGAACATGCTGAACAGCCTCCCTGTGCATCAGATACTCTCACGTCCCTGTCACAACAATTGGTCAATAATGTGCAGGTGGAAAGTTCATGGAAACAACATTAATCATCCCTGGACAGGTGCACCATGCAGGATTAATAATAAGGAAGGTAAAAGAGAACCTAGCAGTCATGCAAAAGGAGTTGCAGGACGACCTGAAAGCAGCAGGAAGAACAATTACACAAAGAACAATAAGCAATGAACTGCACTGCAACAATCTCTATTCCTATACCCTCCTCTAAAACAGCCATTAGCTCAGCTACTGTTTGCCGATACTGTTCAAACTTATATATTTCCAAAGTTCATGGGGAGTAAAGTATAAACTTAAAAGAGTTTTTTGTGTGCACATAAAAGTGGTGAATTTGCATTTGGTAGTTGTTCATGGGAACTCTCACTATGTGGTCCAAAGAGGTGTTGATGCAAGTGAAGGAGGCCAACATTAGGCTGAAAACAGACCATGGAAGACAACTAAAATGGATGATTGCAGAATTCTTTCCTTGGTGAAGAAAAACCCTTTCACAATATCTAACCAAGTCAGGAACACTCTGGAGGAGGTAGGTGTATCAATGTCACAGTCTATAATCAAGAGACGCCTTCATGAATGTAAATACAGACAGTTTACCTCAAGATGCAAACCACTGGCAACACTCAAGAACAGAAAGTCCAGATTAGACTAGAAGAGTATGGAGAAGGAAAGGAAGAGCTCATGATCCAAAGCATACCACATCATCTGTCAAACACGTGGAGGCAGTGTTATGGCACGGGCATGTATAGCTGCCAATGGAACTGGGTCACTGGTGTTTATTGATGATGTGACTGCTGATAGAAGTAGCAGGATGAATTCTGAAGTTTATAGTGCTATACTTTTTGCTCAGATTCAGTCAAATGCAGCAAAACTGATAGGACAGCAGTACACAGGGATAATCACCCAAAATATACCATGAAAGCAACCCAAGAGCTTGGAAATGGAATGTTCTGAAATGGCAGAGTCAGTCACCTGACCTCAACCCAACTGAGCATGCTTTTCACTTACTGAAAACAAAAGATCCACAAGAAAGCAGCAACTGAAGATGGCAGTAAAGGCCTGGCAAAGCATCTTAAGGGAGGAAACTCAGCATTTGGTGATGTCTATGGGTTCCAGACTTCAGGCAGTCATTGACTACAAAGGATTTGCATCCAAGTATTAAAAATAATCCTAATATTTATGATTGTTAGTGTGTCCAATTACTTTTGAGCCTGTGAAAATGGAGGGACTATGTAAAAAAATGGCTGTAACTCCTAAACAATTAATGCAATAATTTTGTTAAACCCCTTGAATTAAAGCTGAAAGTCTATGCTTCAATCACTTGAACACTTGAACAAAGCTTGATTGCTTTGTTTCAGGTCCATTGTGGTGGTGTACAGAGGCAAAATTACAAAAATTGTGTTCTACAAAAACTGTCCAAATACTTATGGACCTGACTGTACGTTGAACTCAATAATAATTTGTTCTAGAGAGTCTTTCATGGAGGCTGTCAGCATCTGTCTCACTGCATGTTTTTAACCTTCACCATAATGTGAATTGCAGATTTTCAGACATGTGATTTAGTTTTCAGAGACGCCCATTATGCGTTGACACTTTAGTTCAAATTAAAGTGTCATTTTTTTGAAAAGATGTCTTCACTGGACATTAACAGTTATGCACAGATGAACTAGAGCATAAGAAAAGACATTTCAGCTTTGAAGAAATTCACCAAGCATGATAATTGAGGCTGACAGCAACAATGAACGTAGTGGCCACTGATTAGCATAATGCAATTTGCATAATGTAATGTTCTTAATTTTTTAAGCTTCGATCTGGCATCTGAACTATGGGTTTCTATCCTACATGTCATGTTTGTAGGATACTTACTTTTTTATTAATTCGTAAATGCATACCTTATGTCACCAGTGACGCATAACTCCATTTCTTCCCCAGTATTATAATGCATTATAATTATTATAATAAGAGGGTCCCATTTTTTTGTTAGCTAAGTGATTGACAAAAGTACGAGGAACAATTTTATGTAATATGTAACTCAATATGCGTTTGATAAGGTATCATGCTTGACGAAATATGTTTCTATAGGTAGTTATGAACCATATTCTGTAATTTATATCACAAGCTGCATTATATAAGTAACAAACAATATATCATATATAAGAAATACATGTTTTATGATGCTCGTAGATAACGTAATGTAAGACACAAATGCTGGTTCTCTAACAACTCTATAATATTTTGGAGCTGAAATATGGAAACCTTACAACTGACTAACACTGTTGGAAACATTAGCATATTTGATTGAACCATTCCTAAATTCTTATAAAAATAGACTTTTTGAAGTTGAAGGTTGATAGTACCTAACTGATATTAGATAGCAAAGTTAAAGTTCTGCTTAATGCTGTTAGACTTCTAAATCAGACTTTAGTTGGAACAGAAATAAATGTGATTATGGGTGAGAGCACAGGCATAAATGTTGAATGTACAGTATGTCCTATGTACAGTATGTGCTTTACGTTATGTATCTTTTGCTTAACCGACAATCATTTGTCACAAATTTCCCCTCTCAGCACATGGCACGTTCCCCAGCTTTTGTTTCGAGTGATGTCATGTGCTTGTGTCTGGCCATGTGCATTTGTTTTGATCCTAGTTTTCTCTCCAGCCCTCTGCAGTCATTGGTTTGTTTCCTGATTGTGTCCAGATGTTCTGGGTTAAGATCTTGAGTAGTTTGTCTTTATATTCCTCTTTGTGTTTTTGTGTTGTTGCAAAGTCTTGTCAATTGTTGTGTGTTTCTGAGCATTGTTTCTTCTTTCTCAAAGGTTCCTGGCATTTGTTTCTTGTGTGACTTTCTGGTTCGGACCCTCACCCATGTTATTGTTGTTGATTGTGGATTATCCTAGTTTAATGTTGTTGACCCCTGACTTGCATTATGACTATGATTGTTAAATTTTCCCAAATTAACACCATGCCTTAAAGCACTTGCATCAAGCCTCCTCTCACCACACATGTTACACATGCACACTTGTTTTTGAAACACACTCATTCTAGACTGGACCACATACAATAAGGCTACCAGTCAATACCTTTTGACACAAATGTTCTGTGCAGGCAGGAATCAATGACAAGGCCATTTGAGACAGACGTGATGAAACAAATTTTGCTAATTAAGATTTTTATGTCCAGAAAAAAATATTGCTTTTGTATGATGTCAGAAACTGGTGTTACATTACTGATATAACTAAGCTGCCTTTTTTTTTATTAATTATATGCCAATTAATTCTGTCTTTCAGCTGCAAGGTGGTGCATTTTAATAAGCACAGACAGCACAACATCACACATTTGTCTAATGGAAAAGGAAAAATGTCGCCATGTCTTGTCAACAGGATTCAACACTATGACTTGCCCTAACATACAAACTGCACACTTCTCTCCCTGTCTGTGCACTCTGAATGCTAATGCAGGTTTAACACTGAGCTGTCAGGCCTTTCTTTCTGCTGGAAGATTGCAGCAGAAGGCATATTGACAGATGACTCCACTCTCTGCTGCTGGAGGAGGAAAGGGTGGTTTTAAATGGAAGTTTAAAACTGTCAGAGTGCTTTCAGTTCTAACAGAACCCAAACCCGTCATTATCTCCAACCCTCCTACAACCAGCCTCACTCTCCATTTCTTTATCTCCACTTTTTCTCTCTTCCTATCTTCTCTGTGACCCTAAAGACCTCTCATCGTTGAGCTGCACTATGGAGCTGAAAAGCGTCACTCTGAGATCAGAGATCATGCTTTATTTACAGCACTGCCTCTCTAGGTTGTCTTCTATTATATCTGTGGAGAAAGATAATGTTGAACACTGGACTCTTCCTCAGAAAAAAGCTGTTAAGTCATGTCTTTACTACACGTATGCTTATTGGTTTATATAGCCTTTATGTGCATGCAAAGATAAAACAGCATTTTTTTTTTTTTTGTAAATGATAAGGATCAAACATTAACATGCTTCAAGCATTTTAGTTTCTTGTGCAGCCTAGAATCAGTAACTTGGACAGTCAGAAAAATAGTCAAGTATAAATACTTAAAAAATGTTTCAAATTTATATTTCTATTGTATACTGTATATATGTATAAAGAGAGGAGCACATGCTAGATTATGCTAATACTCAGAAGAGCTACAGAACGAATCACTATGCAGTCAATAACACTATGAATAATACAATCTATGATCAAGCAAGATAGGCCATCAATCACCTCAAATGGTAACATTAAAGAAAAAGAGGCCACACCTAGATAGACACATACATGCACACATACACTGCACTGAGGCAGTTAAGGAATTGTCACTGGGCTCGAAAGGTGTAAAGGGTTCTTAGAAGTATTCTTATGTTTCGGATTCTCCAGTGTAATAATATACACTATGTATAATAGCTAATGTTCAAGATTGGAAATGATTTCTAGATTAATTCACTTATATGCCCATATAAGATTAGATTATTAGATTAGATTATTAGATTAGATTAGATTTTGCTTTACCTGATCATTGGTGTTTTGAGTGTTGGTGAAGGTGTGCTGTTTCTTATAGCTAGAATTGAGAATAGTTCAAAATAAAAGCTTGAATTGAGTGGGAGGACTCAGATATATTACAAGAGGTAGAAACAGTTGTAAATTTGTATTCAATAGGCATCTGAGTGGATGTCTCAGTCTTGGATAAAATCACAGTATAGTGACACAGTAATTGGTGACTCATCAGTGTCAGACTGCTAAAGTAGCTCTTGAAAGGGAGAGCATTGATGTCATTGTGTTTTTTATCATAAGAGTTAGAAACATGGTGGAAGTAAGGGATAATAAATAGTTACAAAAGTAGTGAGAAGGGGAGGAAAAAAAGGCAGGCATCTGAACACCACACAGTGATCTGTCAAGAGAGTGGGACAGCCAAGCTATGAAAGTAAAAAGGATGGAGTATAATCAGCCTACGTTTGGGGCACTGTGGGTGGGGGTGTAGTTTGATGTTAGTGGGCAAGCATGTGTGTGGGACTCTAGAAATAGCATGTGTTGCTTCACTGTAGGCAGTTTAACTGGGGGAGGATGCAGCAATATACATCGTTATAAGAACTGTGAGTCTACATTCAGAAACAGTTGTCACAGCTCCTCCAGGCCACAGGCATGTAGTCAAGTAACAAACAAACAAACAAACAAACAAACAAAAGACGTGCAGTGAATATAAAAAGTCTACACACCCCTATTAAATTGCAGGGATTTTTTTTTGTGATTAAACCAAGATAAATCATGTCAGAACTTTTTCCACTTTTAAAGTGATATAGCAACAAACAAAATTCAAGTGAAAAACAAGTAGAAATGTTTTAGGAAAAAAAGAAAAAACTTAAAAACCTGGTTAATAATACTTTGTTAAAGCACATTTGCTTGTAATACAGCATTCAGTCTTTTTGGGTAAGAGTCTACCAATTTAGCACTTGATTCTGCAGTTTTATTCCGTTCTTCCTTCTGAAAATGCTCCACATCTATGAAATTATGAGGGGTTCGCCTCTGCACAACGTTCTTCAGGTCATTCCACAGGTTTTCAGGATTTAGGGCTCTGACTGGGCCGTTCCAAAATTTGCTCTTTTTTTTCTGAAGTCATTCCTTTGTTGACTTGGATTTGGATTGTTATCATGCTGGAAGGTGAAATTTTCAGCTGTCTAACTGACGCCTGCAGGTTTTGTATCAAAAAAGATTGGTATTTATTTCCAAAGAGGGCTGCCATCTAGCCACCCTACCCAGTAGCCCAGACGTGAAGAATATGAGAGAATGTTGCCCTGCATGACCAGTACTTGGCATATTGTTGCAGCTCCTTTAATGTTGCCATTAGTCTCTTGGCAGCCTCCCTGGTAAGTTTTTGTCTTGTCATTTTGTACATTTTGGAGGGACGTCCTGTTCTTGGTAATGTAACTTTTGTGCTCCATTTTCTCCACATCTTGATGACGGCCTTCACGGTACAGTTAATGTTTTGGAAATTCTTTTCTACCCAACCTACTGAACTAATGTGGATGAATTCCGTTCTGTATTTTGTGCAGGCTGAGTGCAGAGTTTGTGCATGTATTAATGTAAATGCATGGCTGCTGTTGACATGGTACAAATACCAAATTATGACAACAAGTTGCATCACCATGCATCAGATATTTATCTGATTTAAAACTCCATATGAAAGTAGCTCAAATCTCATTTGAAAAGATTAAAGCCATTGTTTAGCAATGTAGGAATTCACATGCTTTACAAACGAGCTTGTTTATTCATGGGTCTTGACAACTATTCATTTGAATTATCAGTGAAAATGAATTACTGCTTTTTCTTTAGATGTAATTATTGTTAAATACAAATATGTTTCTAGTTACAATTTAATCCTATTTAAAAAAGATTAACAGAGTCAGCATGATAATGAATGCAGTCTGGCTTACCCTGCTCAGCTGTGTGACGTGCCATTCTGAGAGAGTACATTTTCAGGGACCAGACCAATTTGTAGCTGACAGCTCCAAGTGCTTTATCAGCAGTTCTTCCTACCATCTCCTGAAACCACTACTGATTTGGAGCCTACTTTGGTGAGGGAAACAGGGTGCACAATTGCAATAGCTGTGTATGTACAAGTCTACAGTCACATTTTAGAGCGGAACTAGGGGTATAATGAGGGTTTATCAACCATCACTGAAGAGTATTGCCCACAGTGTTCCCTTTGCTTCTCTTTGTTTCTCCAACCTATAAGCAGTTTCTCTATACTGATACACAACAGGAACTTGTGAAACAAGATTTCTACACAATTCCTGGTTTTACCAATGTCACTTGGGCTATGAAATTACAATCATGTCACAAATTATCATTTAAATTGTGTTAAATATACAGGGTTCCATTACGTGACGATGCAGCTAATTTACAGCCTTTATTTGAAAAATTGAACATTAAACTTTAAAACTTTTTACTTAAAAATGATATAAACATGCAAAAATTACGCCCTGCATGGAATGCCAGTCCATTGCAGAGCACCATGTACACACACGATCACACACACATTCACATCTAGGTGCAATTTAGCGTAGCCAGTCCACCTACTGCCCTGTTTTTGGGCAGTGGCAGGAAACCGGAGAATCTGGAGGAAATCCATGTGAGAACACCCAAAAGTCCTCAGACAGTTACCCAATATCATCAGCGCTACACTGTACACCTCTGTGCCACCCGTTGTTCATACAACAATTAACAATTTTATGCATAAGAACAAATTTCAACATTTTTTTCCCATTCAGTGTTACTAAATGAGACCTCAGGCTGTATTCGAGTACTCTAAAACAAAACGTTTGTGTCCATTTTAGGCAACATTTGTAAAAATTCAAACTTGTAATGTAAATATAGCCAAAGAAAGGGGAGAAACATGAGTCTCTGTAGGAATCTTTCCATCCATGAGCTGAGTTTGACCCTCCTGAGCTATCACTAGAAGTCACACTAGAAAATCAGGGAACTAGGAGCACAGCTTAGAACTGAAAATCACAAGCAAGACTTTTTCGAACACAAGAGGCGTATAAGTGAAACAAACCAAACAGTGGTGATACTAAAGATCAGCAAAGGGAGGGTGGTGCATACTGGAGAAAAAAAAAAGACAATGGAACCACTCAGTGTTTGGAATAAGACTGTTAGCAGCTCAGATGTATCTTTGGATTGTGTCCTATCCGTAAGGAAAAAAAGATCTTCTTTGAGCTTGGTGAAATTTTTTATTTCAGTAACAGCAGGAATGAAGCACATGTGAAAAGCAACCAAGATTCAGCTGCATCAGACTGAGCCCTGACCATCAAAAACTTTTACCATACCTTACATACATCTTAAGCAGGAATTATCACCCATATGTAAAACATTTGGCCTCCTTTTTATCCTGCTTCTATTCCCATATTATGATTTGCATACCTTATTGATATAAGTGTGAACATAAGGCTGGATGTGAGGAATTTGTCTTTATGACTGTGATGATTGGGACATTTGCTGTAATGATATATCAGATGTATCATGTGGGAGAGAGGAACTCAGATTCCGACCACAGCAGATCGAAACCCACCTTTCTGGCAGACACTAAAATTCCTTACGTGTGTCTCTTGGATAAATGGTTTGCCAAATGACGCATAAGCTAACCTTTATTTTTAGAGGCCCTTAGGCGTAAACTAGCGTATGAAGGAATGGGATTCCTTCTTGTTCTAGGTGAAATTTTGTTATTATTATAATGTTATGATTGACAATGGAGCCTCTGACATATAGATGCAGATGCGGTCGTTGATATTAGTCATCAATAAGGAACAAACAGGAGAAGAAGTTAGTGGAAAATGCTCAAGACAGCTTGATTAGAAAGGCATTTATCAGTGAGAGTTTCTCATAGCTGAGTGTGACAGTGAATGTGATAGTGTGGTGTTTGTTCATGTGTGTGTGTGTGTGTGTGTGTGTGTGTGTGTGTGTGTGTAGGACTGAGAAGAATCACCGGCACACACTTCCATCCCACTACCAGGGACAGCAGACTGCATTAACCCAAGCCAGAACTGTTACATAACGAATGTGCCTATCAAGATGCACCAGGTTCTCTCCCAAGCTCAAATACTCAACCAGTCAAAAGCAATTCCATTATCTTCCATACCATTAAAATGCAAGCTAAATCACTTTATGACATGGGTATAAATACAGAAAAGGTAGGTAGGACTTGGAGGCAGGGATAGAGAAGAGGAGGATAACAGTTTTAGAGAACATTCTGAACATTTCTGCCTATCCCCTCAATGGCATGGTCTCTTGGAGCAAGGTTAACTGACTCATTCCTTCATTGCCTCATTCCAAGGTATTTGAGGAGGTGCTATTGGGGATATTTTCTGATCACTGCTATCAAGTTCCACAATGCTTCCATGTGCCATCCTTCTCTGCTTCTCAGAGTAAACAACAGAATCCAGTATATACTCCTAGAGCACTTTATTAGGAACACTATACTAATACTGGATATGGCCTCCCTTTGTTCTCAAAACAGCCTCAGTTCTTTGTGACATGGATTCCATAAGATGTTGGAAACATTCCTTTGAGATTCTGGTCCATGTTGGCATGAATGCATCATGCAATTTCTGCAGATTTTTTAGGTGCACGTTCATGCCGTGAATCTCCCGTTCTACCACATCCTAAAGGTGTTCTGTTGGATTCAGATCCGGTGACTGGGAAGGCCACTGAAGAACATTGAACTCAGTGTCATGTTCATGAAACCAGTTTGAGACGACTTTGGCTTTGTGACATGGTGCATTATCATGCTGGAAGTAGCCATTAGGAGATGGGTAAATTGTGTCCATGAAGAACATGGTCAGCAACAATACTAAAATAGGCTGTGGCATTCAAGTGATGATTGATTAGTATTAATGGGCAAAAAGTGTGCCAAGAAAACATTCCCCACACCATTACACCACCTCCACCAGCCTGGACTGTTGACACAAGCCAGATTGGGTCCATGGATTCATGCTGTTGGCACCAAATTCTGACCTTACTATCTGTGTGCCTCAGCAGATTCATCAGACCAGGCTTTGTTTTTTCTTCAGCTGTCCAGTTTTTGTGAGCCTCTGCCCACTGTGGCCTCAGCGTTCTGTTCTTCGCTGACAGATGTGGAACCCATGTCTGCTGTTGTAGCCCATCTGCCTCAAGGTTTGACGTGTTGTGCATTCTGAGATGCAACTAACTATATTACTGTGTTACTGAGTTAATGTAGCCTTTCTGTCAGCTCGAACCAGTCTGTCCATTCTCCGTTGACCTCTCTCATCAACAAGGCATTTCCGTCTGCAGAACTGCTGCTCACTGGATGTTTTTTCTTTATTGCACCATTCTGTGTAAATTCTAGAGACTGTTGTGCTTGAAAATCTCAGGAGCTCAGCAGTTATAGAAATACTCAAACCAGCCCGTCTGGCACCAAAATTTATGCCACGGTGAAAATCACTGAGATCACATTTTCCCCCATTTGGATAGTTGATGTGAACATTACCTGAAGCCACTGGCCTGTATCTGCATGATTTTATGCATTGCACTGCTGCTACATGATTGGCTGATTAGATAATTGCATGAATGAGTAGGATGGTGAAGGAGTTTTTGAATTCCCAGGTTAATTGATTCTTGTTGTTATCAAATTTCAAAATCATGACTGTTAAACTCTGTTTTTTTTTTAACAACAAGTTGTTTGGAAGCGTTGCGGGAAAGAAGTCCATCCTAAACTTCACCATTTTACAACCGTCTTCTCAGTCTCTGGATTTGAGCCCTAATGAAAATCTGTGGTCTGAATAGAAGCAAGAAGCCTAGCTGCAACCTACAAGAACATTACTGAGTCATGCAACATCTAGCACTGTAATGTGTGTAGCTCTAGCTGGCCATGAAGAAAGAAAGAAAGAACGAAAGAAAGAAAGAAAGAAAGAAGGAAAGAGAGAAAGAAAGAAAGAAAGAAAGAAAGAAAGAAAGAAAGAAAGACTCCAGAGAATGGCAAACTATACACTATATGGGCAAAATTATGTGGACACTTGAACATCACACCCATATGTGTTCCTTCCCCAAAATGTTGCCACAAAGTTGGAAGCACACAATAGAATAGAATGTTTTTGTATTCTGTAGCATTACAATTTCCCTTCACTGGAACTAAGAGCGCCAAACCTGTTCCAGCATGACAGTGCCCCTGTGCACAAAGCGAACTCCATGAAGACATGGTTTGCCAAGGTTGGTGTAGAAGAACTTGAGTGTTCTGCACAGAACCCTGACCTCAACCCCACTGAACACCTTTGGATTAAACAGGAAGACCAACTTCAGGCCTTCTCGCTTGACATCAGTAGCTGACCTCACTAATGCTCTTGCGGATGAATGATCACAAATCCCAACAACCACGCTCCAAAATCTCGTGGAAAGCCTTCCCTTTGTGGAGAGTGGAGGTAATTACAACAGCAAAGGGGGACTAAATCTTGAATGGGATGTTCAACAAGCACATATGAGTGATATAGCGAAAACCTTGATATTGGGTTATACAGTTACCATAGCATAAAATTTTCACACTGTTACGCTTTTAATCAGGGTGCATTTAAATATTGAGCACATTTAGGCTAGTGGTACTAGGCATTGTCTGCCATAGTGTGCCAAAAATGTAACAATATGAGAGTTCCCTCCACTGCTTCTCCTGCTAAGAAGGAGACAGACAACGTCTCACAATGCTGAGCAGGGGATGTGTGTGTGTGTGTGTGTGTGTGTGTAATGGACCAGACATTTATGCTTGCGTAGCAGTTTCATGCAAATATACCAAAGTTGGCAAGCCTGGACCTGCCCTGCTGCTCTACGACAAGAGGAACAGGTTTCAAAGCATGAACTTCTATCATGGAACACAAAATAAATGCAATTGTATCATTCCACGTCCTCAGACAGCACACTATTTCAGCTTTGATTTGAAAGTGTGAAAAATGGACAAGTTATCGAATCAAAATTCTGTCAGATTTACCTTGTGCCGTTTTTCCCCCAGGGAGCAGCAGCTGACTATAGCCCACACATGTGTTGCATCTTCCTCTGTGCCAGTGCAGTGCATTTTTTCATTGACCAAAAACTTTATCCTGGAATTCTCTGCCATTTTTCCTATTACATCTTTCAGTTTTTTTCTCTCACCTGCTGTCATTCTTGTTGCTTGTCTCCCTTATGCACAGAAATTAAATAAAAATAAGAAGAAATGGAGGCAGAGATTGAGAAAAGCAGACATAATATATTAAATCTATCAAACTCTAAATGGATGATAAATGGGTGTCATTTATATGCCAGTGAGATTACAATTACAAAAAAACTGGATATGTAAGGTAAAGATAAAAGACATCTTACACATAGGTAAAATGTCCTTCATGACATCCTATGTGCATATTTCAGATGAATAACAAAACAATAAAGAAACAGCATTTAGAGCATTTAGAGAACATCATTTATTGTCTGTCTTTGTCCACTGTAATGTTAGGTTATGCAAGTAACCATTTTCTGTGAATTCCAGAAACCTGCATAACCTTTCATGCTATTTCACCCCACCTGCTCTGAGCTATCTTTTCTATCTTTTGGGTTTGTACTCTGGCCTCGTTCTGTTGTCATTCCTGCCTGTTTGTGCCTAGCAGCCTCCCAGGGCTGTGGTCTTCAGGTCTTTTCTGACTGTTCTAGATCCACCAGGCGACTGCACTGTGTCGGCATTTGCATCACTGAGCATTCTGCGAATGAAACGTCTGTTCCATCCACTGCCTCTCTGAGAAGATAAACACAGAGGCATCTAATACTGTACCGGTGTCTGTCTTGGGCCTCTAGAAAGCCCAGACATTGACCACATTAGTGTCTGCCCCTGATTTCTTTCTTGATACTTCCCTTTGTGATCCTGCATGAAATTTTTTTTAATTATTAATTATTCAATAATTTAATTATTTAATTATTACAAAAAAGTGTGAAAATTTCATTAGCCTAGTGTGAAGCACGTGGGAATCAAAGTGTAAAACATGTCAGTTGTAACCTGTTCCTCCAGGCTGGCCTAATTATGAATGCTTCTTCTTTTATTCATGCTGCTGAAACATTAATGAGCCTACACTGGCTGAAGGGAGACTTTCTCGCAGGTGTCTTTCTTTCATGTAGTTGCCCCGGTTAAGCAGATCTCCATGTTTAGTCAAAATCACGACAAATCTCATACCTCCTCAAACACTCTGCACATCAGCATCGAGCTCCCCAGCATATACAGTACATAGAGATGGCACTGCTTCTCTTGGAGAACTGTGTCTCGTGGAACTCAGATGTGTAATAAAGAGACATTTAAATTGTCTATACAATAATATAATTGAATTTACATTTATACATAGCAGCCTTTTCAAATTTGCTTTTTAATAACTATCCAAGCAGATATATTTCACTCTGGCAATTCAATAATGATCTGAGGTCCATATTATTCACTTAAACTCACACGGGCTGTTCCAAAGAGCTCCTGCAGGGTTGAATGAACATGGTAATTCAATAAGAGCAACAGGGGGCATTCTGCAATTCATGCAGACCATTCACTGATGTACAGCAAAATCAGTTTGTGATTAAATCTGTTTTTATTCTGTGGCAGTTCATTCATCAAGTCCAGGCTGAGAAATGACCACTTGTCTGTTGGACAAATCATACACCCTGGAGTAATGTGATGTGCTCATGAAAAGGGAACAGCATTCAGAGAGCAGGACTGATTTAATGATGGAAATTATGTTCATTCATTTTAAAATTTACAGGTATTCCAAACCATAGGTCAGAGATAAAACCCAGTGGACTGCACCAGGTCTGAAATGGCAGTTTACCAGCACTCACTATTCCAGATGTTTGAAGAGTAGATTATAGATAGGCTGTTACTAAACCACCCTGCTTAGTATGTATGGCCTACTCTCTCCACAGAGAGAATATAAAGCTGTCACAGGCAGCAATCACTCTCATTTATTAAGCATCCTCTACTCCCCTTAATCTTGCATGGAGGACAAGCTCAATATCTGCATCAGGAAAGATCCCCGTTTGTCTGCAGGCCAGCTTGTAAAATCTCCATTAACTTGGTGTAGTATTATGTTTCCAAGCCTCTAATTGTTTCCCAGCAGTTTCTCCAGCCTCCCCTCGTGAAATGGAACGGGCCCGTTCATATGATGTCATGCATCACTCAGTAGGCAGACCCCCTGGGGTCTTCATTAGGGCCACATTTCCTGACTCTGTGTAAGTCTGGGCCAGAATGCACAATATATCCCATAATCATGGCAAAAATAAATTGGCCTGATTGTAAGTGCAGAGTCTGAGAAATTGTAGAGGAGAGTCCTAGTTAGAGGTGGAATTGCATAGACACTCTATATGGAAACAAATGTGGAAATCTATTAAGTGAATGTCAGTTGCCCTTCAAACAGATTGCATGAATCATGTAATATAATTTCACTGTACTGTAATTTTACAAATGATACGGCTAAATTACTAAATTACACCCCCACATTACTCTGAGATTTGCAATTAAAATGGCTTGTTAAGTTAAAAAAAAAAGGCAGTTTTAATATGGGCGTCTAAAAACAAGTTGAGGATTGGGAATAAAAGAAGCGATCAGGACCAGATTGATGAGTATGAGAGATTATCATCAGGGACAATTTCGAAAATAAATGTGTCAAAATTGCTCTTACCGCTCTCTCTCATGATTATGCATACATCATCCCCCAAAGATCTCTGATCATACATCATACACATACTGAAATATATCCTCACACCGTGTTCTCTTGCTTGAACATGCAGAGTTTAGAAACAGTGAGTGATGAATGGGCTGTGTGCAAATGGGCTGATGTTAATTAAACGTATGTGGGGGATTAAAGCATGATTTATGCTGAAAGCAGCACTTTGAGGACTGAATGGGACTTCTATTGTGCAGCATAATTTACTCTGTAAGTATGCACTATAATATCAAGGGCTCTGCTGCGGGGAGCCAGTTAAGCGGTGGGGCAGCAGACAGAGAGTACAAACTCAAGAAGAAAACGTGGTGATTGATGACACTGAGATCTTTTATTGAGCACCACAAAGCCAAGTTGTGACTCTGCTCTAAATTTTAAGGATGTTATACCATTTT